>NC_083342.1:31032714-31373603 GCF_019175385.1 Lycium barbarum | reverse complement strand
ACCAAAACGAAGGATGGCATATACACGTCGCAATAAAGAACTCCACTGCTTCAAAAAACAATGCAACCAGAAAAATAAGAGAAGCCTTTAAACAGTTCGAAGGAAGACAGTGTAACGTAACCTTTCACAAAGGATTTGCAAACTTGATTGGGTATGTCACCAAGGAAGATAAGAAACCATACGTATGGGGAGAATTTTCAGAGGAAGAAATCTTAAAAATCGGAGAAAAGGCAAGGGCGAAAAAAAAAGCCGCCCACTAGTGGTGTCTGCCCATGCCCGAAGGTCATGGTGTATCCGTATAGCTGCCCGCCTTGGTGGCGACTGCCCGGCCAACTAGGCACGGTGTGAAATGCTCATGTCATGCTTATCATAAAATTCTCATAATAATAATATACTCATCATAAAATACTTATCTCATTGTAATACATGCATAAGGCTCAAGATCAACTTTACTCTATCGGGGTGACGTAAGGTCGTGATCCCCCGATTCCATTATGGAACAACTATTGATACTCTGCCTCACCTTGAAGGAACTAGTACATAAGGTGAGTGTAAGCGATAATTAACATCATCATTATACTAGCATCATCATATCGTATTCCTCATCTTATATAGACATTAAGGAGTTTGACTCTTAGCCTTTCGGACTATAAGAACTCATGAAGAGAATAGGAATTTCGTGCTACAAGATTCATGCCATCAGAAAGAAGGGACTAGCCTCACATACCTTGGTCGTTTAGCTAAGATATCGCTCACTCGTTCTCCTTCAATATCGTGTCATTACCTTCATAAAGAATTCATATCAACATTAGCATACTAACTACAAGAACGCGTCGCTAATTCTAGGAGAAGTCGGACAGCGCTTCTCTTGTTTTTACTATTTTTCCCATGTTTTATACTAACTCCCAAAATTCATAGCATTACTCACAATATCGAAATCAACAATCGTCGTTTACGTACGTTTAGCAAAATCCACCATTTTCCTACAATTTCCCTCATAATTAGCCTTATGACTCGTCCTTGCATTTTCATGCATTCAACGCTTTTTTAATGATATAAACATCATTTATAACATATTTGTACTCACAACACTTCAATATTCGTAGTTCAATTCCACTATCATTCATTCATTTCACTATTCACTTAATAATGACCCATTTCTATGTTCTTCTACATTTCAAGTGTCTAAGCCTTTCAATGCCTTGAACAACATGAATATATCATGGAACTTACCTTGGATGTTGGTTGAACAAGTCTTGTGTTGCAATACTTCACTTTGGACAAAACCCTAGTTTCACCTTCTTGGGAATTACTTGACGTAGATGATCCCTTGATGTGTTCTTGCACTTGATTTCATAGGTTTTGTGTTGTTGATCTTTAGCTTTCCCTTGATTCTCTTGGATTCTTATGGAGGAAGTATTTGGAGAGTTCTAGAGTGTTCTTGAGTTGTATGAATGAAGAATGAAATAAAATGAGGCCTAAGTTCCTTTTAATAACTCAAAAGCTGATGTTTAATGAATTTTTGTCGGGATGAATAGTGGTCATAAACTGCAGTTTACGGACCGTATTTTGATTTACGGGTCGTCCACTGTGGTCGTATTTAAGCATTCCAAAACAGAGAGTTTGGCTGGTGGATATGGCAGTTTACGACCTGGTTTACGGTCCGTAAACCAGTTTACGGGCCGTAAACTGGGTCGTATTTAACCATATTCAACATTTACAGAAAGTCTTGGCTGAGGGACCTGGTGGTTTACGACTTGGTTTACGGTCAGTAAACCAGTTTACGGGCCGTATTCTGGGTTGTTTTTAACCATTTCAACACTTAACAGAAACTTGAGATTTTTGACGCAATGAAAGACGATTGCACTATACGGTCCGTAAATCACTTTACGGGCCGTATAGTGCCATATACGACCACTGGGTGAAAATTTTTCTGCAACTTTATTATTTCCAAAAATGCAAAATTAGCCATTCCCGACTCAGTAAAACACCATACACTCAAGTCCTTTATTGTTCTACTCATCACGCAAGTACGGAAAAAATTTCGAGGTGTAACATTCTTCCCCTCTTTTGTAACATTCGTCCTCGAATGTTCGACACTCGGGGATTCTTGAAATTTTTTTCCAGAGTTACCTTTGTAATTTGGCACTACCAATTTACCACAACGACCCATAATATCATCGCCTCACAGGGCTATATCACAATATCAGCATATTTATGGCCCACACACGACCAAAAACATAAAACTAAAACATTTATACCTCATATCGTCGACGTCTCATCTTGAATCTCTTCTGGGGTTTGGAACAAATGGGGGTACATAGATTTCATCTTTTCCTACGCTTCCCAAGTCATTTCTTCCCGATTATTGTTCCGCCATAGCACTTTGACTAAAGCAACCTTTTTATTCCGAAGCCTTCACATTTGTCTATCCAAAATAGCAATGGGCACTTCTTCGTATGTCAACTTCTCTGTCACTTGTACATCATCAATCAGAACAACCCTCGTGGGGTCTCCAATACACTTGCGGAGCATCGAAACATGGAATACTGGGTGTACAGATTCGAGCTCTGAAGGCAAGTCCAATTCATAGGCTACTCTACCCACCGTGCGGATGATTCGATAAGGTCCAATGTATCTTGGACTCAATTTCCCCTTTTTGCCGAACCTCATTACTCCCTTCATTGGCGAGACTTTCAAGAATACCCAATCATTAGCTTGAAATTCTAAATCCCGTCGGCGGTTGTCCGCATAAGACTTTTGGCGACTTTGAGCTGTTAACAGTCGGTCTCGAATCACTTTAACCTTTTCAACTGCTTGTTGGACCAAGTCGGGGCCTATCAATTGTACTTCTCCGGTTTCAACCCATCCAATTGGAGATCTGCATTTTCTTCCGTATAAGGCTTCATACGGAGCCATTTGGATACTGGAATGATAGCTGTTATTATAGGCAAATTCAATAAGAGGCAAATGCTCATCCCAACTACCACCGAAGTCCAGCACACATGCTCGTAGCATATCTTCTAAGGTCTGAATAGTGTGCTCGGCTTGCCCGTCGGTCTGTGGGTGGAACGCCGTGCTGAGCTTAACTTGAGTACCTAGACCTTCTTGAAAGGACTTCCAGAACTTGGCTGTGAACTGCGCCCCTCTATCCGTGATAATGGCCCAAGGAATACCATGAAGTCGTACAATCTCCTTGAAATACAATTTAGCATAATCCTCCGCTGAATATGTAGTCCTGACGGGGAGAAAATGAGCTGCTTTTGTGAGCCTGTCCACGATTGCCCATATAGAATCATACTTCCCTCGCGTACGGGGTAATCCTACCACAAAATCCATATTAATTTCTTCCCATTTCCACGTAGGAATTTCCATTGCTTGCAATAAACCTCCTGGCTTTTGATGTTCGACTTTCACTTGCTGACAATTTGGACATTTGGCTACAAACCCTGCTATGTCTCGCTTCATGCCATCCCACCAATATAGCAACTTAAGGTCGTGGTACATCTTGGTTGCACCTGGATGAATAGAATACCGGGAATAATGTGCTTCCTAAAAAATTCGTTGGCGTAAGTTTACTACATCCGGTACACATAACCTGCCACGATATCTAAGGACCCCTTCTATGGAAACTTTGAATGGAGACTTTTCTTTTTTGTGAGCTAGATCTCGATAATGGCTTAGCTGGGAATCCTCATATTGTCGTTCCTTCACTTCTAGATTCAATGATGAAATTGTGGGGTCATTGATGCTAATACTTGCATCTCCTGAATCAGTCACACGTACGCCGAGACTTGCTAGTTGATGGAGCTCACGAACCATTTCCTGCTTTTCCGAAGGAACTCCACATAAACTACCCATCGATCGGCGGCTAAGTGCATCTGCCACTACATTCGCCATCCCTGGATGATATAGAATGTTCACATCGTAATCCTTTAGTAATTCTAACCATCGCCTTTGCCGCAGGTTCAACTCCTTCTGTTTGAAAATATATTGGAGGCTTTTGTGGTCCGTATAGATGTCAACACGTACACCATACAAGTAGTGCCTCCATATTTTTAAGGCATGGATAACCGCGGCCAATTCGAGATCATGAGTCGGATAATTCTGTTCATGCCTTCGCAACTGTCTCGAGGCATATGCAATGACTCTCCCATGCTGCATCAATACGCATCCTATTCCCACACAGGAGGCATCACAATATACGACATAGCCATCGGACCCTTCTGGAAGTGTTAGCACTGGCGCTGAGGTCAACCTGTTTTTCAACTCTTGGAAACTACGCTCACAGGCATCATCCCGCTGGAATTTAGCCAACTTCTGAGTTAACTTCGTCAATGGGGCTGAAATAGATGAGAAGCCCTCTACAAATCTCCTGTAATATCCTGCTAACCCAAGAAAACTACGAACTTCCGTAGGTGTCGTAGGCCTTGGCCAAGTCTTCACAGCTTCTATTTTCTGAGTGTCGACTCTGATACCACTTCTGTCACGACCCAGCTAGGGGCCGCGACGGGTACCCGGAGCTAGTTACCGAGCACCGCTCACTCTACTACTTATCTTGCTCATTTAATATTTTTTTATGAATTTACATACCAGTTGTAGGAAAATCATAATTAAACAAACATAAATACTTTATATACAATTGCCTTTCGGCCATCAAAATAATATACACGCATATGAAAATGTCTTGTGAGACCATCTAACCCACACTGCGTATCTACGAGCCTCTACTAACATAATGAATACATGGACGGAACAAGACTCCGTCATGCCCAAAATATGCATACATGAATGTACATCAAAAGGATAGTCATAAGCACCTCCGGATGATGGAGTGCTTTCAACCAGCTGACTGCTACTGAGGATCTGGGCCAAGCTCTCCTCTTTGTCTACCTGTGGGCATGAACACTGCGTCCGAAAAATGGACGTCAGTACGAATGTTGTACAGAGTATGAGAAGCATAAACAATGAAAGAAAACATCAACAATATAGTGATAACATCACTATGAAAATGCGTGCCATCTTACTCATACTCATCCTCATAACCTATATGCATCATATGCAAGCTGCCCGTCCATGTCGGAACGGTGTTACAATCAATAATATTAGCCTGCGTCCAGGCCTCCCGCGTTCGGGGTACCATCTCATGCCGCCCACTAGTGGTGTCTGCCCATGCCCGAAGGTCATGGTGTATCCGTATAGCTGCCCGACTTGGCGGTGACCGCCCGGCCAACTAGGCACGGTGTGAAATGTTCATGTCATGCTTATCATAAAATTCTCATAATAATAATATACTCATCATAAAATACTTATCTCATTGTAATACATGCATAAGGCTCAAGATCAACTTTACTCTATCGGGGTGACGTAAGGTCGTGATCCCCCGATTCCATTATGGAACAACTATTGATACTCTGCCTCACCTTGAAGGAACTAGTACATAAGGTGAGTGTAAGAAATAATTAACATCATCATTATACTAGCATCATCATATCGTATTCCTCATCTTATATAGACATTAAGGAGTTAGACACTTAGCCTTTCGGACTATAAGAACTCATGAAGAGAATAGGAATTTCGTGCTACAAGATTCATGCCATCAGAAAGAAGGGACTAGCCTCACATACCTTGGTCGTTTAGCTAAGATATCGCTCACTCGTTCTCCTTCAATATCGCGTCGTTACCTTCATAAAGAATTCATATCAACATTAGCATACTAACTACAAGAATGTGTCGCTAATTCTAGGAGAAGTCGGACAGCGCTTCTCTTGTTTTTACTATTTTCCCATGTTTTATATTAACTCCCAACATTCATAGCATTACACACAATATTGAAATCAACAATCGTCGTTTACGTACGTTTAGCAAAATCCACCATTTTCCTCCAATTTCCCTCATAATTAGCCTTATGACTCGTCCTTGCATTTTCATGCGTTTAACGCTTGTCTCATGATATAAACATCATTTATAACGTATTTGTACTCACAACACTCCAATATTCGTACTTCAATTCCACTATCAATCATTCATGTCACTATTCACTTAATAATGACCCATTTCTATGTTCTTCTACATTTCAAGTGTCTAAGCCTTTCAATGCCTTGAACAACATGAATATATCATGGAACTTACCTTGGATGTTGGTTGAACAAGTCTTGTGTTGCAATACTTCACTTTGGACAAAACCCTAGTTTCACCTTCTTGGGAATTACTTGACTTAGATGATCCCTTGATGTGTTCTTGCACTTGATTTCATAGGTTTTGTGTTGTTGATCTTTAGCTTTCCTTTGATTCTCTTGGATTCTTATGGAGAAAGTATTTGGAGAGTTCTAGAGTGTTCTTGAGTTGTATGAATGAAGAATGAAATAAAATGAGGCCTAAGTTCCTTTTAATAACTCAAAAGCTAATGTTTAATGAATTTTTGTCGGGATGAACAGTGGTCGTAAACTGCAGTTTACGGACCGTATTTTGATTTGCGGGTCGTCCACTGTGGTCGTATTTAAGCATTCCAAAAACAGAGAGTTTGGCTGGTGGATATAGCAGTTTACGACCTGGTTTACGGTCCGTAAACCAGTTTACGGGCCGTAAACTGGGTCGTATTTAACCATATTCTACTTTTACAGAAAGTCTTGGCTGAGGGACCTGGTGGTTTACGACCTGGTTAACGGTCAGTAAACTAGTTTACGGGCCGTATTCTGGGTCGTTTTTAACCATTTCAACACTTAACAGAAACTTGAGATTTTTGACGCAATGAAAGACGATTGCACTATACTGTCCGTAAATCACTTTACGGGCCGTATAGTGCCATATACGACCACTGGGTGAAAACTTTTCTGCAACTTTATTATTTCCAAAAATGCAAAATTATCCATTCCCGACTCCGTAAAACACCATACACTCAAGTCCTTCATTGTTCTACTCATCACACAAGTACGGAAAAATTTCCGAGGTGTAACATTCTTCCCCCCTTTTGGAACATTCGTCCTCGAATGTTCGACACTCGGGGATTCTAGAAATTTTTTGCCAGAGTTCCCTTTGTAATTTGGCACTACCAATTTACCACAACGACCCATAATATCATCGCCTCACAGGGCTATATCACAATATCAGCATATTTATGGCCACACATGACCAAAAACATAAAACTAAAACATTCATACCTCATATCGTCGACGTCTCATCTTGAATCTCTTCTGGGGATTGGAACAAATGGGGGTACATAGATTTCATCTTTTCCTCCGCTTCCCAAGTCATTTCTTCCCGATTATTGTTCCGCCATAGCACTTTGACTGAAGCAACATTTTTATTCCGAAGCCTTCGCACTTGTCTATCCAAAATAGCAATGGGCACTTCTTCGTATGTCAACTTCTCTGTCACTTGTATATCATCAATCGGAACAATCCTCGTGGGGTCTCCAATACACTTGCGGAGCATCGAAACATGGAATACTGGGTGTACAGATTCGAGCTCTGAAGGCTACTCTACCCACCTTGCGGATGATTCGATAAGGTCCAATGTATCTTGGACTCAATTTCCCCTTTTTGCCGAACCTCATTACTCCCTTCATTGGCGAGACTTTCAAGAATACCCAATCATTAGCTTGAAATTCTAAATCCCGTCGGTGGTTGTCCGCAAAAGACTTTTGGCGACTTTGAGCTTTTAACAGTCGGTCTCGAATCACTTTAACCTTTTCAACTGCTTGTTGGGCCAAGTCGGGGCCTATCAATTGTACTTCTCCGGTTTCAACCCATCCAGTTGGAGATCTATATTTTCTTCCGTATAAGGCTTCATACGGAGCCATTTGGATACTGGAATGATAGCTGTTATTATAGGAAAATTCAATAAGAGGCAAATGCTCATCCCAACTACCACCGAAGTCCAGCACACATGCTCGTGGCATATCTTCTAAGGTCTGAATAGTGCGCTCGGCTTGCCTGTCGGTCTGTGGGTGGAACGCCGTGCTGAGCTTAACTTGAGTACCTAGACCTTCTTGAAAGGACTTCCAGAACTTGGCTGTGAACTGCGCCCCTCTATCCGTGATAATGGCCCAAGGAATACCATGAAGTCGTACAATCTCCTTGAGATACAATTTAGCATAATCCTCCGCTGAATATGTAGTCCTGACGGGGAGAAAATGAGCTGCTTTTGTGAGCCTGTCCACGATTGCCCATATAGAATCATACTTCTCTCGCGTACGGGGTAATCCTACCACAAAATCCATATTAATTTCTTCCCATTTCCACGTAGGAATTTCCATTGCTTGCAATAAACCTCCTGGCTTTTGATGTTCGGCTTTCACTTGCTGAAATTTTGGACATTGAGCTACAAACCCTGCTATGTCTCGCTTCATGCCATCCCACCAATATAGCAACTTAAGGTCGTGGTACATCTTGGTTGCACCTGGATGAATAGAATACCGGGAATAATGTGCTTCCTCAAAAATTCGTTGGCGTAAGTTTACTACATCCGGTACACATAACCTGCCCCGATATCTAAGGACCCCTTCTATGGAAACTTCGAATGGAGACGTTTCTTTTTCGTGAGCTAGATCTCGATAATGGCTTAGCCGGGAATCCTCATATTGTCGTTCCTTCACCTCTAGATTCAATGATGAAACTGTGGGGTCATTGATTCTAATACTTGCATCTCCTGAATCAGTTGCACGTACGCCGAGACTTGCTAGTTGATGGAGCTCACAAACCATTTCCTGCTTTTCCGAAGGAACTCCACATAAACTACCCATCGATCGGCGGCTAACTGCATCTGCCGCTACATTCGCCTTCCCTGGATGATATAGAATGTTCACATCGTAATCCTTTAGTAATTCTAACCATCGCCTTTGCCGCAGGTTCAACTCCTTCTGTTTGAAAATATATTGGAGGCTTTTGTGGTCCGTATAGATGTCAACACGTACACCATACAAGTAGTGCCTCCATATTTTTAAGGCATGGATAACCGCGGCCAATTCAAGATCATGAGTCGGATAATTCTGTTCATGCCTTCGCAACTGTCTCGAGGCATATGCAATGACTCTCCCATGCTGCATCAATACACATCCTATTCCCACACCGGAGGCATCACAATATACGACATAGCCATCGGACCCTTCTGGAAGTGTTAGCACTGGAGCTGAGGTCAACCTGTTTTTCAACTCTTGGAAACTACGCTCACAGGCATCATCCCACTGGAATTTAGCCAACTTCTGAGTTAACTTCGTCAATGGGGCTGAAATAGATGAGAAGCCCTCTACAAATCTCCTGTAATATCCTGCTAACCCAAGAAAACTACGAACTTCCGTAGGTGTCGTAGGCCTTGGCCAAGTCTTCACAGCTTTTATTTTCTGAGTGTCGACTGTTAGGCCCCGTGTTTTCGTACAATTGGAAATCGAGAAATAATTATGACTAGGGTGTTAGAAGGATATAAATTAATTTGTGAGAATATGACTATGTTGGTTATGGAATCTTTTATGCTAAGACCTCGGGGAAGGCCGAGGATAAATTTGGAATTTCGGAAATTAGTTTCGGGAATTACGAATCGGGACATTTCAAGAATTGGGCCAAAGAAATTACAACTCAATGAAGCCCAAAAAGAACAAAGGGGGCCGGCCATGTCTTTAAGGCCCAAGCCATTTTTAAAGGGTCATGTGCTATGCACATGACCCCTAAAAGGATATATATTAAGGAATACTTAGTATTATCCAAGAAACAAATCACAAAATCAAGAACTCACCATCAAAAAGGGGTTCGGCCGAAGTGCAAAAAGGAAAGAAGAGAAAAATTCCAAGCTTGTGTGGTGATTCAAAAATCTTGGTTTCTACATATTTGTGAAGCACTCAAGACGCTCTCCGACGTGGTATAATTAGTTTGGCACGGGGACGACGTTTTCGACAAGTCGGGGTTTCAAGAAAAGGTGAGAATTCTTACTCTTTTATGTTATAGAATTGATGTGAATGTGTTAAGCATTGGAAGTAGATGGAGATCCCGTAATTTTAACGTAAATAGAAAGTCGTGGGTGTGTGTGTGTAGTGTGTTTGGCCGTGAGTTATGGAAGAAAGAAATGACTTGAATTGATCTTGTTTAAGTTGGCATAATGTGTTGTTGTGATCCTTATATCGTAAATGATTGATTGTTGAATTAAATTGGCGGTGGAAAACGAATTTGGATGTTATCGGAAAGTGTATATCCTTGGTATCTTTATGTATATCAATGTATATTTTGGGTACTAGAGACTTTAGATATGACTTTTTAATGATATGGGTGAATTTGGAATGGAACGACGTTAGTTAGAATGTTCGTCGTGAAATTTGGATATTTTGAAGAACTATGGAAATTTATTGATTTTGATGCAATTTCGTGTATGGCTTAGATTGAATTTGGAATTTGTTTGACTAGTGTCGGATGGGTAAATGAATACAATTATGTGAATATAGAATTGGGATTTTGAAAGTTTGAATGGAAGTTGCCAACTTTAGAAATCATGTAGAACTTTAAAGCTAGATTGGTTTGATTGTTGTTTGGTTTGGTTGTTGATGTGTGGGCTGTTGTGGTTGGTTAATTTGAGACGAGTTATGCCTCGGGGATGTTAGATTTATAGGGGAAATGCTGCCGAAATTTCGGTAGGCAAATATGGAGTTAAAGGCATTTTTGAGCCTAAGGATCTCATTTGGTAACTTTGACCATTTGCAGATTTTTGACGAAACGGGACGGGACTTTTGGAGGAGCTTACGACATCTGAGAGGTATGTAAAGCTTCCCAATTCTTTATTTGGCATATCTTAGTGTGTTAGTTGAATATGAGACCTTCCGGAGCATTTCTGCTCCTCGAAACCCGATCCACAGGAAAGTTACTATTCATTCAATTCGATTGAAGCCTAAAGGCTCCCTTTTGGCTAGAATGCCATTATTCGTCCGAAACCTATCGAAATGTGGTCGGGTAACCTAGAAATGATTATGTATGACCCTTGGCATATAACTGCTCATAAAAATATGTTCGCCACCTCACTTCGACTCGCGGTGGGTCCGCTACCCCCAAAATGCCCGAATTGCCCTTCGGGCCATCTTTGAGAACAGAGTTGAACGTACCACTTCTGATCTTTGGAACATCCTTCCACGGGGTATGTTTGGACTATTCGATGCACTAATCCATGTCTTGAACTATATAGACCATTTTGGAATCGTTTTGCAAAATGAAACCTTATGTCGACTAAGTATTCGACTATTTTGTAATAGGATATGATTTATGAGTTTACTTTGTTTTGAAACACTATTTTGAAATACGATTTGCATTTGTTTGCTCACGACTCCGCTCGTGCCTTATTATGACTTCGTTCACCGGTTCCCGGGCCGGTTTTGATTCGTGCGCTGTATGATAAATTCGGCTGTATGCTGTGTTACGGTTCCCGAGGCTTCGCCATAGGGCCCGGTTCCGTTTGGAGTTATGCTGTGATATGGCTCGGGATGCGATACGCTCACCGATGATTATGATTATGTTCGGGGATGTACGGAGATTTGAAACCTTCTGGTGTTATGCTGTGTGTGGCGTCAGCGTCGGAGTGGCGACCACGTTCCTAAGCGTTTGCATGATTTCATTTGCATAGTATATACGTATATGATTTCGATACAGATTTTGACATACCAGTTTGTACCCCACTTTGACATTTGATTTGCTTTCGGTTTTTGATCCATAATTCTGTACTCCGTGCTTTACATGCTCAGTACATATTTCGTACTGACCCCCTCTCCTCGGGGGCTGCGTTTTATGCCCGCAGGTGCAGACATCGGTGATCCTCCGCAGTAGGCTTCACTTCTTGCTTTTCGGAGTACTCTTACTTGGTCCGGAGTCCACTTTTGGTACAGACTCCTCTACTCTGTATATATTTTGTATATTTGACAGTTTGGGTACGGCGGGGCCCTGTCTCGCCATATGTTATGTTTTGAATTCGTAGAGGCCTGTAGTCATCTTTGTGGGGCGAGGGTCCTATGTGTATGTTGTCTGATTTTGCTTTCGGGTCTTAAAGCGGTCCGTTTGATATTATGGCCCCAAATGGCCTTTCTGTATATATTTGTATTTTGACCGGCGATGTCTATTCCGCCGCTTTGTTTGAGTTGGATTTGATATGACCGCTTAAGACATATTTTCGATATAAATTATGTTTGATATAACTTCTTGAAAATTCTGAAATGAGTTTGGATTCGGAAATGAATAGGCGATTTGGTCTGGGTACCCAGGTAGGGTGCCAGTCGCGGCCCACGGGGCTGGGTCGTGACAAAAGTGGTATCAGAGCGGTTTGTCCTCGGAATGTCTACAGGCCGTGTCTCGTAGAGTCTTGTTTATCGATGTGTTGTGCACCACGTCTATAAGCAGGAAGCTACAGGGCATTTAGGATGTTACTTTTTTTTGTACTCTTAGATCGTGCGATAGAGCTGTGCTATTAGGATGATTTTGATCTGACTCGCCTTCGTGTTTGCAGTGATGCCTCCGAAGAAGGGAACGGCAGCCCAGAAGGGCAAGGCGAGGATTGGGGAGACTAGCCAGGCACAGCGAGCTACCCGGGCTCGTGTTTATGATTTGCCTGAGGATGTGCCACAGTCTGAGGGTTCTGCTACACCCCCACTAGTACAGCCTGGAGCAGGACCATCGACAGCTCCAGAGGTCCGTGTACCCGCACCTGAGACTCCAGCTCCTCAGCCAGGGGCGGAGGATCGGACCCTGAGAGAGGCTGTGCAGTTGCTAACTACGCTGGTAGCAGGGCAGGCTCGCAGACGCGGGCGGAGGGATGATGATGATGATGACAGGCGGGACAGCCTGCGAGTTCGGGAGTTTCTGCTATGTGGGCCTCCAGAGTTCTTCGGGTCTAAGCCCGACGAGGACCCCCACGACTTTATTCGGGGGATGCGACGCTCACTGGACTTGGTCAGGGCTTCAGAGACCGAGTCGGTTGAGCTGGCTTCGCACCGGCTTCGAGATGTGGCTACCCACTGGTACGAGACTTGGGAATTGTCTAGGGGAGAGGGTGCCCCTCCAGCCACTTGGGATCAGTTTGTGACAGCATTCACCCGCCACTTTTTGCCCCCAGAGTTACGGCGGGCACGGGCTGATCGATTCTTACGTCTGCAGCAGAGGGGTCGGAGTGTTCGCGAGTATAGCCTTGAGTTTGATTCTCTGGCCCGATATGCACCGGCCGTGGTAGCAGATATGTCCGATCGGATGCATCGCTATGTTATGGGATTGAACCGGTATTTGGTAGACAGCTGTATGGCCGTGTCACTGCAGACAAACATGGATATTTCCCGGCTTCAGGCCTATGCGATGGGTATGGAGGACCGTCGCAGATCTGATCCTGCTGGCAGAGATCGAGACAGGAGACCGCCCAAGAGGGCTAGATCCGCGGGCTATTCAGGTGATTCTCGAGGCGGACAGCCTCAGCAGCAGCCGCAGTCTGATAGATATTTTCCTCTTTCCGGCCGGGGTACTCAGTCAGGTAGCCGGAGATTCGACAGTACGGGACCGTCTGGGGCCGGTCAGAGCTCCAGAGCGGCAGGATCGCAGGTATCCAGGGGTCCCAGTCAGGCCAGACCACCTAGACCCCGTTGTCCACATTGCGGGAAGTCTCATCCCGGGGAGTGTTACCGAGCGACGGGAGCTTGCTTCTCTTGCGGTGGTCAGGGCCACTTTATGAGAGACTGCCCATTGGCCAGTGGTTCGGGTAATGCGGCTCAGCAGACAGGGTCAGCCGCCGGTTCTTCCTCTGTTCCATCTGTTGGACGCCCTGGAGGGCGGGGTATTCCAGCACCGGCAGGGCGCGGTCGAGGCCGCGGTGGCGCTTCAGGTTCTAGCGGTCCCTCGAACCGCATATATGCTTTGGCCAGCCGCCAGGATCAGGAGGCTTCGCCAAATGTCGTCACAGGTACATTACTGGTTTTCTCCAGATCTGTATATGCATTGATTGACCCTGGCTCTACTTTATCATATATATCCCCGCTCGTTGCTAGTAAGATTGGGATAGTGTCTGAGCCTATAGAGCCATTTGAGGTAGCTACGCCAGTTGGGGATTTTATTATAGCGAGGCAGGTCTATAGGGATTGTTCTGTGGCTATTTATGATCGTAGCACTAAGGCTGATTTGGTAGAGTTAGACATGCTCGAGTTTGACGTCATTATGGGTATGGACTGGTTGTCTTCCTGTTATGCTAATGTCGACTGCCAGAAAAAGGTAGTCCGTTTTCAGTTTCCAGGGGAACCAGTCATAGAGTGGTTCGGATCTACTGCATCGCCGAGGGGTAAGTTTATTTCATACCTCAAGGCTAAGAAGATGATTCAGAAGGGTTATATCTATCATTTGGTTCGTGTGCATGATACTGCCGCGGAGGTACCTACCCTTCAGTCTGTCCCGGTCGTCAGTGAGTTTCCAGATATTTTTCCTGACAAGCTTCCTGGCCTTCCGCCGGAGCGGGAGATTGATTTTTCTATTGAGTTGATGCCGGATACGCAGCCTATATCTATTCCTCCCTACAGGATGGCACCAGCTGAGTTGAAGGAGTTGAAGGAGCAGCTGAAAGATTTGCTGGATAAGGGTTTTATCAGGCCCAGCACATCACCCTGGGGAGCGCCGGTATTGTTTGTCAGAAAGAAGGATGGGTCGTTGCGGATGTGTATTGACTACCGGCAGCTGAATAGGGTGACTATTAAGAATAAATATCCCCTTCCCCGGATTGATGACTTGTTTGATCAGCTGCAGGGTGCTAGACACTTCTCCAAGATAGATCTGCGCTCAGGTTATCATCAGGTGCGAGTACGGGAGTCAGATATCCCGAAGACTGCTTTCAGGACTCGGTACGGGCATTATGAGTTCAGAGTTATGTCTTTCGGGCTGACTAATGCTCCAGCAGTATTTATGGATCTGATGAACCGGGTATTTCGGCCTTTCCTGGATATGTTTGTTATTGTGTTTATTGATGATATCCTGATTTACTCGCGATCAGCCGAGGAGCATTCAGATCATTTGAGGACGGTACTTGGCATCCTCCGTCAGCAGAAGTTATATGCTAAATTCTCTAAGTGTGAGTTCTGGTTGACTTCTGTGGCATTCTTGGGCCATATTGTCGGCGCAGATGGTATTCGGGTCGACACGCAGAAGATTGAGGCTGTGCAGAATTGGCCCAGGCCTACTACACCGACAGAGGTGCGTAGTTTTCTTGGATTGGCTGGGTATTACCGCAGGTTCGTGGAGGATTTCTCTTCTATTTCAGCACCACTGACGAGGCTTACCTAGAAAGCAGCAAAATTCCAGTGGTCGGATGCCTGCGAGCGCAGCTTTCAGATGCTGAAGGAGAGATTGATTACAGCGCCAATTTTGGCTCTTCCAGAGGGGTCTGATGGGTATGTTGTATATTGTGACGCCTCTGGTATTGGGATCGGATGTGTATTGATGCAGCACGGTCGAGTTATAGCCTATGCTTCCCGGCAGCTCAGACCGCACGAGAAGAACTATCCCACTCATGATCTTGAGTTGGCCGCGGTGATTCATGCTTTGAAGATTTGGCGGCATTATTTATATGGGGTCCATGTGGATATCTATACGGATCATAAGAGCCTTCAGTATATTTTTAAGTAGAAGGAGCTAAACTTGCGGCAGCGGAGGTGGCTGGAGCTACTAAAGGATTACGACGTTGATATTCTGTACCATCCAGGAAAAGCCAACGTGGTAGCTGATGCGCTTAGCCGCAAGTCCGTAGGCAGTCTGGCTGACGTCCCATCTGATAAGAGAGATTTGGTTCGTGATATTCATCAGCTGGCCAGCCTCGGAGTTCGTTTGGCCGATTCTGGAGATTCTGGGATTTCTGTTCGCCCGGTTGCTGAGTCATCTATTATTCAGGAGGTAAAGCAGCGCCAGTTTGAGGATCCTACTTTGATTCAGTACAGGGGTGTAGCCCTTAATAAAGCCACGACTCAGTTCGAAATCTCGCCTGAAGGAGTATTATTATACAACGGCAGGTACTGTGTACCGGATGTCGCGGGCTTACGGCGGCAGATTATGGGCGAGGCACATTGTGCCCGGTATTCCGTCCATCCTGGTTCCACCAAGATGTATCGGGACCTCAGGTGTTTGTATTGGTGGGACGGCATGAAGAAAGACATTGCTGAGTTTATTAGTCAGTGCCCAAACTGCCAGCAAGTCAAGATCGAGCACCAGAAGCCCGGTGGCTTGTTACAGGAGATGGAGATTCCAGCCTGGAAATGGGAGATGATTAATATGGACTTCGTTGTTGGGTTGCCGCGTACTCTACGCAGGTACGACTCTATTTGGGTTATTGTGGACAGGCTGACGAAATCAGCCCATTTCCTTCCGGTCCGGACTACATATTCGGCTGAGGACTATGCCAGATTATATATCAGAGAGATAGTCAGACTTCACGGGGTCCCTGTATCTATTATTACTGACCGAGGTGCTCAGTTTACAGCTTATTTCTGGAGGTCATTTCAGGAGGGATTAGGGACCCAGGTGACCCTCTGTACAGCTTTCCATCCTCAGACCGACGGGCAGGCCGAGCGCACTATCCAGACTCTCGAGGATATGTTACGGGCTTGCGCTATTGATTTCAGGGGCAGCTGGGATGATCATTTGCCGCTTATAGAGTTTGCCTACAATAACAGTTATCACTCTAGCATTCAGATGGCCCCGTATGAGGCCCTTTATGGCAGGAGATGCAGATCTCCTATTGGCTGGTTTGACGTGGGCGAGACTAAGCTGATTGGGCCGGATGTGATCCAGGAGGCTGTAGATAAGGTGAAGCTTATTCGGGAGCGACTGTTAGCTGCTCAGAGTCGGCAGAAAGCTTATGCCGATAAACGGCGTCGACCGCTGGAGTTCCAGGTTGGCGACTGGGTATTCCTGAAGGTGTCGCCTATGAAGGGCGTTATGAGATTTGGCAGGAAGGGTAAGCTGAGTCCGCGGTACATCGGGCCTTACCAGATTGTTCGGAGGATAGGCGCAGTCGCCTACGAGCTAGACTTGCCATCCGATTTGGAGTCCGTGCACCCGGTGTTTCATGTGTCTATGCTGCGGAAATGTATTGGTGACCCTTCCAGGATATTCCCAGTAGATGATCTCCAGGTGACGGAGCAGTTATCTTATGACGAGCAGCCGGTATCTATTCTGGATCGTCAGGTGAGGAGATTGCGCACTAAGGAAGTGCCTTCGGTTAAGGTTCTATGGAGAAATAACAACCGGGAAGAGATGACTTGGGAGGCGGAGGATGAGATGAAGAAGAGATTCCCCCATTTATTCCCTACGCCTCCTGTAATCTAGACTTTTGTATTTGTTGTACCAATGAACGGACGGACCATGTGTGTTATTTATATAAAAATGGTTTTCCCGTTATGCTTGTGAGCCTTCATAAGATTTGTTTAACATTCGGGGACGAATGTTCTTAAGGGGGGGAGAATGTTAGGCCCCGTGTTTTCGTACAATTGGAAATCGAGAAATAATTATGACTAGGGTGTTAGAAGGATATAAATTAATTTGTGAGAATATGACTATGTTGGTTATGGAATCTTTTATGCTAAGACCTCGGGGAAGGCCGAGGATAAATTTGGAATTTCGGAAATTAGTTTCGGGAATTACGAATCGGGACATTTCAAGAATTGGGCCAAAGAAATTACAACTCAATGAAGCCCAAAAAGAACAAAGGGGGCCGGCCATGTCTTTAAGGCCCAAGCCATTTTTAAAGGGTCATGTGCTATGCACATGACCCCTAAAAGGATATATATTAAGGAATACTTAGTATTATCCAAGAAACAAATCACAAAATCAAGAACTCACCATCAAAAAGGGGTTCGGCCGAAGTGCAAAAAGGAAAGAAGAGAAAAATTCCAAGCTTGTGTGGTGATTCAAAAATCTTGGTTTCTACATATTTGTGAAGCACTCAAGACGCTCTCCGACGTGGTATAATTAGTTTGGCACGGGGACGACGTTTTCGACAAGTCGGGGTTTCAAGAAAAGGTGAGAATTCTTACTCTTTTATGTTATAGAATTGATGTGAATGTGTTAAGCATTGGAAGTAGATGGAGATCCCGTAATTTTAACGTAAATAGAAAGTCGTGGGTGTGTGTGTGTAGTGTGTTTGGCCGTGAGTTATGGAAGAAAGAAATGACTTGAATTGATCTTGTTTAAGTTGGCATAATGTGTTGTTGTGATCCTTATATCGTAAATGATTGATTGTTGAATTAAATTGGCGGTGGAAAACGAATTTGGATGTTATCGGAAAGTGTATATCCTTGGTATCTTTATGTATATCAATGTATATTTTGGGTACTAGAGACTTTAGATATGACTTTTTAATGATATGGGTGAATTTGGAATGGAACGACGTTAGTTAGAATGTTCGTCGTGAAATTTGGATATTTTGAAGAACTATGGAAATTTATTGATTTTGATGCAATTTCGTGTATGGCTTAGATTGAATTTGGAATTTGTTTGACTAGTGTCGGATGGGTAAATGAATACAATTATGTGAATATAGAATTGGGATTTTGAAAGTTTGAATGGAAGTTGCCAACTTTAGAAATCATGTAGAACTTTAAAGCTAGATTGGTTTGATTGTTGTTTGGTTTGGTTGTTGATGTGTGGGCTGTTGTGGTTGGTTAATTTGAGACGAGTTATGCCTCGGGGATGTTAGATTTATAGGGGAAATGCTGCCGAAATTTCGGTAGGCAAATATGGAGTTAAAGGCATTTTTGAGCCTAAGGATCTCATTTGGTAACTTTGACCATTTGCAGATTTTTGACGAAACGGGACGGGACTTTTGGAGGAGCTTACGACATCTGAGAGGTATGTAAAGCTTCCCAATTCTTTATTTGGCATATCTTAGTGTGTTAGTTGAATATGAGACCTTCCGGAGCATTTCTGCTCCTCGAAACCCGATCCACAGGAAAGTTACTATTCATTCAATTCGATTGAAGCCTAAAGGCTCCCTTTTGGCTAGAATGCCATTATTCGTCCGAAACCTATCGAAATGTGGTCGGGTAACCTAGAAATGATTATGTATGACCCTTGGCATATAACTGCTCATAAAAATATGTTCGCCACCTCACTTCGACTCGCGGTGGGTCCGCTACCCCCAAAATGCCCGAATTGCCCTTCGGGCCATCTTTGAGAACAGAGTTGAACGTACCACTTCTGATCTTTGGAACATCCTTCCACGGGGTATGTTTGGACTATTCGATGCACTAATCCATGTCTTGAACTATATAGACCATTTTGGAATCGTTTTGCAAAATGAAACCTTATGTCGACTAAGTATTCGACTATTTTGTAATAGGATATGATTTATGAGTTTACTTTGTTTTGAAACACTATTTTGAAATACGATTTGCATTTGTTTGCTCACGACTCCGCTCGTGCCTTATTATGACTTCGTTCACCGGTTCCCGGGCCGGTTTTGATTCGTGCGCTGTATGATAAATTCGGCTGTATGCTGTGTTACGGTTCCCGAGGCTTCGCCATAGGGCCCGGTTCCGTTTGGAGTTATGCTGTGATATGGCTCGGGATGCGATACGCTCACCGATGATTATGATTATGTTCGGGGATGTACGGAGATTTGAAACCTTCTGGTGTTATGCTGTGTGTGGCGTCAGCGTCGGAGTGGCGACCACGTTCCTAAGCGTTTGCATGATTTCATTTGCATAGTATATACGTATATGATTTCGATACAGATTTTGACATACCAGTTTGTACCCCACTTTGACATTTGATTTGCTTTCGGTTTTTGATCCATAATTCTGTACTCCGTGCTTTACATGCTCAGTACATATTTCGTACTGACCCCCTCTCCTCGGGGGCTGCGTTTTATGCCCGCAGGTGCAGACATCGGTGATCCTCCGCAGTAGGCTTCACTTCTTGCTTTTCGGAGTACTCTTACTTGGTCCGGAGTCCACTTTTGGTACAGACTCCTCTACTCTGTATATATTTTGTATATTTGACAGTTTGGGTACGGCGGGGCCCTGTCTCGCCATATGTTATGTTTTGAATTCGTAGAGGCCTGTAGTCATCTTTGTGGGGCGAGGGTCCTATGTGTATGTTGTCTGATTTTGCTTTCGGGTCTTAAAGCGGTCCGTTTGATATTATGGCCCCAAATGGCCTTTCTGTATATATTTGTATTTTGACCGGCGATGTCTATTCCGCCGCTTTGTTTGAGTTGGATTTGATATGACCGCTTAAGACATATTTTCGATATAAATTATGTTTGATATAACTTCTTGAAAATTCTGAAATGAGTTTGGATTCGGAAATGAATAGGCGATTTGGTCTGGGTACCCAGGTAGGGTGCCAGTCGCGGCCCACGGGGCTGGGTCGTGACAAAAGTGGTATCAGAGCGGTTTGTCCTCGGAATGTCTACAGGCCGTGTCTCGTAGAGTCTTGTTTATCGATGTGTTGTGCACCACGTCTATAAGCAGGAAGCTACAGGGCATTTAGGATGTTACTTTTTTTTGTACTCTTAGATCGTGCGATAGAGCTGTGCTATTAGGATGATTTTGATCTGACTCGCCTTCGTGTTTGCAGTGATGCCTCCGAAGAAGGGAACGGCAGCCCAGAAGGGCAAGGCGAGGATTGGGGAGACTAGCCAGGCACAGCGAGCTACCCGGGCTCGTGTTTATGATTTGCCTGAGGATGTGCCACAGTCTGAGGGTTCTGCTACACCCCCACTAGTACAGCCTGGAGCAGGACCATCGACAGCTCCAGAGGTCCGTGTACCCGCACCTGAGACTCCAGCTCCTCAGCCAGGGGCGGAGGATCGGACCCTGAGAGAGGCTGTGCAGTTGCTAACTACGCTGGTAGCAGGGCAGGCTCGCAGACGCGGGCGGAGGGATGATGATGATGATGACAGGCGGGACAGCCTGCGAGTTCGGGAGTTTCTGCTATGTGGGCCTCCAGAGTTCTTCGGGTCTAAGCCCGACGAGGACCCCCACGACTTTATTCGGGGGATGCGACGCTCACTGGACTTGGTCAGGGCTTCAGAGACCGAGTCGGTTGAGCTGGCTTCGCACCGGCTTCGAGATGTGGCTACCCACTGGTACGAGACTTGGGAATTGTCTAGGGGAGAGGGTGCCCCTCCAGCCACTTGGGATCAGTTTGTGACAGCATTCACCCGCCACTTTTTGCCCCCAGAGTTACGGCGGGCACGGGCTGATCGATTCTTACGTCTGCAGCAGAGGGGTCGGAGTGTTCGCGAGTATAGCCTTGAGTTTGATTCTCTGGCCCGATATGCACCGGCCGTGGTAGCAGATATGTCCGATCGGATGCATCGCTATGTTATGGGATTGGACCGGTATTTGGTAGACAGCTGTATGGCCGTGTCACTGCAGACAGACATGGATATTTCCCGGCTTCAGGCCTATGCGATGGGTATGGAGGACCGTCGCAGATCTGATCCTGCTGGCAGAGATCGAGACAGGAGACCGCCCAAGAGGGCTAGATCCGCGGGCTATTCAGGTGATTCTCGAGGCGGACAGCCTCAGCAGCAGCCGCAGTCTGATAGATATTTTCCTCTTTCCGGCCGGGGTACTCAGTCAGGTAGCCGGAGATTCGACAGTACGGGACCGTCTGGGGCCGGCCAGAGCTCCAGAGCGGCAGGATCGCAGGTATCCAGGGGTCCCAGTCAGGCCAGACCACCTAGACCCCGTTGTCCACATTGCGGGAAGTCTCATCCCGGGGAGTGTTACCGAGCGACGGGAGCTTGCTTCTCTTGCGGTGGTCAGGGCCACTTTATGAGAGACTGCCCATTGGCCAGTGGTTCGGGTAATGCGGCTCAGCAGACAGGGTCAGCCGCCGGTTCTTCCTCTGTTCCATCTGTTGGACGCCCTGGAGGGCGGGGTATTCCAGCACCGGCAGGGCGCGGTCGAGGCCGCGGTGGCGCTTCAGGTTCTAGCGGTCCCTCGAACCGCATATATGCTTTGGCCAGCCGCCAGGATCAGGAGGCTTCGCCAAATGTCGTCACAGGTACATTACTGGTTTTCTCCAGATCTGTATATGCATTGATTGACCCTGGCTCTACTTTATCATATATATCCCCGCTCGTTGCTAG
Source organism: Lycium barbarum (assembly GCF_019175385.1). Lineage (NCBI taxonomy): Eukaryota > Viridiplantae > Streptophyta > Magnoliopsida > Solanales > Solanaceae > Lycium > Lycium barbarum. Next base: position 31,351,523 of record NC_083342.1, on the reverse strand, counting down.
TAAGATTGGGATAGTGTCTGAGCCTATAGAGCCATTTGAGGTAGCTACGCCAGTTGGGGATTTTATTATAGCGAGGCAGGTCTATAGGGATTGTTCTGTGGCTATTTATGATCGTAGCACTAAGGCTGATTTGGTAGAGTTAGACATGCTCGAGTTTGACGTCATTATGGGTATGGACTGGTTGTCTTCCTGTTATGCTAATGTCGACTGCCAGAAAAAGGTAGTCCGTTTTCAGTTTCCAGGGGAACCAGTCATAGAGTGGTTCGGATCTACTGCATCGCCGAGGGGTAAGTTTATTTCATACCTCAAGGCTAAGAAGATGATTCAGAAGGGTTATATCTATCATTTGGTTCGTGTGCATGATACTGCCGCGGAGGTACCTACCCTTCAGTCTGTCCCGGTCGTCAGTGAGTTTCCAGATATTTTTCCTGACAAGCTTCCTGGCCTTCCGCCGGAGCGGGAGATTGATTTTTCTATTGAGTTGATGCCGGATACGCAGCCTATATCTATTCCTCCCTACAGGATGGCACCAGCTGAGTTGAAGGAGTTGAAGGAGCAGCTGAAAGATTTGCTGGATAAGGGTTTTATCAGGCCCAGCACATCACCCTGGGGAGCGCCGGTATTGTTTGTCAGAAAGAAGGATGGGTCGTTGCGGATGTGTATTGACTACCGGCAGCTGAATAGGGTGACTATTAAGAATAAATATCCCCTTCCCCGGATTGATGACTTGTTTGATCAGCTGCAGGGTGCTAGACACTTCTCCAAGATAGATCTGCGCTCAGGTTATCATCAGGTGCGAGTACGGGAGTCAGATATCCCGAAGACTGCTTTCAGGACTCGGTACGGGCATTATGAGTTCAGAGTTATGTCTTTCGGGCTGACTAATGCTCCAGCAGTATTTATGGATCTGATGAACCGGGTATTTCGGCCTTTCCTGGATATGTTTGTTATTGTGTTTATTGATGATATCCTGATTTACTCGCGATCAGCCGAGGAGCATTCAGATCATTTGAGGACGGTACTTGGCATCCTCCGTCAGCAGAAGTTATATGCTAAATTCTCTAAGTGTGAGTTCTGGTTGACTTCTGTGGCATTCTTGGGCCATATTGTCGGCGCAGATGGTATTCGGGTCGACACGCAGAAGATTGAGGCTGTGCAGAATTGGCCCAGGCCTACTACACCGACAGAGGTGCGTAGTTTTCTTGGATTGGCTGGGTATTACCGCAGGTTCGTGGAGGATTTCTCTTCTATTTCAGCACCACTGACGAGGCTTACCCAGAAAGCAGCAAAATTCCAGTGGTCGGATGCCTGCGAGCGCAGCTTTCAGATGCTGAAGGAGAGATTGATTACAGCGCCAGTTTTGGCTCTTCCAGAGGGGTCTGATGGGTATGTTGTATATTGTGACGCCTCTGGTATTGGGATCGGATGTGTATTGATGCAGCACGGTCGAGTTATAGCCTATGCTTCCCGGCAGCTCAGACCGCACGAGAAGAACTATCCCACTCATGATCTTGAGTTGGCCGCGGTGATTCATGCTTTGAAGATTTGGCGGCATTATTTATATGGGGTCCATGTGGATATCTATACGGATCATAAGAGCCTTCAGTATATTTTTAAGTAGAAGGAGCTAAACTTGCGGCAGCGGAGGTGGCTGGAGCTACTAAAGGATTACGACGTTGATATTCTGTACCATCCAGGAAAAGCCAACGTGGTAGCTGATGCGCTTAGCCGCAAGTCCGTAGGCAGTCTGGCTGACGTCCCATCTGATAAGAGAGATTTGGTTCGTGATATTCATCAGCTGGCCAGCCTCGGAGTTCGTTTGGCCGATTCTGGAGATTCTGGGATTTCTGTTCGCCCGGTTGCTGAGTCATCTATTATTCAGGAGGTAAAGCAGCGCCAGTTTGAGGATCCTACTTTGATTCAGTACAGGGGTGTGGCCCTTAATAAAGCCACGACTCAGTTCGAAATCTCGCCTGAAGGAGTATTATTATACAACGGCAGGTACTGTGTACCGGATGTCGCGGGCTTACGGCGGCAGATTATGGGCGAGGCACATTGTGCCCGGTATTCCGTCCATCCTGGTTCCACCAAGATGTATCGGGACCTCAGGTGTTTGTATTGGTGGGACGGCATGAAGAAAGACATTGCTGAGTTTATTAGTCAGTGCCCAAACTGCCAGCAAGTCAAGATCGAGCACCAGAAGCCCGGTGGCTTGTTACAGGAGATGGAGATTCCAGCCTGGAAATGGGAGATGATTAATATGGACTTCGTTGTTGGGTTGCCGCGTACTCTACGCAGGTACGACTCTATTTGGGTTATTGTGGACAGGCTGACGAAATCAGCCCATTTCCTTCCGGTCCGGACTACATATTCGGCTGAGGACTATGCCAGATTATATATCAGAGAGATAGTCAGACTTCACGGGGTCCCTGTATCTATTATTACTGACCGAGGTGCTCAGTTTACAGCTTATTTCTGGAGGTCATTTCAGGAGGGATTAGGGACCCAGGTGACCCTCAGTACAGCTTTCCATCCTCAGACCGACGGGCAGGCCGAGCGCACTATCCAGACTCTCGAGGATATGTTACGGGCTTGCGCTATTGATTTCAGGGGCAGCTGGGATGATCATTTGCCGCTTATAGAGTTTGCCTACAATAACAGTTATCACTCTAGCATTCAGATGGCCCCGTATGAGGCCCTTTATGGCAGGAGATGCAGATCTCCTATTGGCTGGTTTGATGTGGGCGAGACTAAGCTGATTGGGCCGGATGTGATCCAGGAGGCTGTAGATAAGGTGAAGCTTATTCGGGAGCGACTGTTAGCTGCTCAGAGTCGGCAGAAAGCTTATGCCGATAAACGGCGTCGACCGCTGGAGTTCCAGGTTGGCGACTGGGTATTCCTGAAGGTGTCGCCTATGAAGGGCGTTATGAGATTTGGCAGGAAGGGTAAGCTGAGTCCGCGGTACATCGGGCCTTACCAGATTGTTCGGAGGATAGGCGCAGTCGCCTACGAGCTAGACTTGCCATCCGATTTGGAGTCCGTGCACCCGGTGTTTCATGTGTCTATGCTGCGGAAATGTATTGGTGACCCTTCCAGGATATTCCCAGTAGATGATCTCCAGGTGACGGAGCAGTTATCTTATGACGAGCAGCCGGTATCTATTCTGGATCGTCAGGTGAGGAGATTGCGCACTAAGGAAGTGCCTTCGGTTAAGGTTCTATGGAGAAATAACAACCGGGAAGAGATGACTTGGGAGGCGGAGGATGAGATGAAGAAGAGATTCCCCCATTTATTCCCTACGCCTCCTGTAATCTAGACTTTTGTATTTGTTGTACCAATGAACGGACGGACCATGTGTGTTATTTATATAAAAATGGTTTTCCCGTTATGCTTGTGAGCCTTCATAAGATTTGTTTAACATTCGGGGACGAATGTTCTTAAGGGGGGGAGAATGTTAGGCCCCGTGTTTTCGTACAATTGGAAATCGAGAAATAATTATGACTAGGGTGTTAGAAGGATATAAATTAATTTGTGAGAATATGACTATGTTGGTTATGGAATCTTTTATGCTAAGACCTCGGGGAAGGCCGAGGATAAATTTGGAATTTCGGAAATTAGTTTCGGGAATTACGAATCGGGACATTTCAAGAATTGGGCCAAAGAAATTACAACTCAATGAAGCCCAAAAAGAACAAAGGGGGCCGGCCATGTCTTTAAGGCCCAAGCCATTTTTAAAGGGTCATGTGCTATGCACATGACCCCTAAAAGGATATATATTAAGGAATACTTAGTATTATCCAAGAAACAAATCACAAAATCAAGAACTCACCATCAAAAAGGGGTTCGGCCGAAGTGCAAAAAGGAAAGAAGAGAAAAATTCCAAGCTTGTGTGGTGATTCAAAAATCTTGGTTTCTACATATTTGTGAAGCACTCAAGACGCTCTCCGACGTGGTATAATTAGTTTGGCACGGGGACGACGTTTTCGACAAGTCGGGGTTTCAAGAAAAGGTGAGAATTCTTACTCTTTTATGTTATAGAATTGATGTGAATGTGTTAAGCATTGGAAGTAGATGGAGATCCCGTAATTTTAACGTAAATAGAAAGTCGTGGGTGTGTGTGTGTAGTGTGTTTGGCCGTGAGTTATGGAAGAAAGAAATGACTTGAATTGATCTTGTTTAAGTTGGCATAATGTGTTGTTGTGATCCTTATATCGTAAATGATTGATTGTTGAATTAAATTGGCGGTGGAAAACGAATTTGGATGTTATCGGAAAGTGTATATCCTTGGTATCTTTATGTATATCAATGTATATTTTGGGTACTAGAGACTTTAGATATGACTTTTTAATGATATGGGTGAATTTGGAATGGAACGACGTTAGTTAGAATGTTCGTCGTGAAATTTGGATATTTTGAAGAACTATGGAAATTTATTGATTTTGATGCAATTTCGTGTATGGCTTAGATTGAATTTGGAATTTGTTTGACTAGTGTCGGATGGGTAAATGAATACAATTATGTGAATATAGAATTGGGATTTTGAAAGTTTGAATGGAAGTTGCCAACTTTAGAAATCATGTAGAACTTTAAAGCTAGATTGGATTGATTGTTGTTTGGTTTGGTTGTTGATGTGTGGGCTGTTGTGGTTGGTTAATTTGAGACGAGTTATGCCTCGGGGATGTTAGATTTATAGGGGAAATGCTGCCGAAATTTCGGTAGGCAAATATGGAGTTAAAGGCATTTTTGAGCCTAAGGATCTCATTTGGTAACTTTGACCATTTGCAGATTTTTGACGAAACGGGACGGGACTTTTGGAGGAGCTTACGACATCTGAGAGGTATGTAAAGCTTCCCAATTCTTTATTTGGCATATCTTAGTGTGTTAGTTGAATATGAGACCTTCCGGAGCATTTCTGCTCCTCGAAACCCGATCCACAGGAAAGTTACTATTCATTCAATTCGATTGAAGCCTAAAGGCTCCCTTTTGGCTAGAATGCCATTATTCGTCCGAAACCTATCGAAATGTGGTCGGGTAACCTAGAAATGATTATGTATGACCCTTGGCATATAACTGCTCATAAAAATTTGTTCGCCACCTCACTTCGACTCGCGGTGGGTCCGCTACCCCCAAAATGCCCGAATTGCCCTTCGGGCCATCTTTGAGAACAGAGTTGAACGTACCACTTCTGATCTTTGGAACATCCTTCCACGGGGTATGTTTGGACTATTCGATGCACTAATCCATGTCTTGAACTATATAGACCATTTTGGAATCGTTTTGCAAAATGAAACCTTATGTCGACTAAGTATTCGACTATTTTGTAATAGGATATGATTTATGAGTTTACTTTGTTTTGAAACACTATTTTGAAATACGATTTGCATTTGTTTGCTCACGACTCCGCTCGTGCCTTATTATGACTTCGTTCACCGGTTCCCGGGCCGGTTTTGATTCGTGCGCTGTATGATAAATTCGGCTGTATGCTGTGTTACGGTTCCCGAGGCTTCGCCATAGGGCCCGGTTCCGTTTGGAGTTATGCTGTGATATGGCTCGGGATGCGATACGCTCACCGATGATTATGATTATGTTCGGGGATGTACGGAGATTTGAAACCTTCTGGTGTTATGCTGTGTGTGGCGTCAGCGTCGGAGTGGCGACCACGTTCCTAAGCGTTTGCATGATTTCATTTGCATAGTATATACGTATATGATTTCGATACAGATTTTGACATACCAGTTTGTACCCCACTTTGACATTTGATTTGCTTTCGGTTTTTGATCCATAATTCTGTACTCCGTGCTTTACATGCTCAGTACATATTTCGTACTGACCCCCTCTCCTCGGGGGCTGCGTTTTATGCCCGCAGGTGCAGACATCGGTGATCCTCCGCAGTAGGCTTCACTTCTTGCTTTTCGGAGTACTCTTACTTGGTCCGGAGTCCACTTTTGGTACAGACTCCTCTACTCTGTATATATTTTGTATATTTGACAGTTTGGGTACGGCGGGGCCCTGTCTCGCCATATGTTATGTTTTGAATTCGTAGAGGCCTGTAGTCATCTTTGTGGGGCGAGGGTCCTATGTGTATGTTGTCTGATTTTGCTTTCGGGTCTTAAAGCGGTCCGTTTGATATTATGGCCCCAAATGGCCTTTCTGTATATATTTGTATTTTGACCGGCGATGTCTATTCCGCCGCTTTGTTTGAGTTGGATTTGATATGAGCGCTTAAGACATATTTTCGATATAAATTATGTTTGATATAACTTCTTGAAAATTCTGAAATGAGTTTGGATTCGGAAATGAATAGGCGATTTGGTCTGGGTACCCAGGTAGGGTGCCAGTCGCGGCCCACGGGGCTGGGTCGTGACATCGACTCTGATACCACTTCTATCACGACCCAGCTAGGGGCCGCGACGGGTACCCGGAGCTAGTTACCAAGCACCGCTCACTCTACTACTTATCTTGCTCATTTAATATTCTTTTATCAATTTACATACCAGTTGTAGGAAAATCATAATTAAACAAACATAAATACTTTATATACAATTGCCTTTCGGCCATCAAAATAATATAAACGCATATGAAAACGTCTTGTGAGACCATCTAACCCACACTGCGTATCTACGAGCCTCTACTAACATAATGAATACATGGACGGAACAATACTCCGTCATGCCCAAAATATGCATACATGAATGTACATCAAAAGGATAGTCATAAGCACCTCCGGACGATGGAGTGCTTTCAACCAGCTGACTGCTACTGAGGATCTGGGCCAAGCTCTCCTCTCTGTCTACCTGTGGGCATGAACACAGCGTCCGAAGAAAGGACATCAGTACGAATGTTGTACCGAGTATGAGAAGCATAAACAATGAAAGAAAACATCAACAATATAGTGATAACATCAACATGAAATATCTGGATTTGTCTGATAATCATAAAGGAAATCATGTGTGCCATCTTACTCATACTTATCCTCATAACCTATATGCATCATATACAAGCTGCCCGTCCATGTCGGAACGGTGTGACAATCAATAATATTAGCCCGCGTCCAGGCCTCCCGCGTTTGGGGTACCATCTCTTGCCGCCCACTAGTGGTGTCTGCCCATGCCCGAAGGTCATGGTGTATCCGTATAGCTGCCTGCCTTGGCGGTGAATGCCCGGCCAACTAGGCACGGTGTGAAATGCTCATGTCATGCTTATCATAAAATGCTCATAATAATAATAAACTCATCATAAAATACTTATCTCATTGTAATACATGCATAAGGCTCAAGATCAACTTTACTTTATCGGGGTGACGTAAGGTCGTGATCCCCCGATTCCATTATGGAACAACTATTGATACTCTGCCTCACCTTGAAGGAACTAGTACATAAGGTGAGTGTAAGCGATAATTAACATCATCATTATACTAGAATTATCATATCGTATTCCTCATCTTATATAGACATTAAGGAGTTAGACTCTTAGCCTTTCGGACTTTAAGAACTCATGAAGAGAATAGGAATTTCGTGCTACAAGATTCATGCCATCAGAAAGAAGGGACTAGCCTCACATACCTTGGTCGTTTAGCTAAGATATCGCTCACTCGTTCTCCTTCAATATCGCGTCGTTACCTTCATAAAGAATTCATATCAACATTAGCATACTAACTACAAGAACGCGTTGCTAATTCTAGGAGAAGTCGGACAGCGCTTCTCTTGTTTTTACTATTTTTCCCATGTTTTATATTAACTCCCAACATTCATAGCATTACTCACAATATCGAAATCAACAATCGTCGTTTACGTACGTTTAGCAAAATCCACCATTTTCCTCCAATTTCCCTCATAATTAGCCTCATGACTCGTCCTTGCATTTTCATGCGTTTAACGTTTGTTTCATGATATAAACATCATTTATAACGTATTTGTACTCACAACACTCCAATATTCGTAGTTCAATTCCACTATCAATCATTCATGTCACTATTCACTTAATAATGACCCATTTCTATGTTCTTCTACATTTCAAGTGTCTAAGCCTTTCAATGCCTTGAACAACATGAATATATCATGGAACTTACCTTGGATGTTGGTTGAACAAGTCTTGTGTTGCAATACTTCACTTTGGACAAAACCCTAGTTTCACCTTCTTGGGAATTACTTGACTTAGATGATCCCTTGATGTGTTCTTGCACTTGATTTCATAGGTTTTGTGTTGTTGATCTTTAGCTTTCCCTTGATTCTCTTGGATTCTTATGGAGGAAGTATTTGGAGAGTTCTAGAGTGTTCTTGAGTTGTATGAATGAAGAATGAAATAAAATCAGGCCTAAGTTCCTTTTAATAACTCAAAAGCTGATGTTTAATGAATTTTTGTCGGGATGAACAGTGGTCGTAAACTGTAGTTTACGGACCGTATTTTGATTTACGGGTCGTCCACTGTGTCGTATTTAAGCATTCCAAAAACAGAGAGTTTGGCTGGTGGATATGGCAGTTTACGACCTGGTTTACGGTCCGTAAACCAGTTTACGGGCCATAAACTAGGTCGTATTTAACCATATTCAACATTTACAGAAAGTCTTGGCTGAGGGACCTGGTGGTTTACGACCTGGTTTACGGTTAGTAAACCAGTTTACGGGCCGTATTCTGGGTCGTTTTTAACCATTTCAACACTTAACAGAAACTTGAGATTTTTGACGCAATGAAAGACGATTGCACTATATGGTCCGTAAATCACTTTACGGGCCGTATAGTGCCATATACGACCACTGGGTGAAAATTTTTCTGCAACTTTATTATTTCCAAAAATGCAAAATTAGCCATTCCCGACTCAGTAAAACACCACACACTCAAGTCCTTCATTGTTCTACTCATCACACAAGTACGGAAAAATTTCCGAGGTGTAACAAGGTTACTCATCCAATGCGTCGAAAATACCGTAGCTAAGGGATTTATAGTCAAACGAGACTCAATTCGACCCATACAACGATCCTCAGCATCATTTCTTATACTCTTGTATATAATATTTTCTCATCATCATTGTTATCCCTCAGGACGCAAGAGTATACTTACAACATACTATTCCACTATTCAAAATATTTTCAAATCCTTGTATGAATCTTTCCTCCAACCTCTTCTCCTCTGATCTGAACGTCATTACAAATAACTCATAAGTAGGAGGCTAATAGAGATTTAACGAGATTCCGTTCTTCTTCAAATATTTATTGTTGTTTCCACACTATTTTACTAATCATTTCGTCAGGACGATCATTTATGTGGTCGTATGACATATACTCCCACGATTTGATACATAAACGGTGACCTATGATTTCATGATGCAGGAGGTGTTTTCCAAATCTCAGGTAGTACTGCTGTCATGCTATCCATAGGCATATTGCCTTTTTTTTCCTTTTAACAAGCATTGAGATTCCTATAAATATTCCTTTTTAAAACTCTCATTCCTTCCAACGTCGCGATTTTTTCTTTAGTAATCTCGTCTGTCATGATACTTATCCTTGGTTACTCGTAGGCATTTCTCACTTCCTCCGTTACCTTTTTGGAGTATGCCTGCTACATAATTATTTGCAACAAAATTTCTCCGGTACGAGTGATTCGAATCATAGCCCGGGACACAACGTATTGCTTGACAAAACTTCTTTCCTTGATTCTTCTAAACCTTTATTATCTTGTCATGCCTCCTTTCCCATGTCTGTTTCGTAATATACCTGAATTTAGTCCAATTTCACTTCTTCTTTTTTTGAGTTGACTTCCTCTTTCATCATGCTTGCTATCAGTCCTGACATTGCAAAACCTCTTAAGTCATTTCCTCATTGTACTTTACTTACTTTGTATTGTAGTTCTTGCTACGTTCTCGTTATATCCCAATCATAATCAACTCTATAGAGTACCATTTCTTGATCTCATTCGTAACACTGCTTATAAAACAGAATAAAGCTCGTGGAGTAAGCTTACTTAACCGGTAACTCTTTCTAATTGACCCTATTACACTTACCACATAAGTTGTCTTACCAAGTTATTCACATTCATTACAAACCTTAGTATTCTATGCCCCTGTCCCCGTCACGCTGTTACTTCATTTTACTAATAGACTCGTCACATTTCCCTTGTAGTTATCCATCCCAATCAATCCTATATTTATCTTTTTGATGCCACGGCCAAGTTTGTCTTCTCCTCCACGCACGTTTCTTACATTTCATTTTATTTCCTTTATAATCGAACCTTTCGGTCTTTACAGAAGTTCTTGCCTCATATCACTAATTTTCTAATCAATTGTGTCAACTCACCATATTGTTCTTTCCTTGATGAGTAATCGGTCTCCTACCGTCATTTAGTTAAAGTATCCTTCTTACTCCCATGGTTAGAGATTTCCAGTTATTCCACTCCTAAATGCTCTCCTCTTCCTTTGACCAACCCATTAGTATACCTTTCCTACTTTCATCCTTAACCTTCCTTGGGTCTATTCCTCCTCGAGTACCTTTCTTCTCTTGTTATTTGTAACATCGGCTCTGAAGTTTGTGAAATATTCCTTTAGACGTGCAAACCCGTCCTATTCTTAAGTCATTCTTTCAGGAAAGCTCATCCATGTCTGAGGCAACCATATTAATATGGCCGCACATTTATCCCTTTATATACCTTTCAAGGGCCGAAATCTCCTAACATCGACGCAAGGCTTAATCATTCCATCTCTTACTTCATATTCCTCTTTTGTTCCATATTACCATACTCTATCCCCTTCATATGCCTACCTTCGAATTTTTACCCAAATAGTCTCGTGCTTTGCCCGTCGTTTCTTTTGGAGGCTTTGCTCAATCATGTTTCTTACTTTTCACTTTTTCCGACATTTTGATCTCCTTGCCTTCTATTTAATCACTCTCTTTCTTTCCAAATATCGTGGTATTAGAACTTTCCAATCTTAACCTGTAGTGAAAATAGCATCAGCTTACCTTGTAACACTTGTACCGTTTATTTTTGTTATCACTTGAACTTCGATACCCTTACTCTATTGATGTCTTCCATACTGTAACACCGGTTGCTGGGATACACATGCCATCGATACAGTCATAAATAGGATACCATATGCATACATATATATATATATATATATATATATATATATATATATATTTACTACCACCTCGCTTACAAAATATTTCCAAATGCTATTCAACCTCATCCTAGTTCTAGAGTCGTGGTGCACCTTCTTTCTCTTCACCGGTCTAGTCTACCTCGTCCTATGCGACCTCTTAAGGTTTCCAGCCATTCCGTATACTCTGATTTCCCTTAGGCTACTCTAGCTTCTCATTTTTCTTTTATGTCTGCTTTTGCAGAACTTTTAGTGCACTTCCCAGGGGGTCACCCATCCTAAGATTTCTCTCACCCCAGCACGCTTAATCTTGAAACTCCGATGAAATCCGGTGCATTAGTGCTGGTATAATCGCACCCACCTCATTACATGACCTTCATTACATGATCTGGAGCAAGTCGAAGACTTACAGATTCCAAGACATTCTCATAACACGTCCTTCCCTTTACAATTACTATTTTACCCTTTTCAATCCTCAATATTCACCTTTCACTTATGTGTATGACTACCTTTCGTCCTAGATTCCTAGATTCCCGATGGTAGTGGACACACCTTCGTCACCGTTACTTATGAATACTCGGGTATCAGCCTGTTCGGATTCCCACTCACCATCCTTATATAATAATCTACAGCAAAATTGATTGCCGACTTTCTCTAAATCCTCCAACAGACCTTGCTCCTACTAAACCTCGAATGTTGTCCATCTTAATCCTTCGGGCTGCTAATCGTCTTTCTCGCAATTACTCTTCATGCCATGCCAAATCCATAACTCCTCTAGAACAACGCACCTCACTTATTGTCTATTTACAATATTTCCTTTCCACGCTTCTTCCTGTTAGGTGTACCTAACTAAATGACCTGATTTTGAACAATTCTGGCAGAATCTCCTTTACAATTCTTACTATTCAGAATCTGCACGCAGCAAATACCAACAATGCCTCACAGGGAATACATATGTATACGGCACATTTCAGCCACCCAGAGCTCCCAATTTCAGGTAAAAGAATGAAAATATCAGAACTTACCCCTGTGACTTTCCATGTTTTCACTCATCTTCTCCCGTCGATACTGTGCTTCTGCTGAGGTCAAAAGTTAGTGCAAGGAATCTCATTTCCTATGACTTGGCTCTATCGCATGATCTAAGATAGCAAGAAGGTCAACAATCCCTAGATGCCCTGCAGCCTCCTGTTTATAAATGTGGCCATCTTCACACCCATAAACAGGACTCTACTGGACACGACTTTGCAGACAACCCCTACGACGACCTGCTCTGATACCACTTTGTCACACCCTAATCTTACTAGGGTTCGCTCGGCCCTAGGTAACGGTCGGGTGCCCATCACACCCTAGTAAGATTTGGGTGTGACAGATACAGTATTTGAACGTATGGTTGTTGATATTGACTCGGTCGCTTTATAGTTGGCTTGAAAGTGAAAGAAGTAAACAATATAGGGAAAATATCGCCCAATCGTCTAGAAATAAGCTATTAACGTTGAAGTACGTTTATGCCTTTCCATAGCTTAACCATAGTCTTGACGTTTTAATATAGGTTGAGACACTTCGGGAAGCGTATACGTATTGTGTCACGGATAAGCGTTAAAGGTATGCAAAGCTAACCCTTCTTTCTTTTTGGCATGATCCATATGAAACAAGCAGACGACAAATGTATAACTCCAAAGCGGCTCCTATTCTTAGAGCCACTAGGATGGCTAATGTCCTTGATTCCCAGAACTTACTTTATTATGTCTTGATACGTATCTATGATTTCTAAAGTTCTATTTGGTATATTCCATTGTGACATTCGAAGGATACTTGATATGACTATTGTCTTGATTTCCAAATGATAGTTCGTCTTGATACGTATCTATGATTTCTAAAGTTCTATTTGGTATATTCCATTGTGACATTCGAAGGATACTTGATATGACTATTGTCTTGATTTCCAAATGATAGTTCGTCTGAATATTCTATATACGATGTGCTATGGATATGTTCGTATAATATTGATATGTAGTGGCAGCCTTGTCGGCTTGCGTGTGATATTGATATGTAGTGGCAGCCTTGTCGGCTTGCATATCATATTATGTTTTGATTAGTTGTGACTCCTCGGGAGACAGGTTATCTGAGTATGTATATATAAGATGACGTTACGAACCTTTGGGGTTCTTATGCGAGTTTCCATACTGTTTCATAGATCCGATTTGACTATATCTAACAGGTACGTATATGAGTGTCCAGCTCGGGCACTAGTCATGGCCCATGGGGTTTGGTCGTGACATAATGTGCCATATAATGGTCACAGAGAAGAGAAACTGAAGGGTCCATTTCACGGTCACTTATACGGACCGTATAATTATATACGGACCGTATAAGTGTCCGTATAATTGTCCGACGAGATCAGATTTAAGTTATTAAAAGGAGACCCAAGTTCATTTTATTTCATTTCTCTCCTACACAAGTCAAGAACTCTCTAGAATATTCTCCACTCTTCATCTACAAGAAAACAAAGGAAATTGATGATCAACTTCATCAAACCAACAAAAATCAAGAGTGTGAAGCACATTAAAGTCATCTAAGCCAAGAAATTTCAAGAGAAGTGAACTAGGGTTTTTGTGCAAGAAGAGTAATACCACTCAAGGCTTGTTCCTACAATGTCTAAGGTAAGTTTTATGATATTTTCATGATGTTTAAGATATTGAGAAGTTGAAACACTTGGATTGTAGAAGAATATAGAGAGTGGGTCATAAATGTGGGAATAGTGCTATTGTTGAGTAGTAGTTTGGAATGAATCATGAATATGGATATGTTGTGATTGTAAGTAGGTTATGAATGACATTTAGAACATGGAATGAGTATGATATGTGAAAGACCGTAATAGTGAATTATGACCATGATTATGAGGAAATTGAAGTGGAATTGTGAAATGTGGATAATGTAGATAAATGGTGATTGTTATTTATGATATAATGAATGATGTTACGGATGTTTGGGAGTTGATATGGAATATGGGGAGAGTAGTATAAACAAAGGAAATGCTGCCCAATTTTCTCTAGCTTTAGTAAGCACGTTCTTATAATCGCTTACAACAACAACAACAACAGCCCAGTGAAATCCCACATCTTGGGGTCTGGATTCTTATAATCGCTTAGCTAATGTTAATGCGAATTCTTTTGAAGGTAAAGACGTGAACATTAAAGGAGAATGATCAACCAATAGAGTAGTTAAACGACAAAGGTATGTGAGGCTAGTCCTTTCTTTCTAAGGCATGAATCTTATGGTATGAATTTCCTTCTTCTTCAAGAATTTCCTATCTTCAAGAAAACTAATAGCATATGTTCATGAATAGCTATATGAGATGAGAGATACATTATGAGTCCAATAATGATGATGATGAGTTAAGTATAAAGATTCTAGAGTTCATTATATGATATTCCTATAAAGCTAATTGTCACGGCCCAGCTAGGGGTCGCGACGGTACCCGGGGCTAACCCCCGAGCACCACTCGTTCTATTGCTCATTTTACTCATTTAATGCTCTTTTATCACCCGTATATGCAAATCATAGAAGAGATCATATTTTGTATGGAAACATAGGTACAGATATATATATATATATATATATATATATATATATATATATATATATATATATATATATATATATATGCAAACCCGTATATCATCTTGTGAGACCACCTAACCCACACTGCGCATCTACGAGCCTCTACTGGAGTGCTAAACGTAAGGACGGGACAAGACCCCATCATTCCCAAAAATACATATACATGACTATATACACAAAGTAATAATCATAAGCACCTCCGGACAATGGAGTGCTCTCAAATCAGCCGCTAGCTCCTATGAGTCTGGATCAGGATCAACTCCCTGTCTACCTGTGGGCATGAACACAGCGTCAAAAGAAAACGGACGTCAGTACGAACATTGTACTGAGTATAAGAGGCATAATAAATGAAATAAGACAATGATACAGGGGAATTATCAATATGGGACATCTATATCCGACTGTCAAGCATAAAGAAAATAAGTCATGCTGTCTTACTCATACTCATCATCGTATCATATATGCATAATGTATAAGTTTCCCGTCCTTATAGATACGGTGTGTTAATATGCAAGCTACCCGTCCATATCGGATCGGTGTGATAATCATAACATTAGCCTGCGTCCAGGCCTCCCGCGTCCGGGGTATAAGCTGCCCACTATAGTGGTGTATGTATCTGCCCGACCATATAGGTACGGTGTATCATCATCATCATATGCTCATTATCATAATGTACTCATTATAGTATGCTCATCATAATATATGCATGAAACTCAAGGACAACTATACTTTATCGGGGTGACGTAAGGTCGTGATTCCCCGATTCGATTATGGAGTACTAATTAACATTCTGCCTCACCTTGAAGGAAATAGGGTATGAGGTGAGTGTAAGCAATAAATGACATCATGAACATTTTTGGAATTATCATATCATGTACATCAAAAATTTATATACTCTAACTCATTACCTGGTGTAGCAATTTAGGGTCATAGGCTCGTAATTTTTCCGGGATTTAAGAGACTCATGAAGAGAAGGAAAATCATGCTACAGGATTCATGCCATGGAAAGAAAGGACTAGCCTCACATACCTTTCTCGCTTAATTAGTTTATCGCTCGCTTGTTCTCCTTCACTGTCACGTGTCTACCTTCAAGAGAGAATTCACATTAACGGTAGTTACTCGTCCCTAAGAACGCGCTACTAATTCTAGGGAAAATTTGACAGCATTTCCTTTGTTTGCATTACTTTCCTCCATACTCCATACCAACTCCCAACATCCATAACAACAATCACAATATCATCCATGCCCACAATTCACAATTTCACTCCAATTTTTCATAGCTATGACCAAAGTCCATTATTGCGTTCTTTCTATACAATACTTATTCCATGTTCTAAATGTCATTTATAATGTATTTATAATCTCAACATACCAAAATTTATGATTCATTTCAAACCTTCATCCAACAATGTCACTATTCGCCTTTCATGACCCATTTCCTACTCTCTTCTTCAATCCAAGTATTTTAACTAATCAACACTTTAATCATCATGAGAAAGTCATGAAACTTACCTTAGATAGTGGTTGAACAAGTCTTCAGTGGAGTTACTACTCAAGCACCAAAACCCTACTTCACTTCCCTTGGGTTTTCTTGAATTAAATGAACTTTGGCTAGGCTTCATACACTTGGGTTCATGGATTTTGTGTCATTGATCATGGATTTCGCTTGAATTTTTCTTGTGGATGAATGTTAGAGAGTATTCTAGAGGTTTTCTTGACCAAGAATGGTGAAAAATATGAGTTTTGGTCGAGTTAGGTCTATTTAATGTGGTCCAGAAAATTCTGGACCGACACAACATGCGGCACACTTTGCTAGACGCAAAGTGTGCTCTGCGAGCAGCATGTTGTGTCGCAAAGCTTGCCAGCTGACAAAATTCCACTGGCACACTTTGCTGTGCAACTGCGTGGCCGCATGTCCTGTTTGCTGGACGCATGTTGTGCCACAAAGTGCGCCAGAACATGAAATTTTTCGAACTTCCCCTGAAACTTATCTCCGATGATGCAACGAGTCGTAAACCTTCCCGAAGCTTACTAAACATGGTTTTACTCCATTATATACTCAAGATGGACACATCTACCTTCATGACCTTGCAAGACTTATCCTACTTCCCGAAACTAGGTCAATTAGCATTCGGTGGAACTCTATATATATATATATATATATATATATATAAAAATGAGAGGTGTAACATTCTTCCCCCCTTTTGGAACATTCACCCTCGAATGTTAAACACTCGGGATTCAATGAAAATTTTTCCAGAGTTTCCCCTGTAATATGACACTACCAACCTGTCACAACAACTCATAATATCACTGCCTCACCGGGCTACAACATAATAGCAACGTATCCATGGCCACACGCGACCAAAAGCATGAAAAGTAAGCATACATACCTTATATCGCTGGCATTTCATCTTGAATCTCTCCTGGGGGTCGAAATAAATGCGTATACTTAGACTTAATACTCTCTTCCGCTTCCCAAGTCATTTCTTCCCGGTCATTGTTTCGCCACAAGACTTTAACTGAAACCACCTCTTTGTTTCGGAGTTTTCGCAATTGCCTGTCGAGGATTGCAACAGGCACTTCTTCATAGGTTAGCTTTTCTGTTACTTGCACATCATCTATCGGAACAATCTTTGTGGGATCTCCAATACACTTGCGGAGCATCGAAACGTGAAAAACTAGGTGGACTGATTCAAGCTCCAAAGGCAAATCCAATTCATAGGCTACATGACCCACCTTGCGGATAATTTATAGGGTCCAATGTATCTAGGACTTAACTTCCCTTTCTTTCCAAATCTCATCACCCCTTTCATTGGCGACACTTTCAAAAATACCTAATCATTAACTTGAAATTCCAAGTCTCGTCGGCGATTGTCCGCATAAGACTTTTGGCGACTTTGGGCTGTCAACAATCGGTCTCGGATCACCTTGACTTTTTCTACCGCTTGCTAAATCAATTCAGGACCTATCAACTGTACTTCTCCTGTTTCGAACCATCCAATCGGGGATCTACACTTCCTTCCATATAATGCATCATACGGAGCCATTTGGATACTGGAATGGTAACTATTGTTGTATGCAAACTCAATAAGGGGTAAGTGATCATCCCAACTACCACCGAAATCCAGCACACATGCTCGTAGCATATCTTCTAAAGTCTGAATAGTACGTTCAGCTTGTCCATCAATCTGCAGATGAAATGCCGTACTAAGCTTCACTTGAGTGCCTAGACCTTCTTGGAAGGACTTCCAAAACCTGGCTGTAAACTGTGCTCCTCTATCTGTGATAATGGATAATGGAATACCATAAAGTCGCACAATTTCTTTGAGATATAACCTTGCGTAATCTTCAGCTGAGTATGTAGTCTTAACTAGGAGAAAATGGGATGCTTTCGTCAACCTGTCCACGATCACCCATATGGAATCATACTTTCCGCGGGAACGAGGTAATCCCACAATAAAATCCATGTTAATCACTTCCCATTTCCAAGTAGGGATTTCAATTGCTTGCAATAATCCTCTTGGCTTCAGATGTTCAATCTGTACTTGTTGGAAATTTGGACACTGCGCTACAAATTCGGTTATGTCTCTCTTCATGCCATCCCACCAATACATCATCTTGAGATCATGATACATTTTAGTTGCACCTGGATGAATAGATACCGAGAACAATGTGCTTCTTCTAGAATTCGTTGGCGCAACTCCGCTACATTCGACACACACAGCCTGCCTTGGTATCTAAGAATTCCGTCCATAGAAACTTCAAATGGAGATTTTTCTTTTCCATGAGATGTGTCCCTGTAACGACACAATTGAGGATCTTTATATTTCCATTCTTTCACTTCTATATCCAAAGACGAAGTTGTGGGGTCATTGATGCCAATCCCTGCATTACCCGAATCAATCACACGCACTCCAAGATTAGCTAATTGGCGGAGCTCATGAACCATCTCTTTCTTTTCCGGAGGGACTTCACATAAATTGCCCATTGATCGGCGGCTAAGCGCATGGGCTACCACATTCGCTTTTCCGGGGTGATACAAAATATTCACATCATAGTCTTTCAATAGCTCTAACCACCGCCTCTGCCGCAGATTTAACTCCTTTTGTTTGAAAATATATTGAAGACTCTTGTGGTCTGTATAGATATCGACATGCACTTCATACAAGTAATGTCTCCACATTTTCAATGCATGAATAACCGCAGCTAATTCAAGATCATGAGTTGGATAGTTCTTTTCATGTTTCAGCAGCTGCCTCGAAGCATATGCAATAACTTTACAGTGCTGCATTAATACGCATCCTATCCCAACACCAGAAGCATCACAATACACGACATAACCATCTGTCCCTTCTGGAAGCGTTAAAACTGGAGCTGAGGTTAATCTATCTTTCAACTCTTGGAAGCTGTGCTCACAAGCGTCGTTCCATTGAAATTTAGCTGACTTCTGGGTTAGCTTCGTCAATGGAGCTGAGATAGATGAAAATCCCTCTACAAATCTTCTATAATAACCTGCCAAACCCAGAAAACTACGAACTTCTGTAGGCGTTGTAGGCCTTGGCCAAGTCTTCACAGCTTCAATTTTCTGAGTATCAACTCGAATGCCATCATCTGAAATAACATGGCCCCGAAATGTTACAGAATTCAGCCAAAACTCGCACTTTGAAAATTTTGCATATAATTCTCGGGCTCGAAGAATGCCAAGAACAATTCGCAAATGATCTTTATGTTCCGATTCTGTGCGAGAGTACACCAGAATATGATCAATGAGTACTATCATAAATAAGTCCAAGAGTGGCCTGAACACATTATTCATCAAATTCATAAACATGGCTGGAGCATTGGTTAGCCCAAACGACATTACTTGGAACCCATAGTGGCCATATCTTGTTCGGAAGGCTGTTTTTGGAATATCCGCTTCTCTAACTCTCACTTGATGATAACCTGATCTCAAGTCTATTTTTGAGAACCATTTGGCACCCTACAGCTGATCAAGCATATCATCAATCCTCGGAAGAGGATATTTGTTCTTTATCGTTACCTTGTTCAGCTGCCTGTAATCAATACGCATTCGTAGGGAACCATCTTTCTTTCTCACGAACAAGACTGGTGCTCCCCATGGCGACGAACTGGGTCTAATAAACCCCTTATCAAGCAAATCTTTCAACTGTGCTTTTAGCTCTTTCAATTCTGCCGGAGCCATTCGATAAGGAGGAATAGAAAAAGGCTTGGTATCTAGCAACACATCGATGGCGAAGTCAATCTCTCGTTCTGGAGGAAGACCGGGGAGTTCGTTTGGAAATACATCCGAAAATTTGTTCACCACCGAAACAGATTGGAAAGTTGGCGACTTTGCTTCTGTGTCATGTACTCGGACTAGGTGATAAATATAGCCCTTGGCTATCATCTTCCTTGCCTTGAGGTAGGAAATAAACCTACCCTTCGGAGACGCTGCATTACCCTTCCATTCAAGCACGGGCTCTCCCAAAAATTAGAATCGAACCACTTTCGTTCCGCAATCAACATTAGCGTAGCACGAGGCCAACCAATCCATACCCATAATCACATCAAAATCTAACATTTCTAGCTCAATCAAGTCAGCTCTAGTCCGGCGATCACATATCACAACTACATAATTTTTGTACATTTGCCTCGCTATCACGGGATCACCAACCGGAGTGAGTACCTCAAAAGGTTTAATTTATTCGGGTTTCACCCCAATACAACCAGCAACGTATGGATTGATATACGAAAATGTAGAACTGGGATCTATCAATGCATACACATCACAGGAGAATATAATCAATATACCTGTAACCACATCCGGGGAGGACTCGAGACCCTATCGTCCGGCTAAAGCATATACACGGGGCTGAGTGGCACCTGAAGTAGGTGCTGCCCCTCTACCTCTACCTCGACCTGCTGACATCTGAGGAGGCTGCCCTGACGGGAGCACCGACGATAAACCATCTGCTGGACCTTTAGACTGGGTCCCAACTCTATCTCTCATCGAAGGGAAATCACTCATCATGTGCCCAATCTGGCCACTGGCATAACAAGCATCCGAGCCCTGACGACATCGTCCGGAATGTAATCTGCCGCACTGGCTGCACTGCGGTACCGGGGGTCTCCTCTGACTATAATCTTCCCTGAACTGGGAATTTGAGGCCCTCGAACTCTGACCATGTCCTGAATGAAAGGAGCTATCAAATCTCCTGCCTGCAAATCGAGGAGGTGCACTAGTCACCGACTGGCCTGAGTACCTAGAATGTGTCTGCCTTGGTCCCCCTCTATAATCACTGTCTGCTCCCATGGATCTGGCCCTTTTACCTTGCCTTCTATCAATATCATGATCACTTCTTTGTGGTTGTTGTCGTCCCTCTAGATTTTGAGCATAGGCTTGTATTCGGGAAATATCCATTCCGTCTTGCAACGAAGCCGCCAAACAGTCTTTAAATAAATGTGGCCCCAAACCACTCACAAATCTATGTACCTGATCTCCCATGTCAGCCACCATAGACGGGGCATATCTAGCCAATGAATTAAATTGTAGGCTATATTCCCGGGCACTCATGCTTCCTTGCTTTAAATTTAGGAATCTATCCGCTCTAGCTCGGCGGACCTCGGGTGGCAAGTAGTGACGAATGAAAGCATCTAGAAATTCTTGCCAAACCGGAGGAGGCACATTCTCTCCTCTTGAAAGTACCCAGTTATTGTACCATAAGACTGCCACATCCCGGAATCTATAAGATGCCAACTCCACGGACTCGGTGTCATAAGCATGAATAATTATCAACGGCTTCAGTACCTCATCAATAAAGCCCTATGGGTCTTCATCCGGTTTTGACCCAAAGAACTCTGGAGGATTTAAAGTCATGAAATCACGGGCTTTAGTACTGGCGGATCGATCACTCGGGCCCACATTTTGCCGCTGTGCCTGGGCGGCAACCAACTGTGTCAATAACTGAATGGCCTCAGTCATTTGTTGACCCGAAGCAGCCAGCGAAGGGGTTGGAGCTGGAGCTCCCCCTTGTTCTTCCACATTAGGCGGGGTGGAGGAAGTGCTAGATGGAGTCTCATTTTGTGACTCGCCCTCTCCAATATTCACCGGAGGCTCTCTTTCTACCCGCCTCTTTGTCGTAGTCTTGCCCTTCTGGGCGGCTATATCTTTCCCCTTTGGCGGCATTCTGAAATCACAACACACTATTAGGGAGGATAAAATCTCATACACGACTCTATCGCACGATCGCATGAGAAGAAAGATGGTCATTTTTCCTAAATGCCCTGTAGCCTTCTGTTTATTAATGTGGCGCGCAACACACCATAAACAAGACTTTACTAGACACGGCTCGTAGACACTTTCTAGGACTGAACCGCTCTGATACAACTTTTGTCATGACCCAGCTACGGGCCGCGACGGGTACCCGGGTCTAACCACCGAGCACCGCTCGTTCTATTGCTCATTTTACTCATTTAATGCTCTTTTATCACCCGTATATGCAAATCATAGAAGAGATCATATTTTGTATGGAATCATAAGTACGGATATATATGCATGATAGCATCTTGTGAGACCACCTAACCCACACTGCGCATCTACGAGCCTCTACTAGAGTGCTAAACGTACATTATGGAGCACTATACTTTATCGGGGTGACATGAGGTCGTGATTCCCCGATTCCATTATGGAGCACTCATTAACATTCTACCTCACCTTGAAGGAAATAGGGTATGAGGTGAGTGTAAGCAATAAATGACATCATGAACATTTTTGGAATCATCATATCATGTACATCAAAAATTTATATACTCTAACTCATTATTAACTGGTATAGCAATTTAGGGTCATAGGCTCGTAATTTTTCCGGGATTTAAGAGACTAATGAAGAGAAGGAAAATCATGCTACAGGATTCATGCCATGGAAAGAATGGACTAGCCTCACATACCTTTCTCGCTTAATTAGTTTATCGCTCGCTTGTTCTCCTTCAATGTCACGTGTCTACCTTCAAGAGAGAATTCGCATTAACGTTAGTTACTCGTCCCTAAGAATGCACTACTAATTCTAGGGAAAATTTGACAGCATTTCCTTTGTTTACACTACTTTCGTCCATACTCCATACCAACTCCCAACATCCATAACAACAATCAAAATATCATAAACAATAAGCATCATCTAATTATTTTGCCCACAATTCACAATTTCACTCCAATTTTTCATAGCTATGACCAAAGTCCATTATCGCGTTCATTCTCGTACAATACTTATTCCATGTTATAAATGTCATTTATAATGTATTTATAATCTCAACATACCAACATTTATGATTCATTTCAAACCTTCATCCAACAATGTCACTCTTCACCTTTCATGACCCATTTCCTACACTCTTCTTCAATCCAAGTATTTTAACTTATCAACACTTTAATCATCATGAGAAAGTCATGAAACTTACCTTAGATAGTGGTTGAATAAGTCTTGAGTGGAGTTACTCCTCTAGCACCAAAATCCTACTTCACTTCCCTTGGGATTTCTTGAATTAAATGAACTTTGGCTAGGCTTCATACACTTGGGATCATGGATTTGGTGTCATTGATCATGGATTTCCCTTGAATTTTTCTTGTGGATGAATGTTAGAGAGTATTCTATAGGTTTTCTTGACCAAGAATGATGAAAAATATGATTTTTGGTCGAGTTGGGTCTATTTAAAGTGGTCCAGAAAATTCTGGACCGACAAAACATGCGGCACACTTTGCTAGATGCAAAGTGTGCTCTGCGAGCCGCATGTTGTGTCGCAAAGCTTGCCAGCTGACCAAATTCCACTGGCATACTTTGTTGTGCAACTTTGTGGCCGCATGTCGTGTTTGCTGGACGCATGTTGTGCCGCAAAGTGCGCCAGAACATGAAATTTTTCAAACTTCCCCTGAAACTTATCTCCGATGATCCAACGAGTCTTAAACCTTCCCGAAGCATACTTGTTACACCTCAGAAATTTCCCCGTGAGCGTGCAGTGAAACGTTGCAGAATTTTTACTTCAGTCCAGTGGTCGTAAAGTGGAAGACGGCCCGTAAACTGCTGTCGTCCTCTAACCTTCCAATATTTTAACTTTCTGTTAAATGTTGAAATGGTAAAATACGACTCAGTTTACGGACCGTAAATTGAAATACGCCGGTAAACTGTGACCGTAAACCACCATGATCCCAGCAGACCATTCTGTTTCTGATATGCTTAAATACAACCATGAAGGATGGACCGTAAACCACTATACGGCCCGTAAACTGGGTTTACGGCCACTGTACACCCCGAATACTGTTCACAAAAATTAGATTTTAAAGTTAAGTATAAGGGACCCCAAGCTCGTTTTATTTCATTTATCATCTATCCAATTCAAGAACTCTCTAGAACACTTCAAAGCACTTCATCCACAATAATTCAAGAGAATCAAAGGAAAACCAAGATCAACAACACATGATCCATGAATCAAAGTGTGTGAAACTCAAGAAAAGTTCATCTTCCTCAAGAAAACCAAAGGAGGTGAGCTAGGGCTTTGGTGCTAAGAAGAGAAACTCTACTCAAGACATGTTCAACCATCATCCAAGGTAAGTTTTATGAAAATTCTATGTTGTTTAAGGTATTGGAAGGTTAAGATACCCGAATTGTAGAAGAACATAGCAAATGGGTCTTTCAAGAGTGAATAGTGTCATGAGTGAGTGGTAGTTGAATTGAATCATGAATGTTAGTGTGTTGTGAGTATGAATATGTTATAAATGACATGTAGACCATGAGATAAGTGTGATACATGGGAAAATACGATAGCGAACCCAAAACCATAAATGTGGGGAAAAATGAAGAGAAATGGTTGATCGTGGCCATTGTATATGAATGATAATTGTGATTTGCTATATTATGATTGTTATTGTGGGTGATTGGGAGTTGATATGGAATACGGGAAAAGTAGTATAAACAAAGTAAGTGCTGCCCAATTTTCTCTAGAAAGAGTAGTGCGTTCTTATAGTTGGTTAACTAACGATCGTACAAATCCTATTTTTGAAGGTAGAGGCGTGACATTGAAGGAGAATAAGAAAACGCTAAATTTCTTAAACGACAAAGGTATGTGAGGCTTAACTCTTCTTTCAAAGGCATGAATCCTTCAAGCTTTCCACAAATCCTTCCATAAGATGAAGCTTAAGAGTCCTTCTATATGTTAAATCCCCTATGAGCATGATAGTGATGACAATGAGCTAGAGTCTAGAGACTCAAGAAATTGTGGCTTGATGTTCCTACAATGCTAATGATGTTATTATTGTTAACACTCGCCTTACGTTTTATTCCCTTCAAGGAGAGGCATGATACTCATAAATGTCCATAATACAATCGGGGGTTCACGACCTTACGTCACCCCGATATAGTATGGTTGTCTTAAAGCCTAATGAATGCTCTTAATGTTAATGTATGTTATGACAATAAGATGATGAATAATGTTAACTTGTAATATAACTATGGGGTACATGGAACACTAAGAAATGATAACATGATGCTAAGGCTTGAGATGTATAATAAGGACATGTTATGATTGATGTTGTGATGACAAGATTCCACCGCGCCTATATGGTCGGGCATGTCACCGCTAACGCAGGCTGCGTATGATTCCACCGCGCCTATATGGTCGGGCATGTCACCGCTAATGCGGGATTTTATGTTTACACCGAGCCGATAGGGCCGGGCATGATCACCACTAGTGGGCGGCATATGAGGGTTACCCGGACGCGGGTAACGATTCAGATTATGATGTGACGATGTATATGATAACGTACGTGGTGATGTATGGGATGTGAAAACATGTGTGCTACGATTATGTAAAATGTGAAATATAATAGTAATACGATTTCCTATGACCTTGGTGCAGGTTACATCTTTGTCCCATGACTCATGATCTTTCTATTATGTTTGTTTATTTCATTCCTGCCTTACATACTCAGTACAATATTCGTACTGACGTCCTTTTTCTTTAGACGTTGTGTTCATTCCCACAGGTAGACAGGGAGGAGATCTTGCTCCGGATTCTTAGAGGCTGCTAGCTGACTGAAAGCCCTTCATTGTCCCGGAGGTGCCTATGATGATTCTTTTGTGTACAGTTGTAAATGTCATCTCTTAGAGGCTCGTAGATACTCGACGTGGGTCGTGTGGTTTTATGGCATGGTCATTATGTATATATATATATATATATGTATAGTATTTTGCTAGCCTAAAGGCTCGTATGTATAAAAGCATTTTGTTTCTAAATGAAAATGGATTTTATTATAAATTGAGCATGAATCGGATAAATGATTGCTAAATAAGCTTAAGAAGTGATGGCACGAGCGGTGCTCGATGATTATCCCCGGGTACCCGTCACGGCCCCTAACCGGGTCGTGACAAAAGTGGTATCAGAGCAGTTCGATCCTAGGAAGTGTCTACGAGCCGGGTCTAGTAGAGTCTTATTTATGGTGTGTAGCGCGCCACATCAATAAACAAGGAGCTACGGGGCATTTAGGAAAATGACCATCTTTCTTCTATGAGATCGTGCGATAGAGCCGTGTATAAGATGTTATCCTCTCTAATAGTGTGTTATGATTTCAGAATGCCGCCAAAGGGAAAAGCTATAGCCGCCCAGAAGGGCAAGCCTACAACAAAGAGGCGGGTAGAAAGAGAGCCTCCGATGAATATAGAGGAAGGCGAATCGCACAACGAGGCCTTGTCGAATACTTCTTCTACCCCGCCTCATGTGGAAGAATAAGGAGGAGCCCCAGCTCCAATTCCTCCGCCAGCCGCTACGGGTCAACAAATGACCCAGGCCATTCAGTTATTGACCCAATTGGTTACCGCACAAGCATAATGACAAAATGTGGGTTCAAGTGACCGGGCAGCAAGTACAAAGGCCCGTGATTTTATGAGTCTAAACCCCCCGGAATTCTTTGGGTGAAAGCCGGAGGAAAACCCATAAGGGTTTATTGATGAAATATTGAGGACGTTGAAGATTGTCCATGCCTCCGAAATCGAATTCGTGGAGTTGGCATCCTATAGACTCCGGGATGTGGCGGTGTTATGGTACAACAATTGGGTGTTATCAAGAGGGGAGAATGCGCCTCCTCCGGTTTGGCAAGAGTTCGTAGATGCTTTCATTCACCACTATTTGCCACCCAAGGTCCGCCGGGCTAGAGAGGATAGATTTCTGAACTTGAGACAGGGAAACATGAGTGCCCGGGAGTATAGCATGCAATTCAATTCTTTGGCTAGATATGCTCCGACTATGGTGGCCGACATGGGAGATCGGGTACATAGATTTGTGAGTGGTCTGGGACCGCATTTATTTAGAGATTGTCTGACGGCTTCCTTGTAAGACGGGATGGACATTTCCCGGATACAGGCCTATGCCCAGAATTTAGAGGGGCGACAACGACAACAAAGGGGCGATCGCGACAGTGATAGGAGGCAAAACAAAAGGGCTAGATCTGAGGGAACAGGTGGTGATTATAGAAGGGGATCGAGGCAGGCTTATTCTCGACATTCAGGCCAGTAAGCGACTAGTGCACCTCCCCGGTTCGCGAACAGGGGATTTGATCGCTCTTTTCCGTCGGGACAGGGTCAAAGCTCGAGAGCTCTGGGTTCTCAGTTTGGGGGTGATTACAGTCAGAGACGACCGCCAGTTCCATGATGTAGTTAGTGCCACAAATTACATTCAGGGCCATGTCATCAGGACACTGATGGTTGTTATGTTTATGGGCAGACTGGACATTTGATGTGAGATTGTCCCTCGCGATATGGAAGAGGTGGGGTTCAGCCCACAGGCTCAGCAGCGGGTTCCTCATCAGCACGCCCCACAGGGCAGACTTCTCAGATGACAGCAGGCCGAGGGGCAGCATCTACTTCGGGTGCCACTCAGCCCCGTGTATATGCTTTAGCGAGATGACAGGACCTCGGGTCCTCTCCGGATGTAGTCACAGGTATATTGTCTATATTCTCCCGTGATGTGTATGCGTTGATAGATCCGGTTTCTACATTTTCTTATATTACTCCATACGTTGCTGGTTGTATCGGGGTAAAACCCGAGTCAATTAAACCCTTTGAGGTACTCACTCCAGTTGGTGATCCTGTGATAGCAAGACAAGTGTACAAAAATTGTGTTATTGTGATATGCGATCGACAGACCAAGGCTGACTTGATTGGGTTAGAAATGGTAGAGATGTAATCATGGGTATGGATTGGTTGGCTTCGTGTTATGAAAATGTTGATTGTCGCACAAAAGTGGTTCGATTCCAATTTCCGGGAGAGACCATGCTTGAATGGCAGGGTGATACAGCATCTCCGAAAGGTAGGTTTATTTCCTGCCTCAAGGCAAGGAAGATGATAGCCAAGGGCTATATTTACCACTTAGTTCTGGTTCATGATACCGAGGCAAAGCCACCAATTTTCCAGTCAGTTCCGGTGGTGAGTGAGTTTCCAGACGTATTTCCAGATGAACTCCCAGGCCTTCCACCAGAAAGGGAAATTGATTTCGCTATTGATATATTGCCGGACACAAAGCCTATTTCTATTCCCCCTTATCGAATGGCTCCGGCAGAATTAAAAGAGCTAAAGGCGCAGCTGAAAGACCAGCTCGAGAAGGGATTCATTAGACCCAGTTCATCGTCATGGGGAGCACCGGTCTTGTTTCTGAGAAAGAAAGATGGATCTCTACAAATGTGTATCGACTACAGGCAATTGAACAAAGTGACGATAAAGAACAGATACCTTCTTCCAAGGATTGATGATTTATTCGATCAATTGCAAGGTGTCAAGTGGTTTTCAAAAATAGATTTAAGGTCGGGCTACCATCAAGTGAGAGTTAGGAAAGCGGATATTCCAAAAACAGCCTTCAGAACGAGATATGACCACTATGAATTCCGAGTGATGTCATTCGGGTTGACTAATGCTCCGGCTGTATTTATGAATCTAATGAACAACGTATTTAGGCCTCTCTTGGATCTATTTGTGATTGTATTTATTGATGATATTCTGATATATTCTCGCACGGAATCAGAACATGCAGATCATTTGAGGATCGTTCTTGGTGTTCTTCGAGCCTGGGAGCCATATGCAAAATTTTTGAAATGCGAGTTTTGGCTGAATTCTGTGACATTTCTGTTTAATGTTATTTCCAATGACGGTATTCGAGTCGACACTCAGAAAATCGAAGCAATAAAGACTTGGCCAAGGCCTACGACGCCTACAGAAGTTTGTAGTTTTCTGGGTTTAGCAGGCTACTATAGAAGGTTTGTAGAGGGCTTTTCATCCATTTCAGCCCCATTGACGAAGTTAACCCAGAAGTCGGCTAAATTCCAATGGAATGACGCTTGTGAACGTAGTTTCCAAGAGTTGAAAAACAGGTTGACCTCAGCTCCAGTTTTAACACTTCCAGATGGCTACGTTATGTATTGTGATGCTTCCGGTGTGGGATTAGGATGCGTGTTGATGCAACATGGTAAAATTATTGCATATGCTTCGAGACAATTGCGGAAACATGAAAAGAACTATTCGACGCATGATCTTGAATTGGCTGCGGTTATTCATGCCCTGAAAATGTGGAGGCATTATTTGTATGGTGTGCATGTTGATATCTATACAGATCACAAGAGCCTCCAGTACATTTTCAAGCAAAGGGAGTTGAACCTGCGGCAGAGGCGGTGGTTAGAATTATTAAAAGATTATGATGCTAACATTTTATACCACTCCGGGAAGGCAAATGTAGTAGTCGATGCACTTAGCCGCCGATCAATGGGCAGTTTATGTGAAATCCCTCCGGAAAGGAGAGAGATGGTTCAAGAACTTCATCGATTGGCTAATATTGGAGTGCGTGTAATTGATTCCAGTGATGCAGGTATTAGGATCAAAGATTCCGCAATTTCGTCCTTGGATCTAGAAGTGAAGGAACGGCAGTATGAAGACCCTCAGTTATGTCATTATAGAGACGCATCGCATGGAATGGAAAAGTCTCCGTTGGAAGTTTCTAGTGATGGAATTCTTAGATACCGAGGCAGGTTGTGTGTGCCGAGTGTGGCGGAATTGCACCAACGAATTCTAGAAGAAGCACATTGCTCTCGATATTCTATTCACCCGGGTTCAACCAAAATGTATCATGATTTCAAGATGATGTATTGGTGGGATGGTATGAAGAGAGACATAGCAGAATTTGTAGCACAATGTCCAAATTGCCAACAAGTAAAAGCGAAACATCAAAAGCCAAGAGGCCTATTGCAAGCGATAGAAGTACCCACTTGGAAATGGGAAGTGATTAACATGGATTTCATCGTGGGATTACCTCATTCTCGTGGTAAATATGAATCTATATGGGTGATCGTGGATAGATTGACAAAAGCAGCCCATTTTCTTCCAGTTAGGACCACGTACACAACAGAAGACTATGCAAGGCTGTATCTTAAAGAAATCGTGCGACTCCATGGCATCCCACTGTCTATTATCACGGATAGAGGAGAACAGTTCACAGCTAAATTCTGGAAGACCTTTCAAGAAGGTTTGGGCATGCAAGTGAAGTTTAGCACGGCATTTCATCCACAGACTGATGGGCAGGCCGAGCGTACCATTCAAACCTTAGAAGATATGCTATGAGCATGTGTACTGGATTTCGGTGGTAGTTGGGATGAGCATTTACCCCTTATCGAATTTGCATACAATAATAGCTATCATTCTAGTATACAAATGGCTCCATATGAAGCGTTATACGGAAGGAAATGTAGATCTCCAATCGGATGGTTCAAAATAGGAGAAGCACTGTTAGTGGTCCCTGAATTGATTCAACAAGCAGTAGAAAAGGTCAAGGTGATTCGAGATCGGTTGTTGAAGGCCCAAAGTCGCCAAAAGTCCTATGCAGACAATCGCCGACGAGACATGGAGTTCCAAGTCAATGATTGGGTATTTTTGAAAGTGTCACCAATGAAAGGGGTGATGAGATTTGGTAAGAAAGGGAAACTAAGCCCTAGGTATATCGGACCCTACAAAATCATTCGAAAGGTGGGACAGGTAGCATATGAATTGGAATTGCCTTCGGAGCTTGAATCAGTCTATCCAGTCTTTCATGTTTCGATGCTCCGCAAGTGTGTTGGAGATCCCACAAGGATTGTCCCGATAGGCGATGTGCAGATAACAGAAAGGCTAACTTATGAAGAGGTGCCTATTGCCATCTTGGATAGGCAAGTGCGCAAGCTTCGAAATAAAGAGATAGCTTCAGTCAAAGTCCTATGGCAAAATAACAATCGGGAAGAAATGACTTAGGAGGCAGAAGAGAAGGTGAGGTCCAAGTATCCACACTTATTCCAACCCCCAGGAGAGATACAAAATCAAACGCCGACAATATAAGGTATATATGCTTTATCTTTATGTTTTTGGTCATGTGTGGCCATAGATATGTTGCTATTGTGATGTAGCCCTGTGAGGCGATGATATTATGGGTTGTTGTGACAGGTTGGTAATGCCAAGTTACAGGGGAAACTCTGGCGAAATTTTCGTAGAATTCCGAGTGTTCAACATTCGGGACGAATGTTCCAAAAGGGGGGAAGAGTGTTACACCTCGGAAATTTCCCTGTGAGCGTGCAGTGAAAAGTTGCAGAATTTTCACTTCGGCCCAGTGGTCGTAAAGTGGAAGACGGCCCGTAAAGTAGTTTACGGACCGTAAACTGTTGTCGTCCTCTAACCTTCCAAGATTTCAACTTTCTATCAAATGTTGAAATGGTAAAATACGACTCAGTTTACGGACCGTAAATTGAAATACGGCCCATAAACTGTGACCGTAAACCACCATGATCCCAGCAGACCATTCTGTTTTTGATATGCTTAAATACGGCCATGAAGGACGGACCGTAAACCACTATACGGCCCGTAAACTGGGTTTACGACCACTGTACACCCCGAATACTGTTCACAAAAATTAGATTTTTAAGTTAAGTATAAGGGACCCCAAGCTCGTTTTATTTCATTTATCATCTATCCAATTCAAGAACTCTCTAGAACACTTCAAAGCACTTCATCCACAATAATTCAAGAGAATCAAAGGAAAACCAAGATCAACAACACATAATCCATGAATCAATGTGTGTGAAACTCAAGAAAAGTTCATCTTCCTCAAGAAAACCAAAGGAGGTGAGCTAGGGCTTTGGTGCTAAGAAGAGAAACTCCACTCAAGACTTGTTCAACCATCATCCAAGGTATGTTTCATGACCATTCTATGTTGTTTAAGGTATTGGAAGGTTAAGATACCCGAATTGTAGAAGAACATAGCAAATGGGTCTTTCAAGAGTGAATAGTGTCATGACTGAGTGGTAGTTGAATTGAATCATGAATGTTAGTGTGTTGTGAGTATGAATATGTTATAAATGACATGTATACCATGAGATAAGTGTGATACATGGGAAAATACGATAGCGAACCAAAAACCATAAATATGGGGAAAAATGAAGAGAAATTGTGGATCATGGCCATTGTATATGAATGATAATTGTGATTTACTATATTATGATTGTTATTGTGGGTTATTGGGAGTTGATATGGAATACGGGAAAAGTAGTATAAACAAAGGAAATGCTGCCCAATTTTCTCTAGAAATAGTAGTGCGTTCTTATAGTTCGTTAACTAACGATCGTACGAATCCTCTTTTTGAAGGTAGAGGCGTGACATTGAAGGAGAATAAGAAAACGCTAAATTTCTTAAATGACAAAGGTATGTGAGGCTTAACTCTTCTTTCAAAGGCATGAATCCTTCAAGCTTTCCACAAATCCTTCCATAAGATTAAGCTTAATAGTCCTTCTATATGTTAAATTCCCTATGAGCATGATAGTGATGACAATGAGCTAGAGTCTAGAGACTCAAGAAATTGTGGCATGATGTTCCTACAATGCTAATGATGTTATTATTGTTAACACTCGCCTTACGTTTTATTCCCTTCAAGGCGAGACATGATACTCATAAATGTCCATAATACAATCGGGGGTTCACGACCTTACATCACCCCGATATAGTATGGTTGTCTTAAAGCCTAATGAATGCTCTTAATGTTAATGTATGTTATGACAATAAGATGATGAATAATGTTAACTTGTAATATAACTATGGGGTACATGGAACACTAAGAAACGATAACATGATGCTAAGGCTTGAGATGTATAATAAAGACGTGTTACGATTGATGTTGTGATGATAAGATTCCACCGCGCCTGTGTTATATCCCATATTTTGTACGTTCTGATATTTCAAGGTAGTCGTGGTAAGTTAAGGGAATGACCATCTTCCAAAATTATTTTAATGTACAAGTTGGTTATGAATATTATTTATGAACATTATTAGTAAGGAAATATTGAGAGAGGCTAAGGGAAAAAAGGGAAAATTCGCAAAGTGGCTTTATGGTAATATTGTGAAAGGCTAGGGGCAAAATGGGAATTTCACAAAATGTTCAAGAAAATGGCCGTGTATATATATATATATATATATAGAAAAAAAAAGAGTGATGACAAAAATAAAATAGTTAGTCATCTTATTTTAATAGTTAAGAAACCTCAAGAAAGAGACATGTGTTCAAATGGAATTGGAAGGAGCTATGTATATATATGGGAGAGAGAGCTTACCAAGCAAGACTTACTCTTCATAAAAATTCAAGAAACTTGAAAGAGAGAAACACAAGGTATTCGGCCAAGGGTTGGCCGAATTTGGCCATGGAAAATTTGGTCAAGAAAAATTATTTTCTCCTAGTGTTCCAAGCAATTGGAAGGTCCTTATTAACATGAAGGAGTTGTTGGAGCAATTAAATCATTCATTTGTGCAATATATGCCCCTAGCCGAGTGAAGAGATAAGGGAAAACGGTATGTGTTCAAACTTCTCCTACATGTTTTATGGATGATTTGTGAGTATTGTAGAAGGTAGAAATGGATGAAATTCATGGAATATGGATATAAGGGTCATGGCCGAATGTAGAGCATGTTGTGTAGAAGTGATGAATTAATTTTATTTAGTAGTTCGATTGTTGTGTTGTGGATTCCATGATGTAAAATGAAGGTTTGGTGGCTTGAAATGAATTTGAAATTGTTTGTGCTTTATTGAAGAAGTTAGTGTGACATTAGTGTGGTTTCTTATATTTGTAAGAATAAATTTGTTAATGTATGGGTTGTTGACATAATTCATGAATTTGGAAGTAAGACATGTGTTGGAAAATTGTAAGTTGGGTTGTTATGGTTGAATTTGAAAGAAGGAAATAGGTTGTTATTGTCCTTGTTGAATTTGGAAGGTGTCGGGTGAAGTAGTATGTTGAGTGAGTCATTTTGAATATTATGTGAATTGAATTGAATATAAACGAAATGTCGGTGAATTGTAAGACAAAGGTTGTTAATGTTAGAATGCGTCTTGAATTGATTGTTGATGTTGTTGGCACGATTGTTGGTATTGTTGTTGATAGTTTGGCCGAGTTAAATTCTCGGATTGTTGGTTGATGATTTGGGCCGAGTTAGATTCTCGGGGATGGTATATTTACAGGGGAGATGCTGCCGAAATTTCGGCAGATCATAAGTGAATTTATTTGAAGGATTAAGACAAGTATATGATGATGAGTCTAATGATTGTGTCAATCTTCTTGAATGTATACTAGCGAGAGCGAGCTTGGACAATTAAGCGTAGCTAATAGGACGTGGAGCAGGTATGTTAAGGCTCGTCCCTTTCTTTCAAAGGTATGATTCCTACGTTACGAAATTTATAAATGTTTCCATATCTTCCTTATCTTCAAAAGTTATAAGTCTATGGTCCCAAGGCAATGATTGTGTTCCCGATAACCCGTCAATGTTTTCCAAAATGTCCGTATCTTTTCAAAACAAAGGTTTATGGTATTGTAAGCTTTTATGACAAAAACGATGGATATGTTTTACAATGACACTGATGATGTCGAGCATGAGAATATTTCTATGATGACTATGATAAGAATGATTTCATGTTCGAAAGGTGCTTGATGTGATTATTGCTTTGATTTTCCAAAAATAGCTTCTGAAACTTTCGTGGAAGGTTCGGTACTTCAAACGCTCATAACTTTCTTATACTAAATCGGATTGACCTGAAACTTGTTTCTGAGCCTTCAGGTGTCAGTTTATGTATGCTGTTATTCGTTGCTCGTCTCATCTTATAATAATTGTTCCTTCAAAGTGAGACAAAGTGGCCATGGTTATTCTATAATGTAATCGGAGGTTACCGACCTTACGTCACTCCGATGGATACATGACTTTCTTTGGGCTCTCATGCATGTTGCTTATATGATATATGTATATGTATATGGGGGATATGGGGAAAAGGGCCATATGTTGCGCTATAGACGCATTGCCACCTGGTCAGTTGGCGTAATATCATCCCGGACGTGGGATGCCCGGACGCGGGACATATGTGGGGGAGCCGACGTATTCGGCGCTATGATATGATATGTTCTATTTTCTATATATATGGAAAGAAATGTTTTTCAAAGAAAGCCAAGCATGCATGGCATCCGCCCTAAGAGGCACTCAGATGTATAGGTTACTCTTTCATCTCACCATATGCCCTATATTTCCTTTGTGTCATTACCCATGCTATGTGTCCCTCATATGTTATTATTCATGCCTTACATACTCAGTACATTGCTCGTACTGACCCCTTTTCTTCAGGGGTTGCGTTTCATGCCGCGCAGGTACACCCAGATGAGTTGAAGCTATGATAGAGGATGTTCCAGTGGAGTTGGCAAGCTCCATTTGCTCTGGAGTGTTGTCGGGTCAGAGTACTATGCTATGACGTGTTGTCCGAAGTTAGAGACTTTGCAGACAGAGTCGTGGGTATAGAGTGTCGGTATTGTAAACGGCTTCACCAGCCGATGTGCCACCTTATGTTATGTTATAAAGTCCATGTGATTACAGATTCCATTTGATTTGAGTACGAGGGAAAAGAAAGATTCTGAAAGCTTACTATGTATTTCATTCTTATTCGATTTAAGAGTCCCAAGATATTATGCATGTGATAAGAGTCAGCGGGTTCGCTCGGCTCCGAATATGGGGTCGGGTGCCCATCACACCCTAGTAAAGTCGGGGTGTGACAGCCTATATGGCCGGGCATGTCACCGCTAACGCGGGTTGCGTATAATTCCACCGCGCCTATATAGCCGGGCATGTCACCGCTAAT
This sequence comes from Lycium barbarum, assembly GCF_019175385.1. Taxonomy (NCBI): domain Eukaryota; kingdom Viridiplantae; phylum Streptophyta; class Magnoliopsida; order Solanales; family Solanaceae; genus Lycium; species Lycium barbarum. The sequence continues at coordinate 31,315,604 of NC_083342.1, read as the reverse complement.
GCGGGCTGCTATGTTTACACCAAGCCGAGAAGGTCGGGCATGATCACCACTAGTGGGCGGCATATGAGGGTTACCCGGATGCGGGTAATGATTCAGATTATGATATGACGAGGTATATAATGACGTACGTGATGATGTATGGGATGTGATAACATGTGTGCTACGATTATGTAAAATGTGAAATATGATAGTAATACGATTGCCTATGACCTTGGTGCAGGTTACGTCTTTTTCCCATGACTCATCATCTTTCTATTATGTTTGTTGATTTTATTCCTGCCTTACATACTCAGTACAATATTCGTACTGACGTCCTTTTTCTTTGGACGATGTGTTCATGCCCACAGGTAGACAGGGAGGAGATCTTGCTCCGGATTCTTAGAGGCTGCAAGCTGACTGAAAGCCCTCCACTGTCCCGGAGGTGCCTATGATGATTCTTTTGTGTACAGTTGTAGATGTCATCTCTTAGAGGCTCGTAGATACTCGACGTGGGTCATGTGGTTTTATCACATGGTCATTATGTATATATATATATATATGTGTATAGTATTTTGCTAGCCTAAAGGCTCGTATGTATAAAAGCATTTTGTTTCTAAATGAAAATGGATTTTATTATAAATTGAGCATGAATCGGATAAATGATTGCTAAATAAGCTTAAGAAATGATGGCACGAGCGGTGCTCGGTGATTAGCCCCGGGTACCCGTCACGGCCCCTAACCGGGTCGTGATATTACTAAACATTATTTTTGTCAAACCCAAACCTTACTAGGGTATGATGGGCACCCGACCCCATACTCGGAGCCGGGCGAACCCGCTGACTCTTGTTACATACATAATCTTTTGGATTCCTTGAATTACACAAAAGTGAAATACATACAAAGGGCTCCCAGAACATCTCTCTGTTTTTTTTTTTCGTTAAGCTCAAATCAAGTAACATCTATAATCATAATGGATCTGTAATGTAATACTATAAGACACATCGGCTGATGGAGCCGCTTACAAACTGACATTCTTTGCCCACGACTCTGTCTGCAAAGTCTCTAACTTCGAACAAGACATCATAGCATAGTACTCTGACCCGGCAACACTCCAGAGCAAATGGAGCTTACCAACTCCGCTGGAACGTCTTCTATAATGGCTTCTACTCATCTGGGTGTACTTGCGCGGCATGAAACGCAGCCCCCGAAGAAAAGGGGTCAGTACGAGCAATGTACTGAGTATGTAAGGCATGAATAATAACATAGTGAGGGATGTAATTATAAACCATACAGAATAGAGAGGTATAGCATATCATGAGATAAAAGGGTAACCTGTACATCTGAGTGCCTCTTAGGGTGGATGCCATGCATGCTTAGCTTTCCTTTGAAAACATTTCTTTTTCATATACATAGAAAATAGAACATGTCATAGCGCCGAACAACGTCAGCTCCCCCACATATGTCCCGCGTCCGGGACGATATTAACCGATGTGGGATTTGCCTGAACCAATGTGGGATTTGCCTAAACCAATGTGGGATTTGCCTAAGACTAGCTTTAAACTCACCCCCCCCCCCCCCCCCCCCCCACTCTGGGACTCAGCGTTCTTGCTGAGGTTTGCCCCACCATTGGCTTTGCCCCACCACCGGCTCCGATACCAACTGATCAGGTGGCTACGCGTATATAATGCTCTGGCCCTTTTTCCCATCTTCCCCATATACATATACATATACATATATATAAGCAGCATGCAGGAGAGCCCAAAGAAAGTCATGTATCTATCGGAGTGACGTAAGGTCGGTAACCTCCGAATATATTATGGAATAATCATCATGGCTTTGTCTCACCTTGAAGGAATAATTGCTATAAGATGAGACTAGCAACGAATAACAGCGTTAAGTGAACATAGAATAAGATCATAACCACGTTTCGAGTCAATCCGAGTTAGTATAAGAAAGTTATGGACATTGTCCCTTGCAAAAACCTTTAAACATAAAATCATTTTCATCATAGTCATCGTAGACATTCTCATCCTTGACATCATCATTGTCACTGAAAAACATATCCATCATTGTTATCATAAGAGCTCACACAATTACAACCTTTGGTTTCGAGAGTACGAATATTTTGGAAAAACATTTATAGGTTAATAGGAAAGAAATCATGCCTTGGAATCTTAGATTTTTAACCTTTGATAACGAGAAAAATATGGAAACATTTATAAAGTCATAACCTAGGGATCATGCCTTTGAAAGAGAGGGACGAGCCTTAACATACCTGCTCCACGTCCTATTAGCTACGCTTAATTGTCCAAGCTCGCTATCGCTAGTCTACATTCAAGAAGATTGCCACAATCATTAGACTCATCATCATATACACTTGTCTTAGTCTTTCAAATAAATTCACTTATGATCTGCCGAAATTTCGGCAGCATCTCCCCTGTAAATACACCATCCCCGAGAATCTAACTCAGCCCAAATCATCAATCAACAATCCGAGAATTCAACTCGGCCAAACTATCAACAACAATACCAACAATCGTGCCAACAACATCAACAATCAATTCAAGACGCATTCTAACATTAACAACCTTTGTCATACAATTTAACGACATTTCATTTATATTCAATTCAATTCACATAACATTCAAAACGACTCAATCAACTTACTACTTCACCCGAAACCTTCCAATTCCAACAAGGACAATAACAACCTATTTCCTTCTTTCAAATTCAATCACAACAACCCAATTTACAATCTTCCAAACAAATGTCTCACTTCCAAATTCATGAATTCCACCAACATTTTACATTAACAACTTCATTCATACAAATATGCGAATTCATGCTAGTGTCACATTAACTTCCGCCACGACACCACAACGATTACAACTTAATTTCAAACCATTAAATCCTAATTTTACATCATGGAATCCACAACACAACAATCAAACTATTAAATAAAATCAATTCACCATATCTACACAACACTACTATATTCGGCCACAACATTAACACACACATGTACCATGAATTCCATCCATTTCTACATACTTCAACATACATAAATCATCCATAACACAAGTAAAAGAGGATTGAACACATACCTTCCTTTCCACCCATCTTCTTTCTCAGCTAGGGGTTAAAATTGCACAAAGAATGGTTTGCTTGCTTCAACTACTACTCCACGTTATAGAGGACCTTCCAATTGGTAGAAAATCTAGAAGAAAATAATTTTTCTTGATCAATTTCCATGGCTTCAAAAAATTTTCCACCATGGCCGAACCCTTTTCCTCTTCTTCTTTCTTTCTCCTCTTCTCCAAGCTTCTTGTTTTTTTTTTGAATATGTATTATTTGCCATCACATATATATATATATATATATATATATATATATATATATATATATATATATATATACTTGAGTCCCACAAATGAAAATATGAACACATGGCCATGGGTGGAACCCATATACACCACACGGCTATGGTGGAATATTCTTGACCTTTCTTGAATTTTTGTGAAATGTCCTTCTTGCCCCTAGCCTTCCTCAATATTACCATAAGCCATCTTTGCGAATTTTCCTTTTCATCCTTAGCCTTTATCATTATTTTCACACTAATAATATTCATAAATAATATCCATAACCAACTTGTACATTAAAATAATTTTGAAAATGGTATTGCCCTTAACTTACCACGATTGCCTTGAAATTTCCGGACGAACAAAATACGGGCTATAACAGTTTTACTCCATTATATACTCAAGATGGACACATATACCTTCGTGACCTTGCAAGATTTATCTTACTTCCCGAAACTAGGACAATTAGCATTCGGCGGAATTCTATATATATATATATATATATATAAACGAGAGGTGTAACACTAATGATGTTGTTTATTGTACACACTCACCTTATGTACTATTTCCTTCAAGGTGAGGCAGAATACCGTTGAGCTAATGATCTCATTATTGTATACACTCACCTTATACATATATTCCCTTCAAGGTGAGGCAGAATACCATTAATTTAATGATGTCAGTTATTGTATACACTCACCTTATATACTATTTCCTTTAATGTGAGGCAGAGTACTTATAGATGTCCATAATGGAATCGGGGGTTCACGACCTTATGTCACCTCGATAAAGTATAGCTATCTTGGAGTTATTACACATGCATTATAATGAGTATATATTGATGATATTACACTGTACCTATATGGACGGGCAGACATACACACCACTATAGTGGGCAGCTTATACCCCGGACGCGGGAGGCCTGGACGCAGGTTAATTATTATCACACCGTACCTATATTGATGGGCAGCTTATACATTATCACACCGTACCTATATGGACGGGCAGCTTATACATTTATGCATGTATGATATGATGATGATTATGAGTAAGTCAGCATGTGTTATTTCTTCTATAAGTGACAATCATATACAGTTGCTCCTTCTTGATGCTTTCTTTATCTCATCGGCGTATTTTCATTACTTATGCCTCTCATACTCAGTATAATGTTCGTACTGACGTCCGTTTTCTTTGGACCCTATGTTCATGCCTACAGGTAAACAGGGAGGTGATCTTGATCCAGACTCGTAGGAGCTAGTAGCTGATTTGAGAGCACTCTATTGTTCCGGAGGTGCCTGTGATTATTCTTTTGTGTATGTATGCATATTTTGGACACGACGGGGTCCTGTCCTGTCCTTATGTCTAGCACTCTAGTAGAGGCTCGTAGATACGCAGTGTGGGTTATATGGTCTCACAAGGTCACTACTGTATATATTTATATATGTGTATATTATCATTTTGATAGCCGAGAGGCTTACGTATATAAAAGTATTTATGTTCTCAAATGGAAAAATGATTTTCTTATGATTTGAGTATGAATTTGATAAAAGAAGGCCTATTGAGTATAATGGGTAGCAGAACGAGCGGTGCTCGGTGGTTAGCCCCGGGTACCCGTCACGGCCCCTAGACGGGTCGTGACAACTTTATGGACATTTTTCTTGTTATTTTGTGAGATATAAACTGGAAAATTGGATGAATATACTTGTCATCATGTTATATATATTTTTGAGTTAAAGTAACAAATTCAAAAGGGGTGACAAGGGTTGTATGAGTTCCAATCCGAGCTTGCCGCTCGTCATGATATGTTGATGACTTGTTAATGATATATTGTACCTTGTTGTTGATGTTGTTCTTGGTATGTTGTTCTGTTTGTTGTTGATGATGTGTGGAGTTAGAGAAGTCACATTTATTGGGGAGATGTTGCCCAAATATATATAGATAAGTTACTAACTTAGAGATTCAAACTAAGTTCCTTCTTGGCTTTAATCATGGACCTTGTTGTATTAATGTAGATTGAGTTGTATTGTGGGATGCTTTGAAAATATTGAGGAGAAAAGGAGATCGAGGTATGTTAAGGTTAATCCTTTGTCACAACCCGTCTAGGGGCCATGACGGGTACCCGGGGCTAACCACCGAGCACCACTCATTCCATTACTCATCATAGGAAAATCATTTTTCATTTGGAAACATAATTACTTTTATATACATAAGCCCTTTGGCTATCCACATAATACATATATACACGTGGAAATTCGTAAGACCATACTACCCACACATACGTATGTATGAGCCTTTACTGGAATACTAGACATATGGATGGGACAGGACCCCGTCGTGCCCAAAACATATATATACATAACATAGTAAATCGATGGCACCTCCGGAATAATGGAGTGCTCTCAAAAGTCTGCTTATCGGCTTCTATAAATCTGAGTCGCCTCCCTGTCTACCTGTGGGCATGAACACAGCGTCCAAAGAAAACGAACTTCAGTACGAATATGGTACTGAGTATGTATGGCATGAATGAAATGAACATAATAGAAAAGTCATAAGATGTAGATATAACCTGCGTAACTTTTATGGGTGGATACCTTTCATGCCTATATCATATATAATCATCGTATATGTATCATCATAGCGCATACATCATCGTATCATATCTATATATCATAGCACCGTATCTGCTCATACATATTAAACATTATCCGTATTCGGCCACGTAGTGGCTCGACAATATCGCATACATGTCTTTCGGGATTTTCATACATTTGAATACATAGTAGTATCGTGCCCGACCATATAGGTTCGGTGTTTTTCGTACCCAGCTATAATAAAGCTTGGTGTTATGCGTACCTGGCCCTACCAAGGCTCAGTGGTATCCGTACCAGGCCCTACCAAGGCTCAGTGGTATCCGTACCAGGCCCTACCATATATATATATATTCTACCCGGCCAATATAAGCTCGAGGTTTCATAGTAGCCATACACAGGCACATATACCTAAAAGCCCATAAACATCTTTAGCGTCATCACCATTATCATCGTCATCATTATCATTATCACTATTAACATCATCATCGTTATCACTATCACTGTTATCATCGTCGTCATTATCATCACATACATCTCATAAGATTATCATAACTCTTCATAAAGTATGCATTTGAATTTAAAGGCAATCTATGAAAATCATATCATAACCGTAGCATGTGCTTCGTAAACATATCGTACGATAGAATTTATAATCTCTAACTTAGGCTCATCATTACCATCATCGTATCTATGGCATATCTCTTACCTTTATCTCATATGAAATCCTCTATGAATGCAAACTCGTAATTTTTCGGGACTCTGGTCATAGGACATGCATTAGAGCTTATAGACAATCAACAACAATATCGGGGTGACATAAGGTCGAGAACCCCCGATTCCATTATGGAGTATTCATAAGCATTCTGCCTCACCTTGAAGGAATTGGCACATAAGGTGAGTGTATTCAATGAACAACATCAATGGATCATAATAAGGATCATTTACTTTATAGACATCATATCTTGCTTTAAAAATTTCCAGGCTTAAACTTATCATCATTATTATCATATTCATGACCTATTTCTCATCTTTATCTCATAAGAAGCTCTTTATCAATATTGACTCATAGTTCCCGGTATGTAAGAAAGTCATGGAGAGGTAGGGAAGTAATATTATAGGAATCATATAAGGATCATTAGCTTCGTAGGAATATCATATCACGAGCTTTAGGACTTCTAGACTTAGATTCATCATCGGTATTGTTATACCTCGTATTTTTTCATGTCGGATTATTTGAAAGACAATCGACGTAAGTTTAAGGACGAGATTATTCTTGGGATATGAGACAAGGGCTTTTAAATCCCCGATTTTTAATGAGTGCGCGATTGCTTGTAAATTTAATTGGAGTAGAAATATTATTGGAGATTAGGGACTAATTAATTATGATTAGATTATTAAGTAGGGATTAGTGATTATTAAAATTGATTAGGTTAATTACATCTTGTGGGCCCCAGCTATTTTTAATAAAAAAAATATAATAATAAAAATAAGATAATGTATGATTCATTAGGTGGGCACGTGTAAGGCCAAGGGGATTCATATATAAATCACAAATATGACTCATTGATCATAATTTCCAAATTCCAATTGAACTAAAAGAGAGAGATGGAGATGAGAGAGGAGGAGCTCTCGGCCATGGCTACCTTAGCCGAGACTAAGCTCTAGTGAAGGGAGCTTGGATTTCTAAGGAGTTCTAAGTGTTCAAGGGGAATTGCAACGTGAATTGAATCGTTGGGGGCGGCAACGTTAAGGAACCAATATTTTTAAGGTAAGATTTAATCCCTTTTTACATGTTTTGGAGATGGTTTAGACTTGTATAATTTGGTAGATGTGTATGGGATATAAGGAATTATGTATGTTGATGTTGAGGTGTTAATTGAGCCGTGTAGAGGGGTTGTTTTAATTAGGAATGGTGAATTAATTTTAAGTAGCATTGTGGTTGTTGTTGTCATGGATTATATGGTGAGAATGAAGGAATTAAATGGTTAAAATTGAAGTTGTATTTGTTTTGTGGACATGTTGTTATCCTTGTTGAATTGAAAGGATTAAAGGTATGATTATGTTCATATGTTGTTGTTGATATTGTTGTAATGACAGGAGATTAATTGGAAGTTCGGGTTAGGCTAGTATATAGGGGAAATGCTGCCTGTTTTCCGTTAAATTCTTAACTAATGAAAACTCTAATCAAAGAAGGTATGAATTAAAGAATGAGTCCTATAAGTGATTGGTTATAGATTTATAAGCTAGGAAGTATAGTTTACTAACGATAGCGTTACTTTCATATTAAATAGGCTAAAGAGGCGACGAAGATGCTGCCGAAATTTCGGCAGATTATAAATGAATTCATTTGAAGGACTAAGACAAGTATATGATGATGAGTTTAATGATTGTGTCAATCTTCTTGAATGTAGACTAGCGATAGTGAGCGTGGACAATTAAGCGTAGCTAATAGGACGTGGGACAGGTATGTAAGGCTTACCCTTTCTTTCTTTTGGCATGATCCTTGTGAAACAAATAGAAAAAGTATATGTATGATTTAAAGAAACTCCTATTCTTAGAGCCACTAGGATGGCTAATATTCTTGATTTCCATAAGCTACTTCATATGGTTTTGATACGTATCTATGATGTCCGAAGCTCTATTTGATATGTTTCAGACTTTGCCTATGATTCTTATTCACTTCTTGACATGAGTACGCTCGGTATAGTTGAGCTTATTGTATGGTTGCGTAACGAGTAAAGCATAAAGAGCTCATGTCCCTAATAGGGTTTTGTAAGTATTAATGTCTCTACCTTTTGTATATAGTCTTGGATTGCTTTGGAAACGTTCGAAGAGGTTCTGTGGTAAAAGTGTCCATCACTTTCTCATACTAACTTGGATTGACTTGAAACGTGTTTACGATCCTCGAGTGTCGGTTTGTATACTTATCTTTCGAGTCTTGAAAGAAAATTCGTTTGTGTGCATATAGTCTCTCACTACTCTGCTCGTGTATGCCTCAATATGTCCTCCACTGCGTCCCGGGCCAAGGCATGTTCTCGCGCGTACTCCACTGCATTATTCATCGCGTCCCTCTCACTTGCGGGCCGGAGCACGTTATATATGATATTATGACATGATGATATGATGACGGGGTGGTGGCCAGGATGGCATATGATGACTCTATTCACCGCATCCCGCAATAGAGGGTCGGGGCACGTTACATGCACATATGACACATGACATTGACATACATGATTTCATTCACCGCGTCCCTCGATAGAGGGCCGGGGGTCGTTACATGCAGATATGATACATGATATTGATATACATGATTTCATTCACCGCGTCCCTCGATAGAGGGCCGGGGCACGTTATATGCATACATGATATATGGTGATGACACGCATGAATTTACTCACCGCGTCCCTCACTAGAGGGCCGAGGCACGTTATATGATATATGATATATGATGATGGCATACATGATTTTCATTTATGATTTATGATGACATACATGATTTTCATTTCAAAAGGCAAGTGCTTTGATATTTTAAAAGGTCATACTTGATTCTAGTAAATCTCTGTTTCAGCTATGATTCTCTTTTCTGTATTCCATGCCTTACATGCTCAGTACATATTCCGTACTGACCCCCTTTCTTCGGAGGCTGCGTTTCATGCCACGCAGGTACACCCAGACGAGTAAATGCCATTATAGAAGATGTTCCAGCGGAGTTGGCAAGCTCCATTTGCCCCTGGAGTGATGCCGGGTCAGAGTATTATGCTATGATGTCTTGTTCGAAGTTAGAGACTTTGCAGACAGAGTCGTGGGTATAGGATGTCAGTCTTGTAAGCGGCTCCACCGGCCGATGTGTCGTTATGTATTATGATACAGATTCCTTATGGTTACAGATTCTATTTGATTTGAGCACGATGAAAAGAAAGTGTCCAAAAGCTTTCACTACGTATTTCATTCTTATTTGATTTAAGAGTCCAAAGAGATTGTGTATGTAATACGAGTCAGCGGATTCGCTCAGCTCCGAATATGGGGTCGGGTGCCCATCACACCCTAGTAAGATTAGGGTGTGACAATTCCACTCTGTTTGGAACTCAAGAACTCCAAATAATTAAATAAAATTATTAGAGGGCAAAAATTAGGTGTGAACAAGCATTATCTCTAATCTTCTCAAGCACTTGAAAGGGTCCACCTCCTCTTGGCATAAGCTTGTTCTTCCTTTTGCTTGGTAACCTTTCCTTCCTAAAATGAACCCATACCCAATCACCGGGTGCAAAGGTGACTCTTTTTCGTCCCTTGTTGGATCTTTTGGTTGCATCTTTGTTGGCCTACTCAATTTGCATTCTTTCCTTCTCATGGATGCTTTTCATAGCTTTTGCATCTATACTCGCAATACCATATTTACGTAAAGGAGTTAAATCTAACAGAGTCAAGGGGTTAAAGCCATAAACACACTCAAAAGGGGTTATACCAATAGATCTATGAATAGTTCTATTATATGCAAACTCAATTACTGGCAATTGATCCTCCCAAGAAGTTAACTTCCCTTTAACCCTAGCCCTAAGCATGTTACCTAAGGTTTTATTAAACATCTCGGTTTGACCATCCGTTTGAGGATGACAAGAAGTAGAAAATAGCAATTTGGTTCCCAAATTTCCCCATAAACACCTCCAGAAATGGCTAACAAATTTTGAATCCCTATCACTAACAATTGTTTGCGGAACACCATGAAATTTCATCACATTATGAATAAATGAAGTAGAAACATTAGATGCATCATCACTTTTATGACAAGCAATAAAGTGAGCCATTTTAGAAAATCTATCCACAACAACAAAGATGCTATCCCTAACATTTCTAGTCCTACAGAGGCCAACAACAAAATCCATAGAAATATCTAGCTAAGGGCCGCTAGGAATAGGCAAAGGGGTATACAAGCCATGGGGTTGGGTACAAGATTTAGAATGCTTACAATCCAAACACCTAGCACAAATTCGTTCCACATCTCTTATCATCTTAGGCCAAAATAAATGTTCACTAAGAATAGCTTAGGTTTTTGACACTCCAAAATGACCCATCAAGCCTCCATTGTGAGACTTTTTCACCAAAAACTCTCTCCATGAAGACATAGATACACAAAGTCTTCCATTCCTAAACCAATAGCCCTCCTTCAACTCAAACCTAGGAGTTAGCTTCATTACCCTCCTTAACAACTTGCACACACCCACTCAATCTTACTTGACTCTCTCCAAAGACTTTTTCAAAATCAACATCACTAGGATATAAATCCTTCAAACTTTCAAAACCCATCAATCTAGAAGTCAAAGTATTTATCAATGTATATCTTCTAGATAAAGCATCTGCCACAATGTTCACTTTGCATTGCTTATAATTAATCACATAAGGAAAAGACTCAATAAATTCTATCCACTTGGCATGCCTCTTATGAAGCTTATTTTGGATCCTAATATGCTTCAAAGCCTCATGACCAATTCTAATCACAAACTTCTTATGCCACAAATAAGGTTGCCAATTTCCTAAAGCTCTCACTAGGGCATAGAGTTCCTTATCATAGGTAGAATATTGCAATGGAGCTCCTCTTAACTTCTCACTAAAGTAAGCTATGGGTAACCTTCTTGCATCAAGACAGCACCAATGCCTACCCTACTAGCATCACACTCAATTTTAAACATCTTCTCAAAGTTGGGAAGTTGAAGTAAAGGAGTGGAAAAAAATTTCTCCTTTAAGATCCTAAAGGTTTCATTTTGTTTCTTACCCCAAACGAATGGCTTTTAATGACCTCGGTCAGGGGAGTGTCTAGAGAACTAAAACCTCTCACAAACATCCTATAAAAACTTTCCAACCCATGAAAGCTTTTAACATCGTTAATGGACTTAGGGGTTGGCCAACTCTTAATAGCCTCTACCTTATCATCATCCACCTCAACTCCTCTAGAGCTTACAACAAAGCTAAGGAAAACAACACGGTCCACACAAAGAGAACACTTTTTTAAATTCACATACAACTGTTCATTTCTCAACACATCAAATATCAACTTCAAATGCTGCACATGATCCTCCAAGCACTTATTATACACCAAAAATATCACCAAAATAAATCACAACAAAATCAGTGATAAACGGTTTAAGTACATGGTTCAGTAATCGCATAAAAGTTCTTGGTGCATTGGTTAGTCCAAAAGGCATCACCATCCACTAATATAAGTCAAATTTAGTTTTGAAGGTAGTTTTCCATTCATCTCCAGGTTTCATTCAGATTTGATGGTATCTGCTTCTCAAATCAATTTTAGAGAACAATGTAAAACCACACAATTCATCTAGCATATCATTAAGTCTAGAAATGGAATGTCGATATTTTACCATAATTCGATTAATGGCACAACAATCTACACACATTCTCCACATCTCATCCTTCTTGGGCACTAGAATCACAGGCTCCATATATGGACTTAAACATTCTCTTACCAATCCTTTACCCAAAAGTTCCTTCACTTATTTTTGCAATTATTTGGTATCTTGAGGGTTTCTCCTATAAGCTGCTTTGTTGGGTAGCTGAGAATCTGGTGCAAAGTCAATTTGATGCCCGATTCCCCTCAAAGAAGGCAATCCACTCGACATTTCTTCCAAAAATAGATCTTCATAACCTTGCAACAAAGAAGAAACAACACTTGAAAAAGGTAAAGAGGTTAATGCATTATTAAAAAGCAAAGAATAACCTTGAAGTTTAATAAGTATGACTTGAGTATCATCCTTAATGTTTAGCTCTTCTATGCTCTCTCGATTTTGCAAAATCATGCACATCTTTTCTCTTCCTTTGATCTTTTGTTTTTCTTGCTCACCTCTCTTTTCTTGCGATAACCCATTCTAACTTGAGCTCTCAACCTCTCCTCTTTCCTCTCTTAGGTTACCACTTTTCACTTCCTTTCTCCTCTCTTTCTTTTCTCTCTCAAGTTTTTCTTTCAACTCTCCCATTTTTTTATATTCCTCACCCACTTGAAAAGGAGAAAGAGGTTTAAAAATGTGTTGTTTTTCATCCGTAAAAAATGCATATTTGTTGGACCTTCCATCATGTTTATCCCCTACATCATATTCCCATGGCCTTCTCAACAATAGGTGACAAGCTTGCATTGGTACAACATCACAAAGCACTTCATCATGAAAACGTCCTATCTTGAACTTCACCAACACTCTCTTGGTCACCTTGAGTTCACCACATTCACTGAGCCATTGCAATCTATAAGGTTTGGATGCCTTCTTCTTGGAAGTTTCATTTGCACAACTTCCAATATCAATGATAAAGAAACATAATTGCTCTTGAACACTACACCAATTATGAAACAAGTTCTCCCTTTCATCAAGACTTTCCCTCGCTTGAGCACTCATACTTCTCCTTACAACAAGGAAAAAATTTCCATCATCATCGGTAAACTCATCACTACTATAATCCTCCTCATGCTCATCCCTAGATTCATCTTCCGTTTGATAACCACCATCATTCAATGCAATGATTGTTCTTCTATTAGGACATTCATTTATTTTATGCCCATATCCTTGACATTTAAAACACTTATTTTAGATGGAGTTTCAAGTATAGCTTTGTTACCTCCATCTAGTCCACCTTTGATTTGCCTTTGTCAAAATTGGACTTGAATTTTTGCTTTGACCATTTGGAGTTGTCCCGCGTAGAAAATGATTTCCGAACTTCCTTATTTTTATCCCATGAAGAAACAGATTGAGTCTTTGATTTGTTCTCTTTTTGATGTCCCTTCACCTTGAGTGCCTTTATAAAGTAGCAAATCGATGCAAATTTAGTGGTTGCCTTATCTCCTTATTTAAACCCGCAATAAATCTTGCCACAATATTCACCTCTATCATCGACATTAGCTCGAAGCCTAGTATGCTCTTGTCACGACCCAGCTAGGGGCCGCGACGGGTACCCGGAGCTAGTTACCGAGCACCGCTCACTCTACTACTTATCTTGCTCATTTAATATTCTTTTATAAATTTACATACCAGTTGTAGGAAAATCATAATTAAACAAACATAAATACTTTATATACAATTGCCTTTCGGCCATCAAAATAATATACACGCATATGAAAACGTCTTGTGAGACCATCTAACCCACACTGCGTATCTACGAGCCTCTACTAACATACTGTATATACATGGACGGAACAAGACTCCGTCGTGCCCAAAATATGCATATATATATATACCAAAAGGATAATCCTAAGCACCTCCGGACGATGGAGTGCTTTCAACCAGCTGACTGCTACTGAGGATCTGGGCCAAGCTCTCCTCTCTGTCTACCTGTGGGCATGAACACAGCGTCCGAAGAAAGGACGTCAGTACGAATGTTGTACTGAGTATGAGAAGCATAAACAATGAAATAAAACATCAGCAATATAGTGATAACATCAACATGAAATATCTGGATCTGTCTGATAATCATAAAGGAAATCATGCGTGCCATCTTACTCATACTCATCCTCATAACATATATGCATCATATGCAAGCTGCCCGTCCATGTCGGAACGGTGTGATAATCAATAATATTAGCCCGCGTCCATGCCTCCCGCGTCCGAGGTACCATCTCATGCCGCCCACTAGTGGTGTCTGCCCATGCCCGAAGGTCATGGTGTATCCGTATAGCTGCCCGCCTTGGCGGTGACTGCCCGACCAACTAGGCAAGGTGTGAAATGCTCATGTCATGCTTATCATAAAATGCTCATAATAATAATATACTCATCATAAAATACTTATCTCACTGTAATACATGCATAAGGCTCAAGATCAACTTTACTCTATCGGGGTGACGTAAGGTCGTGATCCCCCGATTCTATTATGGAACAACTATTGATACTCTGCCTCACCTTGAAGGAACTAGTACATAAGGTGAGTGTAAGCGATAATTAACATCATCATTATACTAGCATCATCATATCGTATTCCTCATCTTATATAGACATTAAGGAGTTAGACTCTTAGCCTTTCGGACTATAAGAACTCATGAAGAGAATAGGAATTTCGTGCTACAAGATTCATGCCATCAGAAGAAGGGACTAGCCTCACATACCTTGGTCGTTTAGCTAAGATATCTCTCACTCGTTCTCCTTCAATATCGCGTCGTTACCTTCATAATGAATTTATATCAACATTAGCATACTAACTACAAGAACGCGTCGCTAAT
The DNA here is from genome assembly GCF_019175385.1 of Lycium barbarum. NCBI lineage: Eukaryota > Viridiplantae > Streptophyta > Magnoliopsida > Solanales > Solanaceae > Lycium > Lycium barbarum. The sequence continues at coordinate 31,300,470 of NC_083342.1, read as the reverse complement.
TCTAAGAGAAGTCGGACAGCGCTTCTCTTGTTTATACTATTTTTCCCATGTTTTATATTAACTCCCAACATTCATAGCATTACTCACAATATCGAAATCAACAATCGTCGTTTACGTACATTTAGCAAAATCCATCATTTTCCTCCAATTTCCCTCATAATTAGCCTTTTGACTCGTCCTTGCATTTTCATGCGTTTAACGCTTGTTTCATGATATAAACATCATTTATAACGTATTTGTACTCACGACACTCCAATATTCATAGTTCAATTCCACTATCATTCGTTCATGTCACTATTCACTTAATAATGACTCATTTCTATGTTCTTCTACATTTCAAGTGTCGAAGCCTTTCAATGCCTTGAACAACATGAATATATCATGGAACTTACCTTGGATGTTGGTTGAACAAGTCTTGAGTTGCAATACTTCACTTTGGACAAAACCCTAGTTTCACCTTCTTGGGAATTACTTGACTTAGATGATCCCTTGATGTGTTCTTGCACTTGATTTCATAGGTTTTGTGTTGTTGATCTTTAGCTTTCCCTTGATTCTCTTGGATTCTTATGGAGGAAGTATTTGGAGAGTTCTAAAGTGTTCTTGAGTTGTATTAATGAAGAATGAAATAAAATGAGGCCTAAGTTCCTTTTAATAACTCAAAAGCTGATGTTTAATGAATTTTTGTCGGGATGAACAGTGGTCGTAAACTGCAGTTTACGGACCGTATTTTGATTTACGGGTCGTCCACTGTGGTCGTATTTAAGCATTCCAAAAACAGAGAGTTTGGCTGGTGGACTTGGCAGTTTACGACCTGGTTTACGGTCCCGTAAACCAGTTTACGGGCCGTATTCTGGGTCGTTTTTAACCATTTCAACACTTAACAGAAACTTGAGATTTTTGACGCAATGAAAGACGATTGCACTATACGGTCCGTAAATCACTTTACGGGCCGTATAGTGCCATATACGACCACTGGGTGAAATTTTTTTCTGCAAATTTATTATTTCCAAAAATGCAAAATTAGCCATTCCCGACCCAGTAAAACACCATACACTCAAGTCCTTCATTGTTCTACTCATCACACAAGTACGGAAAAATTTCCGAGGTGTATAATTCTTGCCCCCTTTTGGAACATTCGCCCTCGAATGTTCGACACTCGGGGATTCTAGAAAAATTTTGCCAGAGTTCCCTTTGTAATTTGGCACTACCAATTTACCACAACGACCCATAATATTATCGCCTCACAGGGCTATATCACAATATCAGCATATTTATGGCCACACACGACCAAAAACATAAAACTAAAACATTCATACCTCATATCGTCGACGTCTCATCTTGAATCTCTTCTGGGGATTGGAACAAATGGGGGTACATAGATTTCATCTTTTCCTCCGCTTCCCAAGTCATTTCTTCCCGATTATTGTTCCGCCATAGCACTTTGACTGAAGCAACCTTTTTATTCCGAAGCCTTCGCACATGTCTATCTAAAATAGCAATGGGCACTTCTTCGTATGTCAACTTCTCTGTCACTTGTACATCATCAATCGAAACAATTCTCGTGGGGTCTCCAATACACTTGCGGAGCATCGAAACATGGAATACTGGGAGTACAGATTCGAGCTCTGAAGGCAAGTCCAATTCATAGGCTACTCTACCCACCTTGCGGATGATTCGATAAGGTCCAATGTATCTTGGACTCAATTTCCCCTTTTTGCCGAACCTCATTACTCCCTTCATTGGCGAGACTTTCAAGAATACCCAATCATTAGCTTGAAATTCTAAATCCCGTCGGCGGTTGTCCGCATAAGACTTTTGGCGACTTTAAGCTATTAACAGTCGGTCTCGAATCACTTTAACCTTTTCAACTGCTTGTTGGACCAAGTCGGGGCCTATCAATTGTACTTCTCCGGTTTCAAACCATCCAATTGGAGATCTGCATTTTCTTCCGTATAAGGCTTCATACGGAGCCATTTGGATACTAGAATGATAGTTGTTATTATAGGCAAATTCAATAAGAGGCAAATGCTCATCCCAACTACCACCGAAGTCCAGCACACATGCTCGTAGCATATCTTCTAAGGTCTGAATAGTGCGCTCGGCTTGCCAGTCGGTCTGTGGGTGGAACGTCGTGCTGAGCTTAACTTGAGTACCTAGACCTTCTTGAAAGGACTTCCAGAACTTGGCTGTGAACTGCGCCCCTCTATCCGTGATAATGGCCCAAGGAATACCATGAAGTCGTACAATCTCCTTGAGATACAATTTAGCATAATCCTCCGCTGAATATGTAGTCCTGACGGGGAGAAAATGAGCTGCTTTTGTGAGCCTGTCCACGATCGCCCATATAGAATCATACATCCCTCGCGTACGGGGTAATCCTACCACAAAAGCCATATTAATTTCTTCCCATTTCCACGTAGGAATTTTCATTGCTTGCAATAAACCTCCTGGATTTTGATGTTCGGCTTTCACTTGCTGACAATGTGGACATTGGGCTACAAACCCTGCTATGTCTTGCTTCATGCCATCCCACAAATATAGCAACTTAAGGTCGTGGTACATCTTGGTTGCACCTGGATGAATAGAATACCGGGAATAATGTGCTTCCTCTAAAATCCGTTGGCGTAAGTTTGCCACATCCGGTACGCATAACCTGCCCCGATATCTAAGGACCCCTTCTATGGAAACTTCGAATGAAGACTTTTATTTTTCGTGAGCTAGATCTCGATAATGGCTTAGCTGGGAATCCCCATATTGTCGTTCCTTCACCTCTAGATTCAATGATGAAACTGTGGGGTCATTGATGCTAATACTTGCATCTCCTACATCAGTCGCACGTACGCCGAGACTTGCTAGTTGATGGAGCTCATGAACCATTTCCTGCTTTTCCGAAGGAACTCCACATAAACTACCCATCGATCGGCGGCTAAGTGCATCTGCCACTACATTCGCCTTCCCTGGATGATATAGAATGTTCACATCGTAATCCTTTAGTAATTCTAACCATCGCCTTTGCCGCAGGTTCAACTCCTTCTGTTTGAAAATATATTGGAGGCTTTTGTGGTCCGTATAGATATCAACACGTACACCATACAAGTAGTGCCTCCATATTTTTAAGGCATGGATAACCGCGGCCAATTCGAGATCATGAGTCGGATAATTCTGTTCATGCCGTCGCTACTGTCTCGAGGCATATGCAATGACTCTCCCATGCTGCATCAATACGCATCCTATTCCCACACCGGAGGCATCACAATATACGACATAGCCATCGGACCCTTCTGGAAGTGTTAGCACTGGCGCTGAGGTCAACCTGTTTTTCAACTCTTGGAAACTACGCTCACAGGCATCATCCCACTGGAATTTAGCCAACTTCTGAGTTAACTTCGTCAATGGGGCTGAAATAGATGAGAATCCCTCTACAAATCTCCTATAATATCCTGCTAACCCAAGAAAACTACGAACTTCCGTAGGTGTCGTAGGCCTTGACCAAGTCTTCACAGCTTCTATTTTCTGAGTGTCGACTCGGATACCATCATCTGAAATAACATGCCCTAGAAATGCCACGGATTTTAGCCAAAACTCGCACTTCGAAAACTTTGCATACAATTCCTGATCTCGAAGAACGCCAAGAACAATTCTTAGATGATCTGCATGTTCTGACTCTGTGCGAGAATATGCCAGGATATCGTCGATAAACACTATCACAAAAAGATCCAAGAACGGCCTGAACACATTATTCATTAAATTCATGAACACCGCCGGGGCGTTTGTCAACCCAAACGACATCACTCGGAACTCGTAATGGCCGTACCTCGTTCTGAAGGTTGTCTTGGGAATGTCTTCTTCTCTGATCCTCACTTGATGATAACCCGATCTAAGGTCTATCTTAGAAAACCACTTAGCACCTTGTAATTGGTCGAACAAGTCGTCGATTCTTGGAAGGGGATATCTGTTCTTCACAGTCACCCTGTTCAACTGTCTATAATCGATACACATTCGTAGCGACCCATCTTTCTTTCGCACTAACAAGACCGGTGCTCCCCATGGTGATGAACTGGGTCTAATAAAACCCTTCTCGAGTAAGTCTTTCAGCTGTGCCGTTAGCTCTTTCAACTCTGCTGGAGCCATTCGATAGGGAGGAATAGAAATAGGCTCGGTGTTGGGTACTACATCAATAGCAAAATCGATTTCCCTTTCTGGAGGAAGGCCTGGTAACTCGTCGGGAAACACATCTGGGAATTCATTCACTACCGGGATAGACTGGAAAGTTGGCACTTCCGTTTCCGTGTCATGAACCCGAACTAGATGACAAATATAACCCTTGGGTATCATCTTTCTCGCCTTAAGGTAGGAAATAAACCTACCCTTTGGGGAAACTGTATTACCCTTCCACTCGAGTATGGGCTCTCCCGGAAAATTGAATCGAACTACCTTTGTCCGGCAACAAACATTAGCATAGCATGACGCCAACCAGTCCATACCCATAATTACATCAAAATCTATCATCTCAAGTTCAATCAAATCAGCCTTTGTCTGACGATCACGTATAATGACTACACAGTTCTTATATACTTGCCTCGCTATTACAGGATCACCAACCGGAGTGAATACTTCGAAAGGTTTAATTGGCTCGTGTCTCACCCCAACACAATCAGCGATATACGGAGTAACATATGAGAAGGTAGAACCTGGATCAATCAGAGCATATACATCACGGGAAAATATAGTCAGGGTACCTGTGACAACATCTGGGGAAGACTCGAGATCCTGTCGCCCAGCTAAAGCATACACACGGGGCTGAACAGCACCTGAAGTAGATGCCCCCCCTCTACCTCTGCCTCTACCTGCTGTAGTCTGAGGAGTCTGTGTTGTCGGGCGTGCTGAAGAAGAACCCGCTGCTGAACCTGTAGGCTGAGTCCCAGCTCTATCTCTCGCTGAGGGGCAATCTCTCATCATGTGACCAACTTGCCCGCAAGCATAACAAGCATTCGAACCCTGACGACACCGTCCGGAATGTAATTTGCCACACTGGCTACACCGCGGTACTGGAGGTGTCCTCTGACTAAAATCTCCCTGATACTGAGAACTTGGGGCCCTCGAACTCTGACCCTGCCCTGACTGAAAAGAGCGATCGAACCTCCTGTCTGAGAATTTGGGAGGCGCACTAGTCGCGGACTGACCTGAGGGCCTGGGATGTGTCTGTCTCGGTCCCTCTCTATACTCACTGCTATCTCCCATAGATCTAGCCCTCTTACCTTATTTTCTGTCACCATCACAATCACTTTTTTGCTGTCGTTGTCGTTCCTCGAGATTCTGAGCATGGGCCTGTATCCGGGAAATATCCATCACGTCTTGCAAGGAGGCCGTCAAACAATCTCTGTACAAATGTGGCTCCAGACCACTCACAAATCTATAGATTCTGTCTACCATATCGGCCACCATAGTCGGAGCATATCGGGCCAATGAGTTGAATTGCATGCTATACTCTCGGGCACTCATACCCCTTTGCTTTAAATTCAGGAACTTGTCCACTCTAGCTCGGCGGACTTTGGATGGCAAGTAGTGATGAATAAAGGCATCTACAAACTCTTGCCACACGGGAGGTGGAACATTTTCTCCTTTTGTTATCACCCTATTCTTATACCATAACACCGCCACATCGCGGAGTCTATAAGAAGCCAACAGCACGGATTCGGTCTCGGAAGCATGGATAATCTCTAAAGTCCTCAACATCTCATCAATAAAATTTTGCGGATCTTCATCTGGTTTTGACCCAAAGAATTCCGGAGGATTTAAGGCCATAGAGTCACGGGCTCTCGTACTAGCTGAACAATCCCTTGGACCCGCATCCTGTCGCTGTACCTGAGCGGCAACCAATTGTGTCAATAAATGGATGGCCTCGGACACTTGTTGACCCGAAGCACCCGGTGGAGGAATCAGAGTTGAGGCTCCTCCCTGCTCTTCTACATTGGGCGCGGCCTCACTTTGCGATTCGCTTTCCTCTACATTTGCCGGAGGCTCTCTTTCCGCCTGCCTCTTTGTCGTAGCTTTGCCCTTCTGGGCAGCTGTAGCTTTTCCTTTTGGCGGCATTTTCTGAAACCATAACGCACTTTTAGGAATAACATAATCCTAAGCATGGCTCTATCTCACGATTTCATGAGAAGAAGGATGGTCATTTTCCTAAATGCCCTGTAGCCTCTTGTTTATTAGTGTGGCGCGCAACACACCATAAACAAGACTCTACTAGACACGGCTCGTAGACACTTCCTAGGACGAACTTCTTTGATACCACTTCTGTCACGACCCAGCTAGGGGCCGCGACGGGTACCCGGAGCTAGTTACCGAGCACCGCTCACTCTACTACTTATCTTGCTCATTTAATATTTTTTTATCAATTTACATACCAGTTGTAGGAAAATCATAATTAAACAAGCATAAATACTTTATATACAATTGCCTTTCGGCCATCAAAATAATATACACGCATATGAAAACGTCTTGTGAGACCATCTAACCCACACTGCGTATCTACGAGCCTCTACTAACATACTGTATATACATGGACGAAACAAGACTCCGTCGTGCCCAAAATATGCATATATATATATATACCAAAAGGATAATCATAAGCACCTCCGGACGATGGAGTGCTTTCAACCAGCTGACTCCTACTGAGGATCTGGGCCAAGCTCTCCTCTCTGTCTACCTGTGGGCATGAACACAGCGTCTGAAGAAAGGACGTCAGTACGAATGTTGTACTGAGTATGAGAAGCATAAACAATGAAAGAAAACATCAGCAATATAGTGATAACATCAACATGAAATGTTATAGCCCGTATATTGAACGTTTGGAAATTCCAAAGCCGTCGTGGAAAGTTAGGGGCGAAATCATTTTCAAAAAAATTATTTCAATATACGAGTGGTTGAAAATATTATTTATGATTATTATTAGTATGGAAATGATGAGAAAGGTTAAGGGCAAAAGGAGAAATTCGTGAAATGATCAATGGGAATAATGTGAAAGCTTAAGGGCAAAATGGTAATTTTGAAGAAAGTCGAGGGGCGAAATGGGAATTTTATACAAGTCTTGAAAATTCCCTAAAAATGGCCAAGTGGCCGAAAAAAAAGGAGAAAAGAAAAGAAAAAGAATAAAATAAAAGGATGACAAAATAAGTCATCTTAATTCAAGAAAATTCTAGAAAAATAAAAGGGAAAAAGGAAAGAAAAATCTAGAGAGGGGAGGCATGTGCCCCTCACATGATTGTATATATATATATATATATATATATATATATATATATATATATATAGGAAGGGTGGTGAATTATTCATCACCACAAATAAAGAGAGCAAGAAAGAGAAAAAAAAATGAGAGAGAGGGGGGTTCGGCCAAGGGGCTGGCCGAAACCTGCCCTTAAAAATTGATCATGGAGAATTATTTTTCTTCTAGTTTTCTACTCTTTGGAAGGCCCTCGTTAACGTGGAGTAGTTGTTGGAACAAGAAGATCGTTCGTTGTTGCCATATGTACTTCTAGCCGAGAAGATGAAGTGGAGAAAAAGGGTAAGGTCCAATCTTCTTTGTATATATATTATGGATGTTTTGAGCATGTTGACATGTGAAGAAATGAATGAAATACATGAAATTACCTATGTTGAAGTGTAGCCGTGTGTGTGTTATGTAGCCGTATATGTTGTAACATTTGAAAAGATTATGTCAATTTTATGTAGCATGTGGATGGTTATAATGCATGGAAAAGAATGGAAATTCATGGAATTGTGCATGTAGTGTGTGGGTATGGTGTTGGCCGTATGGCCCCTGGTGTAGTTGAGAATGAATAAATCGTCGTTAGTATTTTGGTTGTCGTCGTTGTAAGTTCTATGATGGAAAATAAAGTTTTAATAACTCAAGTTAAGATTATAATTGTGTGGGCTGATTTGGAGGCTAATATGACTGTAATGTAGTCTTGATGTGGTTTCTTGAATTTATGAAATGAAGTTGTAAATGAATGTATTGTGACATAATGTGTGAACTTGGAAGGAGAGAATGTGTGGTGTTGTTCTCGGGTTTGGAGGTGAATTCGGGTATATTGGAGTGTTGGTTGGGTTGTTTGAAATATTGTGTGAATTGTCTAAAGGGTTTTGAATATTGTTTTGAATGGTTTCGGATTGGTGATTGGATGTATGAACGTTGATGTTGGTTTGAATGTAAGTAGTTGACTTGAATATGAGCTATGTTGTTAAATTGTGTAGGAACGCTTAATGATAGAATGTTTGTTGTCGTTGCTATTGACATTGTGGCCGGGTTAAATTCCCGGATTGTTATTGTTGTTGATTTGGAGCCGAGCCGTATTCTCGGGGTTGGTATATTTACAGGGGAGATGCTGCCGAAATTTCGGCAGAATATAAATGAATGCATTAAAAGGTCGAGGCAAGTACTTGACGAAGGAACTAACGAATGGATGAACTCTCTTGCATGTAGGCAAACAAGTTGGATGCACAAGCGTAACTAGTTGGTCGCGACACAGGTATGTAAGGCTTACCCTTTCTTTTTTTGGCATGTCCTAGAGCCAAGTAAGGTATAATGTGATATGCTGCCTTGGGGTAACTCTGTTCTGTGATGCTGAGTCTGATTATGATTCTAATTCACTTCGTGACCTGAGTTTGTGATCCTAGTTCATCCCTTGATATAAGTATTTGATATAAGTATTTTGATATAAGTATTTTAGTACAAGTATTCTGATATACGTATTTTGATATAGGTATTCTGATATAAGTATTTTGATATAAGTGTCTTGATATAAGCATTTTGATATCAGTCTTCTGATATAAGTGTGTCGATATGAGTATTTTGATATAAGTATTCTGATGTAAGTATGCTGATATAAGTATTCCGATATAAGTATCCTGATATGAGAATTCCGAAATCAGTATCCTGATAAGAGCATTCTGATATGTTTATTCTGGTTCAAGAACTTCTGTAAGATTTAATGTCCCTAACTTCCGTATACGATCTCGGATTGCTCTGAAACGTTCGAAGAGGTTTCTGTATCAAGACGTCTATAATTTTCTTATACGTAAGTATGGTTCCAAAATCTCTATTTGATCTGATTCGTAAGGACATCTGAAGGTGTCTGATATGACTATGATTCTGATTCCCCGAAAAAGGCTTCTGAAACGCTTATAAAGCGTTCTGTACTTCGAACGCTCGTAACTTTCTCATACTACGCCGGATTGACCTGAAATCTGTTACGAGCCTCCAGGTATCGGTAAGTACACTGGTCTATCGAGTCTTGATTTCTATGCATGTGGTTTCTCACTATTCTACTCGTGCATATGTTATGATTTCCTTCACCGAGTCCCGGGCCGGTATGTATCGTGCGGATGGTTCGCCGAGTCCTCTGTTGAGGGCCGGGTTCCATATATGAATTCTGAATTATGATGTGTCCGGTTCCGGGGTACTGTGTTATATGTCCGTCCCCGGTTACCGAGGATATATTATGAAATATGATGTGTCCGGGCTCGGGGAGCCGTGTTATCTGTCCGCTCCCGGGTACCTTGGTTATGTTATGATGTGTGACTGAGATCGGAGCAAATTTTCTGAAATATGATGTGCTGTGGCGCCAAAGGTAGGAGTGGCGACCACGTTCCTATGTTATCGTGCGCATCCCTTGGCATTGTTCACCGGTTCCTCGGCGTGTTACTTGTCCCCGAGGTTACCGTATGTATGATATGGTAATTGTCCCGGCATGGTATATGTCCCCGGGGTTACCGCGTATGTGATATGATATCCGATCCCGATATGCATGACTCGTGTTGGAGAGTAAGTATTCTGACCTTCCGTATATTCTGTATTCCGTTTGCTATATGACATCATCTGAGCAATCGGTACGTTCTGTACTCCGTCTGACGTATGACATTATCTGTGCGTTCTGTACGTGCCACACTCCTTGTGATATCTGATAACGGTATGTACGATCTGTGCCTGGAAAGTGAGTATGTCAGCATTCCATACGCTCTGTATGATCTGTATTGGTCTGTACGATCTGTGTCGACCTGTATGATCTGTATTGGTCTTTATGATCTGTGTCTGAGAAGTAAGTAATTCGGCAATCTGGATAATATGCTTACCCTTTGTACTATTTGTTTCGATTATGGTTCTGCTTTCTGTATTTCATGCCTTACATACTCAGTACATATTCCGTACTGACCCCGTGTTCTTCGGGGGCTGCGTTTCATGCCGCGCAGGTACTCCCAGATGAGTTGAAGACATTATAGAAGATGTTCCAGCGAAGATGGCAAACTCCATTTGCTCCTGGAGTGCTGCCGAGTCAGAGTATGTGTGCTGTGATGTCTGATATATGTTAGAGACTTTGCAGACAGTGTCGAGGGTATAGTATGCCAGTCTGTAAGCGGCTCCGCCGGCCGATAAGTCGGTCTGTGTTATGTATTGAATTTTGTATGACTATAGATTTGTTCGTTTGGAAGCTTCGAGAAAGAATATTTCTGAAAGAAAGAAAGAAAAATTTACTATATATTTTATCTGATCTGATTTAAAAGTTTGACGTAATTTTATGTGCGGCAAGAGTCTGAGGGTTCGCTCGGCCCTAATTAAGGGTCGGGTGCCCATCACACCCTAGTAAGGTCGGGGTGTGACAAAGTGGTATCATAGCAGGTCGGTCTAAGGGTTGTCTGCAAAGTCGTGCCCGGTAGAGTCTTGTTTATGGGTGTGTAGCGCGCCACACTTATAAACAGGAGGCTACGGGGTATCTAGGAATTGTTGACCTTCTTTGTGCCATAGATCGTGCGATAGAGCCCAGACATAGGGAAACGAGACCCCAAATGTAAGCCTTACATACGTTGGGGAAAAGGTGAATAATGATACGGAAGGCCGCGGAGGTAAGTTTTGACATGTTCTGTTACACCCCGCGTTTTTAGAGCAGGAGTATGACATTTACCTCACCGTAGTAAGGGAGTGTCGGAGACGTCCCATAATGTTTTGAAAAGCACAAGCCATGGAAAGTACGTAACAACGAAGAAAGAGGGTGAATTATGATCTCGTAAGTCGTAATCGGGAAAGAGTATTTTGAAACACGAGAACATGATCATTATTAGTATTATAAGTGATAAATATCATGTATGGAGAGTTTCGGAATATTTTGAGATCGAGCAAATTGAAGAAAATAAGTTCGATGAAAATTTGAGAAATGCTGGAAAGATTTTTAGTCAAATTTGGAGGGGTATATCTCCATGTATATTTGGAGTTTTAAGGCGTTTCAAAAGCCTAAAATGAAGTTCGTCGAGTCTAGTTTGTAATGCAACAAACCGCTCGTCGATAGGGCGTCGGAGTAGAGAATTATAGACGTTACAAACTGAACTGTCGTGCAGGAACAGAGCTGCTACAGCACTGCTACAGTACCGCTACAGTACTGCAGCAGTACTGTAGCTACAGTACCCCCATTTTGATCACAAACAAAATGCTACAAAGTTCCAGAAAATTCAGCCATTAAAAGGCTCTTAATCTCACATAAAAGTGAAGATTTTGGGCGAAATTTCAAGCTACGAAGTACTAATCGAAGTCCGGGCAACGCATAGTCACAAATATGATTTCATTTTGGAGTTGGAGTGGCTTGGAAACAAGTAAATGTTGAAGATTTGGCTACCTTCATGAAAAAACAAGGTATGAATTTGTTGAATCTCTTTCTCTATCAATATGAATTAAGAAATAATGGCAAGAACAAGGTGATAGTTTGTTGTATTGATGTTGTTAATTTGTGGGTTGAGATTTGAAGAGAAATTGGATGAAATATACATATATCTATCTTGTAGGATGTTGGGGATGTTATTATTGATGTTGTTAGTACTAATTTCAACTTCTTTACGGAAATAAAGTTATTAAATAGTTGTATCACAAGTGGGTTGGTTGAGAAATTTGGAAAATAGTGTGTGGGTTGTTTTATGGCATATGTTGGTGTTGGAAATGATATTACGACTATTGGTATTGTTGAAGAATAATGAGCAAGTTATATTTAGTGTTTTAGTTGTTGTGTTGTAGATTGCATATAGCAAGTAAAGACTTGATAAGTGTGGTAAAGTATTGGCAATTGGAAGTTTATGTAAATTGAAAATAATGTTTTTGTATGGAAGACATGTAATGGTATTACTATGATGTTGTTGGAATATATGTATTATAAGGTTATTGTTGTTTCATTGGAATTGGAGAGTATTGAAGGAGGTAGAATGTTAATTGAAGTGTTGGAATGCACCTTGAATGGAATATGTGAATTTTTAGTGTGATTGTTGAAGTATGTTAATAGTTTGGCCGGGTTTGAATTCCCGGATTGTGATTGATGAGAATTTGGATATGTTGAATGTTGAGGATGGTATATTTACAGAGGAAGTGCTGCCGAAATTTCGGCAGCCAAGTGGTTCCTTAAGATTCTAACTCTAAGTACCCTAATGAAAGTTTGGGTAAATGTGACCAATTTGCAGATTTTGACGAGATTGCAACGTGAATTCGGAATAGCAAAAGAAGCGGAAAGAGGTATGTAAGGCTTCACCCTTCTTTCTATGGCATGTCTTAGTTGAAATAAGTTGGGTACGAGCCTCGGGGACAACTCGGTTCCCCGGGATCCGCACCTAAAGTTTTCTCCTTTTTGTTCAATAGAATTGAATTAGAAAGTGTGCCAATTGTGGGAAAAAAACCTCCTACACCCTTAGAACTTGTATAAATGGGACCCGATTACCCTAAGACCCTCACAAGTAACGCTATGACACGTAACATACGTAAATCGTATACGCTACCTCATCCGGCCCGAGGTGGGCCCGCTACTCTCGGATTTTTCCTTACAGTCTGTATGATCTGTATTGGTCTGTACGATCTGTGTCGACCTATATGATCTGTATTGGTCTTTATGATCTGTGTCTGAGAAGTAAGTAATTCGGCAATCTGGATAATATGCTTACCCTTTGTACTATTTGTTTCGATTATGGTTCTGCTTTCTGTATTTCATGCCTTACATACTCAGTACATATTCCGTACTGACCCCCTGTTCTTCGGGGGCTGCGTTTCATGTCCCGCAGGTACTCCCAGATGAGTTGAAGACATTATAGAAGATGTTCCAGCGAAGATGGCAAACTCCATTTGCTCCTGGAGTGCTGCCGAGTCAGAGTATGTGTGCTGTGATGTCTGATATATGTTAGAGACTTTGCAGACAGTGTCGTGGGTATAGTATGTCAGTCTGTAAGCGGCTCCGTCGGCCGATATGTCGGTCTGTGTTATGTATTGAATTTTGTATGACTATAGATTTGTTCGTTTGGAAGCTTCGAGAAAGAACATTTCTGAAAGAAAGAAAGAAAAATTTACTATATATTTTATCTGATCTGATTTAAAAGTTTGACGTAATTTTATGTGCGGCAAGAGTCTGAGGGTTCGCTCGGCCCTAATTAAGGGTCGGGTGCCCATCACACCCTAGTAAGGTCGGGGTGTGACAAAGTATCTGGATCTGTCTGATAATCATAAAGGAAATCATGCGTGCCATCTTACTCATACTCATCCTAATAACATATATGCATCATATGCAAGCTGCCCGTCCATGTCGGAACGGTGTGATAATCAATAATATTAGCCCGCGTCCGGGGTACCATCTCATGCCGCCCACTAGTGGTGTCTGCCCATGCCCGAAGTTCATGCTGTATCCGTATAGCTGCCCGCCTTGGCGGTGACTGCCCGGCCAACTAGGCACGGTGTGAAATGCTCATGTCATGCTTATCATAAAATGCTCATAATAATAATATACTCATCATAAAATACTTATCTCATTGTAATACATGCATAAGGCTCAAGATCAACTTTACTCTATCGGGGTGACGTAAGGTCGTGATCCCCCGATTCCATTATGGAACAACTATTGATACTCTGCCTCACCTTGAAGGAACTAGTACATAAGGTGAGTGTAAGCGATAATTAACATCATCATTATACTAGCATCATCATATCGTATTCCTCATCTTATATAGACATTAAGGAGTTAGACTCTTAGCCTTTCGGACTATAAGAACTCATGAAGAGAATAGGAATTTCGTGCTACAAGATTCATGCCATTAGAAGACGGGACTAGCCTCACATACCTTGGTCGTTTAGCTAAGATATCGCTCACTCGTTCTCCTTCAATATCGCGTCGTTACCTTCATAAAGAATTCATATCAACATTAGCATACTAACTACAAGAACGCGTCGCTAATTCTAAGAGAAGTCGGACAGCGCTTCTCTTGTTTATACTATTTTCCCCATGTTTTATATTAACTCCCAACATTCATAGCATTACTCACAATATAGAAATCAACAATCGTCATTTACGTACATTTAGCAAAATCCACCATTTTCCTCCAATTTCCCTCATAATTAGCCTTATGACTCGTCCTTGCATTTTCATGCGTTTAACGCTTGTTTCATGATATAAACATCATTTATAACGTATTTGTACTCACAACACTCCAATATTCGTAGTTCAATTCCACTATCATTCGTTCATGTCACTATTCACTTAATAATGACTCATTTCTATGTTCTTCTACATTTCAAGTGTCTAAGCCTTTCAATGCCTTGAACAACGTGAATATATCATGGAACTTACCTTGGATGTTGGTTGAACAAGTCTTGAGTTGCAATACTTCACTTTGGACAAAACCCTAGTTTCACCTTCATGGGAATTACTTGACTTATATGATCCCTTGATGTGTTCTTGCTCTTGATTTCATAGGTTTTGTGTTGTTGATCTTTAGCTTTCCCTTGATTCTCTTGGATTCTTGTGGAGGAAGTATTTGGAGAGTTCTAGAGTGTTCTTGAGTTGTATTAATGAAGAATGAAATAAAATGAGGCCTAAGTTCCTTTTAATAACTCAAAAGCTGATGTTTAATGAATTTTTGTCGGGATGAACAGTGGTCGTAAACTGCAGTTTACGGACCGTATTTTGATTTACGGGTCGTCCACTGTGGTCGTATTTAAGCATTCCAAAAACAGAGAGTTTGGCTGGTGGACATGGCAGTTTACGACCTGGTTTACGGTCCGTAAACTAGTTTACGGGCCGTATTCTGGGTCGTTTTTAACCATTTCAACACTTAACAGAAACTTGAGATTTTTGACGCAATGAAAGACGATTGCACTATACGGTCCGTAAATCACTTTACGGGCCGTATAGTGCCATATACGACCACTGGGTGAAAAAATTTTCTGCAACTTTATTATTTCCAAAAATGCAAAATTAGCCATTCCCGACCCAGTAAAACACCATACACTCAAGTCCTTCATTGTTCTACTCATCTCACAAGTACGGAAAAATTTCTGAGGTGTAACCGCTCTAACTCCTCATAATACTCTTCCACACTCTTGCCTTCTTGTTCAAGATTTTAAAGCTTCTTAAGTGTATCTTGTTAATAATTTTGGCCCACAAACCTTTCTCTCATACGTCTTTTCATATCACCCAACTTGTGACAAAATTTCTATTCATCAAAGCATCTCTTTCAATTTTGTCCCACCATGTAGAAGAAAAACCCTCAAGGTTACTTATCGCATAATTCATTTATTTTAACATCACTCATATTGTTGAGAGTATATTTCCTCTCAAGCTTCACTATCCAATCAAGGTATTCATTCAGGTCACTACTTCCTTTGAAGAATGAAAGTGTAACCTTGATGTTGTTGAATCCTCGATCTTCATCATTATTTCTTCTATTGTATTTCCTACCATCAACCGGTTGCCAACCTCCGTTTCCTCCTCTTCTTCCTATTCCACCAAACCTCTCTTGTTGAGCTAAATCTTCTACCCCATAGTCATAATTATCACCATCAAAAGAATCATGTTCTTCAAGGTTTTGTTGTTGATGTTGGGCTCTCACTTGAGGTCTAGTGGAATGTTGTGGAAGATTTGCTTGTGGACCTCCTCCTTATAAAAGTGTAGCTCGATTGCGAACTCGCGTTAGTAAAGTAACATTAGGGGAGAGGGTATCTTGCACAACCAAGTGTGATGGAATTGCATCAAGAAGAGTCTTACTCGATCGCTCGTCATTTTGTCCAATGGGATTGAAGATCTCAAGTGGTTGCTTTGCTATTTATTGATTTCTCACCCTTTTATCCACATCTTTCAATTTTCCCTTCATATCTTTCATTTCTTCCAATAATTTTGAAGCATCACTTCCGTTTTGCTAGAGGGTTCTCCCTCCGATTGAGTCATTGTACCTACAAAACAAACAAAGAGTTAGTAGAAAAAGTCTTCACCACTCACTCAGTTAATGTATCTCTAACTTTGTCACTCACACTCGAGTATCACTCCAAGGCCAAGGCTTTTGAGGCCACTGTCGAATGAATTCACTTCACTCTTGCCTTTTACCACTCTTGGATGACCCAAGGTTAAAAATCAACACCGCCCAAATAATTCACAAGTGGTACTACTTCTTTGGGATGGAGTGGAGTTTATGTAATTCAAAAACGACAATTAAAACGAAGGACAAGGAAAAATAAATAAACAACAATGAAACAAAAGAAAAAAAAACACGAAATAATTACGAACTAGTTTGACATTACCGTTTGGCCATAAGAATTATTCACTTTTTTCCGGATGTTTTTTCACTTTTTTCAAAAATTAGTGTTTGGTCATGAAAATTTCAAATTGGAATTTGAAAAACAACCAAAACTTGTTTTTCACTTTTTTCACAACCAAAACCTTATTGAAAAAGTACATTTGAACAACAAAATACTATTTGCAAAAACTATGGCCAAACACAACTCTAACTCCAACTCCAACTCCAAATCCAAAATTCCAAAAAAAGTGAAAAAGTTTTTGATTTCTATGGCCAATCGCCTACGTATGAACTAATACTAAAAGTAAACTAGCTAGACATAACAAGAAGAGATGAGGAAGTAAAGTTAAAAAGGCTATAATTTAAATGGGCAGAAAATGGTTACTCAAGAAAAGTGTAGATTTGACTATTTTTACAAATGTGATTGAAAATAGGCTGGCAATTCGCAGAATTGCCCTTCTTTTGGGGTGGTCTTTAACTTTTGTCCCTCAAATTGGTGATCTTTAATTTTTGCCCTTTGCCTAAAACTCATGGGTTTCGGGTTCGAATCCCCGCTCAGTCAAAAAATTTTAAAAAAATCGCAAGGCGAAGTTTGAATTTCGCTCTGCCCCCTCCAGCATACCTTTAGTTATGCTTAACTAAAAGTCTGCCGGAGGGGGCACACTTTGTCTTAAGGCATATATTTTATTTTTTTAATTTTTCAAAGTAAACTTTTAGTTATGTCTTAAGGAAAAGTTCCACCTTATGGGACATACTTTTAGTTATACCTTAACTAAAAGTGTGCCCCATAAGACATAACGAAAGGTATGCCCCATAAGGCGAAACTTTTCCTTAAGGCATAACTAAAAGCTTGTCTTATAAGGCAAAGTCCATGCCTTAAAGAAAAGTTCTGCCTTATGGGGCATATTTTTTGTTATGCCTTTACAAAAAGTCTACCCCATAAGGCATAACTAAAATATGCCTTAAGGAAAGGTTCTGTCTTATGGGGCAGACTTTTAGTTATGCCGGATTCGGCATAACATTAGTTTTTCCTTAAGGCGTGTATGTCGGATCCAGCATACAAGCCCCCCAGCCCTGCCTTGCGAAATTATTTTTTATTTTATGTCTGAGCGGGGGTTCAAACCCAGGACCTCTGTATTTCATGCTTTATATACTCAGTACATATTCCGTACTGACCCCCTTTCTTCGGGGGGCTGCGTTTCATGCCCGCAGGTACAGACGCTAGATTCGGTGATCCCCAGCTTAGGATTTCCAGTCAGCTGTCTTGGAGAGCTCCATTGTTCAGGAGCCTAGACTTTTGGTACAGATCTTCTGATGTATATATATATATATATATATATATATATATATATATATATATATATATATATATATATATATATATATATGTTTGTCCAGGGGTACGACGGGGCCCTGTCCCGTCATATTTCACTGTTAGTACTCTTAGAGGTCTGTAGACATATGTGTGGGTTGTGTATAAGTTTTGTTCAGCGGTGTCTATACGATGTGCTATAGGTATGTTCGTATGTAGTGGCAGCCTTGTCGGCTTGCGTATCATTTTATGATTTGATTAGTTGAGACTCCTCAGGAGACAGTTTATCTAGATATATACATATGATGACGTTATGAACCTTCAGAGTTCTTTTGCAAGTTTCCATATTGTTCATGGATTCAGTTTGACTATATCTAGTAGATATGTATATGAGTGTCCAGCTCGAGCACTAGTCATGGCCCATGGGGTTGGGTCGTGACAAAAGTGGTATCAGAGCAGTTCATCCTCGGAGTGTCTACAGACTGTGTCTATTAGAGTCTTGTTTATCAGTGTGTTGTGCACCACATCTATAAACAGGATGCTACAGGACATTTAGGATGTTACCTTTCTTTCATATCTAAGATCGTGCGATATAGCCCAGCCATAGGAAATGAAATTCCTTATACTGACCCTTGATTTTAGCTGAAGAACGGCATCGACAGAAGAAAGTGACTGATGATATTGGAAGTTACAAAGTACACAGGTAAGCAACAGTGCGAAAGATGCATGTCGGATAAGGTAAGAATATTGAAGTATGATTGAAATGTAAAGTTGAAGAATGAAAGGGAAGGTAGATAGGAAGGTATAACAGGACAGATCGTTAACGGATCAGGTACGTCTCGAGGTGTGATATGTGAGGTAAGTTTCGACATCTTTATACTTTTACTTGAAATTGGGAGCCCTGTGTGGCTATGATATGATATGATATGATATATACGTATATATGTTGGCCCTGTGAGGCATTGTTGGTATTTACTGCGTGCAGGGTTTTGGGATAGTAAGAAGTACAGAGGAAACTCTGCCAAAATTTTCCCAGAAATAGAAAAAAAAGAATGAGATATAAGTTCATAATATGTCTTGAAAGTCGATATCGATAGGGTGAATTTATTATGTTGGATTAAAGCTTTAAGAGATACCCTCCATGTCATCCGTAAGAGGCATCATTTTTATTTGGGAAATTTTATTTCGAAGAAGCATATATGAGTAGCAAAGTTTGGAATTCATTTGAATGGACCAGAATACTTTCCAGCCACATTTTACCGTAGAAGAGGCTCATGTTGAATAGCAAAAACGTCCAAAATTAAGTTTCACTTTTATTTGAAGAGTACAAAGCATACAGCAAGTAGTTTATGAACTAAATAACTCGTTCATGACCCAAGAACAAATCTGAAGGTAAACTATGTGAATCAAGCATGAGAAGTCCCATGGTGCTTGTCGGATTCTAGTTCTTCTTCTTGTGGTGGTTTTGGAGGATACTTCAGGTAACGTAATCTGGGAGTTGGAGCGTTCTTGTGTTCTTGAGGTAACATTTCATCATATCTTTATGTCCTTGAGTTCATTAGTTCTTAATCAACTAATTGGAGATGGAATTTGTAGAAGGAAAACTCAAACTTGTGGGCTGTCGTAGATCATGTGTTTCATGTGTTGTTGATGAGATGCTAGGATAATTTGGAAAGTGCTTGTGACACTAAGGGATGATTTAGGAAAAGGTGGAAAATCTTAATAGAACGTTTTATTGAGGTATCGAGTGAACTGATAAGTAGGGATAAATTACGATGAGTTTACGGCTAAAAGGAGTAATAGTATGATTGAGATAAAAATACGGAGGAGGAAGAATTATGACAAATACGAATGTATTGATAAGACAGCTTGTGAGATATTAAAGATAAGATTGACCAAAGGTTAAGTACGCCTACTCCACAGAGTGTAATTAAACCATAGTAAGAATCGTGAATAAGGTTAAGAAGTGTTACACTATAGGATTGATTACGAACAGGATATTACGTGAATATATTAAGGATTGTTATAAAAATGAGTAAAGCCTAGCGAGGAAGTGACTAAAAGATATGATGTGATCAGTGTGAAACGAAAAAGCAAATATAGAACGAATAAGAAAGACTTACAAGGTCCTATAGGGAAAGTTCAGAATAGAGATCAAGTGGAAAGTTCAGAATAGAGATCAAGTGGTAACGAAAGTGAAAGCGAGCACAGGAAGAGAAGGAGTTAAGTGAAAGAAGAAAATAAGAAGAAAACGAGTGGGATTATAGTGTAGCGATGTGTTATGACATGTATAGCTAAGAAAACGGGTAATATAAGCGACAGAATTGTGAAAGACCAAACTAAAGAAAGATGAGCAACGAGACAAAATAAGTGCCAAGAAATGACTGGTACGATAAGAACAAACAAGGATGAACAGAATATGTTTTGAAAATGAGAAAGGGGTTATGTAGAAGTAATGTTTTCCGAAGGATACAGGAGTAGCATGAGATTCCCCGTGCACAAAATAAAAGATGGACATAGACTGGAGAAATGAAAGGAATACTAAAGGAAGCACCCAAGACAGACGTAATTAATTGAGTATGAGTATAGGATAAAAGGGAAATATATAGCTACGAACTTAAGGTGTAGTACAACGAGAAGGTGATAAGACAAGACCACTATTAAGACGAATTTGATATGATTTTGAGT
This sequence comes from Lycium barbarum, assembly GCF_019175385.1. Lineage (NCBI taxonomy): Eukaryota > Viridiplantae > Streptophyta > Magnoliopsida > Solanales > Solanaceae > Lycium > Lycium barbarum. The sequence continues at coordinate 31,279,892 of NC_083342.1, read as the reverse complement.
AAGTTAGGAGTTTGCGTTGGGTATACAACAAGGGTGAAAGAGCATGAGGCATAAAGGAGTACTGCGTGTATGTGACTTCGCCTCGGAAATAGTGAAATCCTTAAAGGACAAGGATTGTGGATTTGTGAAACAACTGATGTATTGTGAATTTATTAGAAGAAACAAATGATATCCGTTGGGATAAAGATAGTGTTATAAGAAAGCTTGGGACACTTATCATCAGAATATAAGTGTTATCTAATTGAGAATTTGAAACGACTATAAGCACTAGCTAATTACTGACCGGAATAAATGGAATGTGGCTTTGGATAAATTGCTACAATAATTACATTACTCGAGTACCAACCATCAGATAAGATTTTGTATTATATATCGAGAGTTCTCATCGCTTTGTGATTTGGTCGAGGTTTCGTATGTGGGGAATCAAAGTTATAAATGATAAAGAAAAGGCATGGATATGGTATAAGTACAACCCCAAAGGGGGGAAGCAGGTGAAAGCAAAGTAAGTACAAATGGAAACAATTGACACTATAATATATCCAATATGGATACTCAAACCTCAAGTGAGATCCCATGCGGAAACAAGTTGGTAAGATCTGAAAGCCAGCGATAAACTAATAGTAGTCAGGATGGTATTTGAGACAAGACTGAGGATCATTTGTAAAGATTTTGTATTATATGACATTAGAAAGTGGATGCCTATAAAAAGGAAGAATACGATAAGAAAATGGTAATGAGTAACTTAAGAGATATTATAAAGGATAGCAATGCTATACTGGATTGGAGGTTAAGACGTTGGCAACGGGGTTGATTGCTAATGATATTATGACTTATAAGTAGCAAAGAAGAAGAGATAGGGAATCTCCTATAGTAGAATATGAGAAAATTGAATGGTAAGTAAAGGAAGGGAAAGGAGTACGACAAGATAGACAGCAAGTGAGTTTTAGTACAAATAAGATATGTAAAGCAGAATAAACCAGGAGAAGGAAAGACTATGAATATGATTAGATGTACTTTGTACAAGCTATACAAGAATGGTTATGCAATATACGCATATTTGTATGTTAAGAATGAGACCAAGTAAGTACTTGATAAGAAGAGTAAGGATTTAGTAACAACAATGTGGGTGTGACATTCTGGACACATTACGGAAAGGTGAAAAATGGTTTTAGCCAAATTACCGGGACCGAATTAGTACTGAGGACAGATAGGACATAGCCATAGTTGAGCCTTGATATCAATAAAAAGATATAAGAAGAATATAGGGTCTGCATAAAGACTAGTGAGGCGACGCTAAGGTATTTCCCGGGCTGATTTGAGCACCTACACATACTCTTGTAAAGATTGCAATATGATGTGTGATAGGAGAACTAAGAGCAAATTTAAGTAAAGGGGCAATAAAAGAGTTTGAAGTAAAGATAAAGAAACGACCCGAGATAAGGGGAGTTACAAGTTGGATTAAGGGAAGTTATGAAATGGTTTAACCGAGACAATCAGAACAAGCGGGTCACTGGTTACTGGATGACAGTGAAGTTATAATATGAGGGAACCCTAGCGCTATTTGATCAACCCTAAGGATCGAGATCAAGAACTAAAAGCAAAGTGACAATTAAAAACCTTTAAAAAAAGAAAGTCAAAAAGTGACACATGATGCTGAAGCTTCCTTACGGGCTGTAATAACAGGACAAAGCAAGGTTATCGGAGTAAAATAATATTATACCCTGGGAAAGGTCATTTTAGCCGCAGAGTCTGTGAAGGGTCTATAAGCACCGGAGGTATGAAATACTCCAAAAATTGTAAAGTCTAATAAATTGATGAGGGATGTCTGCACGTTTACAAGATCTTATTTAAAGATTAGAAGGTAAAGTGAAGTGAACGATGTATCATCTTAAGGGAGTAACTATAGAAAAGGAAAGAGTCGAGTTATAACTAAGTGCACCATGAATACAAGTCTGAATCAATCAGTGACAGTATGCAGACAAGAGAAAGAGTAACACTTCAGCAGAAGAGCTCGCAATAAAACTGACAACCAACTGCGAAATAGAGAGGAAAGTAAAGAGAACGACGTGAAATAATTACCTTCAGAAGCAACAGAAGGAGGAAATATTACGGGAATGACTATGTAGAGACCTGGAACGCGTTATAGTGAATTATAGCGAATCGACCAATGAAAGAGGCATGTGAGGGGCATAATTAAATAAGAGAACATTTGGGCAAGTATTGGGAGTTCAGGACCAGTTTAACATTCGAGGACGAATGTTCTAAATGGGGGAAGGATGTTATACCCCGTATTTTTGCAAGTCGGATTATTTGAAAGCCAGTCGACGTAAGTTTAAGGACGAGATTATTCTTGGGATATGAGACAAGGGCTTTTAAATCCCCGATTTTTAATGAGTGCGCGATTGCTTGTAAATTTAATTGGTGTAGAAATATTATTGGAGATTAGGGACTAATTAATTATGATTAGATTATTAAGTAGGTATTAGTGATTATTAAAATTGATTAGGTTAATTACATCTTGTGGGACCCACCCATTTTTAATAAAAAAATATAATAATAAAAATAATATAATGGATGATTCATTAGGTGGGCACGTGTAAGGCCAAGGGGATTCATATAAAAATCACAAATATGACTCATTGATCATAATTTCCAAATTCCAATTGAACTAAAAGAGAGAGATGGAGATGAGAGAGGAGGAGCTCTCGGCCATGGCTACCTTGGCCGAGACTAAGCTCTAGTGAAGGGAGCTTGGATTTCTAAGGAGTTCTAAGTGTTCAAGGGGAATTGCAACGTGAATTGAATCGTTGGGGGAGGAAACGTTAAGGAACCAATATTTTTAAGGTAAGATTTAATCCCTTTTTACATGTTTTGGAGGTGGTTTAGACTTGTATAATTTGGTAGATGTGTATGGGATATAAGGAATTATGTATGTTGATGTTGAGGTGTTAATTGAGCCGTGTAGAGGGGCTGTTTTAATTAGGAATGGTGAATTAATTTTAAGTAGCATTGTGATTGTTGTTGTCATGGATTATATGGTGAGAATGAAGGAATTAAATGGTTAAAGTTGAAGTTGTATTTGTTTTGTGGACATGTTGTTATCCTTGTTGAATTGAAAGGATTAAAGGTATGATTATGTTCATATGTTGTTGTTGATATTGTTGTAATGACAGGAGATTAATTGGAAGTTCGGGTTAGGCGAGTATATAGGGGAAATGCTGCCTGATTTGCGTTAAATTCTTAACTAATGAAAACTCTAATCAAAGAAGGTATGAATTAAAGAATGAGTCCTATAAGTGATTGGTTACAAATTTATAAGCTAGGAAGTACAGTTTACTAATGATAGCATTACTTTCATATTAAATAGGCTAAAGAGGTGACGAAGCGAACTTGATTACGATTAACCTTTAGCAGGTATGTAAAGCTAATCCTTCTTTCTTTTTGGCATGATCTTTATGAAACAAACAGATGACCTATATATATGACTCCAAAGAAGCTCCTATTCTTAGAGCCACTAGGATGGATAATTTTCTTGACTTCCATAAGCTATTTCATTATGTCTTGAAACGTATCTATGATTTCTGAAGTTTTATTTTAGTATAATCCGTAGTGACATTCGAAGGATACTTGATATGAATATTGTCTTGATTTTCAAATGATGGTTCATTTTGATTATTCTATTGAGTCTCAGATATGATTTAATTTGCATATGGTTGCTCACTACTCTACTCGTGCATGCCTCAATATATCTTTCACTCTGTCCCGGGCCAGGATACGTTCTCGTGCACAGTTTCTTTGCATTGTTCACCGAGTCCCTCACTAGAGGGCCAGGATACGTTATATATATATATATATATATATATATGATGTGATGATGTGATGGTGTGATGATGTGATGATGTGATGGCGTGATGATGTGATTATGGCGCCAAGGATGGTATGTGGCGACCTTATTCACCGAGTCCCATAATGGGCCGGATATGATATACGATATTGATATGCATGATTTTCATTTCATAAGGCAAGTGTATGATATTTTAGAAGTCATTCTTGTTTCTGGTAATCTCTATTTCAGTTTTGATCCTCTTTATTCATGCTTTATATACTCAGTACATATTCCGTACTAACCCCTTTCTTCGGGGGGCTGCATTTCATGCCCGCAGGTATAGACGCTCGATTCAGTGATCCCCCAGCTTAGGATTTCCAGTCAGCTGTCTTGGAGAGCTCCGTTGTTCCGGAGCCTAGACTTTTGGTACAGATCTTCTGATGTATATATATATATATATATATATATATATATATATATATATATATATATATATATATATATATATATATATATATATATATATATATATATATATGTTTGTCCAGGGGTACGACGGGGCCCTGTCCCATCATATTTCACTGTTAGTACTCTTAGAGGTCTATAGACATATGTGTGGGTTGTGTATAAGTTTTGTTCAGCGGTGTCTATACGATGTGCTATGGGTATGTTCCTATGTAGTGGCAGCCTTGTCGGCTTGCGTATCAATTTATGATTTTATTAGTTGAGACTCCTCAGGAGACAGTTTATCTGGATATATACATATGATGACGTTATGAACCTTCAGAGTTCTTTTGCAAGTTTCCATATTGTTCATAGATTCAGTTTGACTATATCTAGTAGATATGTATATGAGTGTCCAGCTCGGGCACTAGTCATGGCCCATGGGGTTGGGTCATGACAGGTATTGTCATGCTTGTAACGTATCTCTTTTCTTTATCTAGTATGAAGCTCTTTATACTCGTAGACTCATAATTTCCTATATGTAGGAAAATCATGGAAAGATAGGAGGACTCATGCCATAAGAGTCATGCCTTAGAAAGAAAAGGTCTAGCCTTACATATCTCTTTCGTTTAACAATTCCATCACTTGATTGTTCTCCTTCAATGCCCACGTTTCTACCTTCAAGAGAATTCGCATTCACATTAGCTAATCGATTATATGAACGTGCTTACTAAAGCTAGAGAAAATTGGGCAGTATTTCCTTTGTTTATACAACCTTCCCCATATTGTACATCAACTCCCAAACATTTATAATAATGTTCACAATATCATAACCAACAATCTCCATTCATCTACATTACCCTCATTTCACAATTCCACTTCAATTCATCCATAATCATGGTCATAGTATACTAGTACGTTTTCTCACATATAATGCTTATCCCATGTCCTTAATATCATTTATAGTATAACCATATCACAACACATTAAGAATCATGACTCAATTCAAGCTATTATTCAAAATGACACTATTCCCACATTCATGACCCATTTTTCTATATTCTTCTACAATCCAAGTGTTTCAACTTTCAAATACCTTAAACAATATGGAAATACCATAAAACTTACCTTAGATAGTGTAGGAGCAAGTTTTGATGAGAATCTTTCACTTGAAGAAAAACCTAGCTTCAATCCAAAGAGTTTTCTTGACTCCAAGCAATCCTAGAGAGCTTCTTGCATTTGATTTCCTTGGTTTGATCAAGTTTTATCACAAACCTCTCTTGAGTTCTTGGGGATGAAGAGTGGAGAGATCTCTAGAATGTTCTTGAAGTGTGGAGAGGAGAAAATGAAATGAAATAATGAGATTGAGGTCCTTTATATCAACTTAAAAATCTGCCCGACTCGGTTATACGGACCAACATACGGTCCGTATAAATTATATGGACCGTATGTCTGGCCGTATATTTGGTCCAGTGGAACTGCCATTCTGGGCAGGATATACGGCCATACTTACGGCCCATATCTTTTGTACGGTCCGTATAGTGGACCGTACAATCCACAGTTTTCCGACACTCGTTCTCGTCGACTCATTTAATCTCAAATCCTTATGGAACCTTCTTAACACTTGTTTAACACCTCATCAACAATCTAAGGGACGTGATAACTCTTCTCCAAAGCATCACTAAATCATCATTAACTCGTTACTCATAAATCCTTTCTGATACATCTCGTATGCCTTGCCTCCTCTTGGCAAACTTTCTTCTCTTACTTCGAATGTCTTTGAAATCTCATTTAGAATCATCAAATGTTATTTCTTACTTTATCAAAACATCGTATACGTCGCGCCCTTCGTCATTCTATTCACTGTGCATGAACGGAAAAATTTTCGAAGTGTAACATTCTTCCCCCCTTGGGAACATTCCTCCTCGAATGTTAAACTATCCGGGATTCTACGAAATTTCACCATATATTTTCCTTCAACTGACCCCGAGTATCATGACCACACTATTCTTTTTTACCTCTTACTCCCCTTTTTAAGCACCCACTTGGTTTCATTGGCGACGCATAAATACTTGCAAGTTACATAATCGTTCTTGCGTGATTCGTGTACATACACATCTATACATATACATGTATCCATATCCGTATACACATTCGTGTCCATATTCATATCCGTACTCATTTACATTTCGTATCCATTGTCGTATTCATATCATATACATAGCATACCCGACCACGAAGGTTCAGTGTTTCGCGTACCCGACCATGGCTAGGCTTGGTGACTATATATACCAAAACTCTTTTGTCTATCTATAGTAACTTACCTCGTCATGCTCTCTTCCTTCCTTTATTTTTCCCTTGATTATCATATCTTATGTTCTACTTTAGAAAATCTTAGGTCCCTTCTTAATTGTCGCTTATAAGTCGCAATACCATTAACAACGACTTTACCGTTACTGCCTTTGCCTCCATTCTAGCATAGCATCGCTATCTTTTACAATATCCCTTGAGTTATTTTCTCTCAATGTCATGAGGTTCAAGGCCTTCGCGAATGATTTCCAGTACAATCTCAAATGCCTGTTCAATTTATGTTCGTTTATTTACTAGTCAGTAGACTCATTTCTGCGCAACTCTCACTCTTTGTTTTAGAGTCTATATCTGTCACATCTTAGGATCCATTGTTTCAAATCTCTACACTTTTATTCCCTTTACTCGCTTCCCCCCTTTAAGGGTTTTACTTGTACCATTCTTAAATTCGTTGCCTCTCCTTCAAATTTTGAATTCATATATTCCTTACTATACTACATCTCATTCATGTCGTTTCCCATAATTTATAGCTACGATAATTCATGTGTGAAGTCTTAACATACTTATCTTGCAGTTTTGTAATCAAGTAATACAACTGACATAGCAATCCGAACAAGGATGTATTTTACTTAGCTCATCTAATAGTTCTGAGTCAATGTCTAAATTTGCTCCAATTAACAACTTTTTTCCCCATAGGGATGCTCACAATATTAGTATGCCTAGTTATCCATACCATCCATGTAATGTCATTTGCTCTCTTCTTCGGTGCTCAAAATTTCACTTGTAATGTCATCTTTATTTTCCAGGGCCTAAGTCTCATGCACGACTATTACCCCTTATGCCTCATACTCTGTTACTCTTGTGTTACATTCAACATTGATTTCAAAACCCATCATAATCATATTGTATGGGTCGTTGATGATAGCTTTGCTCTATCGCTTTATCGTCATACGGTAAACTCATAACTCATGGCCACCTTTTTCCTTTCAACTCATTACTTCATATACTTTACTCGTTCTAACTTGGTATAGAATATTCGTAGGAGATGCATCTTCCTTTAATCATAACACGACTACTTCTTAAATGTGCGTACTTTGCGGCGCATGTCCTTCTCTTTCTATTCCCATTCTTATTCCGTTACATTCCTTCCTCCTCAATTTATCTTATTTCCTCCCGTTTTATAATCAATCCTTTATTCCTCGCACAAGGAATCCTATTCATAACTTAGTACCGCTTTGTCTTTTATAATATACTACCTTTGTTCAATCCATTCTTCGCATCAAAACTTATTCTGTTCATTCTGATCATTCCCTCTCATCCTTATTGTGTTGATCCTTTTCTTAACAATCGTCCTATTTCGTTATTCATCTTTCTGTAGTCTTGGTCCTAAAGATATCACTCATGCTCTCGATTATACAAATCACAAACTACTACTACTTTTCGATATCACATTTCTCTGATTCCTTTTTCAGCTTACTTGCAATCATTTCTGTCATTACGAAACCTCTATGCTGGATTTTTCTAACAAGGTCTTATAAGCTTTCTCATCTACTGCCCCATGGCTCGCTTGTTGGTTTCACACTTGCACTCACTCTTTACTCATATAGAACATGTCACATCTTTGGTCGTTTCCTCGCTATACTTTGTATTACAATTCTTGTTACGTTCTCATTATACCATGATCATAATCAACTCTATAGAGTTACACTTCTTGATCTCATTTGCAATCCCACTTATGAAATAGAATAAACCTCATGAAGTAAGAATACTTAACCTGTTACTCTTTCTGATCAGCCCTATTACACTTACCACGTAAGTTATATTATCAAGGTATCTTCATTCGTTATACCCCTTTGTACTTCACACCCCTGTCTCAATCATGTTGTTACTCTATATTGCCAATAAACATGTCATATTTTACTTGTACTTATCCATCCAAACAATACATCAGTATCACACTCTATTGGAGTTACCCTTTCTCTTCTATGTCATATTTTAGTACTACCAAGCATTTCTCTTTACCGTATCAATGTCGATCTTATAACTACTGTTACTGTCAATTCAATAGTATTTAACTTATCACTTGTAGTTGCCAACGATACTCCTAACTTTATCTCGTCCTGTCATTTCTTTTTGCACAACATCTTTTCCTGTTGAGACATATTACAAGCTTATATCTTATCTCCTTTAGATTCTAGGAAAATTTCGGCAGAGTTTCCTCTATATTTCTTACTATCCCAAAACCTGCACGCAGCAAATACCAGCAATGCCTCACAGGGCCAATATATATTTACAACATATCTCAGCCAAGCAGGGCTCCCACTTTCAAGTAAAAGCACAAAGATGTCGAAACTTACCTCATATATCACGCTTCGAGATGTACCTGATCCTTTAGCGATCTGCCCTGCTATCTCTTCCTATTTACTTTCTCTTTCGTCCTTCAGCTTTACACTTCAATCGTATCTCAATATTCTTACTTTATTCGACGCACATCTTTCGTACCATCGCTTACCTTTGTTCTGATTCATTCAATTTGCTTAGTTTTCAACTTATAACCTGATAACGTGGTCTCAACGAAGTGACTTAGCTCTGTAACTTCAATATCATCAATCCCTTTTTTCTGTCAATACCGTTCTTGTTACACCTCGGGAAATTTTTCGTTCATGGACAGTGAATAGACTGACGAAGGGCACGAGGTATACGACGTTTCGATAAGTAAGAAGTAGTATTTGATGCTCCTAATCGAGATTTCAAAGACATTCGAAGTAAGAAAAGAAAGTTTGCCAAGAGGAGGCAAGGCATATGAGATGCATCGGAAAGGATTTACGAGTAACGAGTTAATGATGATTTAATGATGCTTTGGAGAAGAGTTATAATTTCCCTTAGATTGTTAATGAGGTGATAAACAAGTGCTAAGGAGGTTCCATGAGGATTGGAGATCAAACGAGTTGACGAGAACGAACTTCGAAAAAACTGGCCATTATACGGCCAAACATACTGGCCGTACAAAACATACGGGTCGTATGTTCAACCGTATAGTCAGCCCAGATTAGCATGCCTCTCTGGACCAAATCTACGGCCAGACATACGGTCAGTATAATTTATACGGACCGTATGATGGTCCGTAGAAACTGGTCGGGTCAGATTTTGTGTATTAATAAGGGATCCAAGTTCATTTCATTTCATTTCCCCTTCTCTCTAAAACATCTCTCTACACTTCTCCCACAATAATTCAAGGGATATTAGTGATCAACTTCATCAAACCAAGTGAATCAAGTGTAAGAAACCCATTAAAGTTCATCCAAGGCAAGGAATCCAAGTGAAGGTGAAACTAGGGTTTTGCTCAAGTGAGGAGTTTCCACCCAATGTTCATTCCTACACCATATAAGGTAATATTTATGGTATTTTCCATGTTGTTTAAGGTATTTGAAAGTTGAAACACTTGGATTGTAAAAGAATATAGAAAAATGGGTCACGAAAGTGAGAATAGTGTCATTTTGAGTGATAGCTTGAATGGAGTCATGATTCTTGATGTGTTGTGATATGGTTATGTTATAAATAATATTAAGGACATGGCGTAAGCATTATATGTGAGAAAACGTACTAGTATACTATGACCATGATTATGGATGAATTGAATTGGAATTGTGAAATGAGGGTAATGTAGATGAATGACGATTGTTGGTTATGATATTGTGAACGTTATTATAAATGTTTGGAAGTTTATATACAATATGGGGAAGGTTGTATAAACAAAGGAAAGTTTGCCCAATTTTCTCTAGCTTTAGTAAGCACGTTCATATAATCGATTAGCTAATGTGAATGCCAATTCTCTTGAAGGTAGAAACGTGAGCATTGAAGGAGAACAATCAAGCGATGGAAATTGTTAAATGAATGAGGTATGTAAGGCTAGTCTTTTATTTCTAAGGCATGACTCTTATGGTATGAATCTTCCTATCTCTCCATGCTTTTCCTACATATCGGGAATTATGAATCTACGAGTATAAAGAGCTTCATACGAAATAAATAAAAGAGATATGTTACGAGCATGACAATACCGATGATGAAACTAAGTCTAGAAATCCTAAAGCTCATGATACGATATTCCTACGAAGCTAATGACCCTTATATGATTCCTATGATATTATTTCCCTACCTCTCCATGACTATCTTACATTCCGGGAACTATGAGACAATATTGATAAAGAGCTTCTTATGAGATAAAGATGAGAAATATTTCATGAATACGATAATAATGATGGTAAGTTTAAGCCTAGAGATTCTAAAGAAAGGTATGTCTATGAAGTTAAAGATCCTACATACAATCCCTCGATGTTGTTCATGGTGTACACTCACCTTAAAATGTTAGTTCCTTCAAGGTGAGATATAATGAATGTGATTACTCGATAATGTAATCGGGGGTTCTCGACCATACGTCACCCCGACATCGTTATAGATTGCCTATAAGCTCTTATGCATGACCTTTGACTAATGTTCCGAAAAGTCGCGAATCTATGTTCATAGGGGGTTCCATATGGGATAAAGTTAAGAGATATGCCATAGATAGGATGATGGTAATGATGAGCCTATGTTTAGAGATTATAAAGTCTATCATGCGATATTTTTACGAAGTTCATGCTACGAATGTGATATGATTTTCATAGATTGTCTTTAAATTCAAATGCATTCCTTATGAAAGGTTATGATAAGCTTATGAGATATATGTGATGATAACGATGACGATGTTGATAGTAATGATGATAATGATGATGATGATGATAATAGTAATGACGCTAAAGATGTTCATGGGCTTTTATGTATATGTGCCTATGTGTGGCTATTATGAAACCTAGAGCTTATATGGCCGGGTAGAATATATATATATATATATATATATATATATATATATATATATATATATATATATGATGCGCGCGCACCACTGTAGTTGGGTACGGATACCACTGATCCTTGGTAGGGCCGGGTACGGATATCACTAAGCCTTGGTAGGGCCAGGCACGGACAACACTGAGCCTTGGTAGGGCCAGGCACGTATAACACCAAGCATTATTATAGCTGGGTACGTAAGACACCGATCCTATATAGTCGGGTACGATATTACTATGTATTCAAATGTATAAAAAGCCCGAAAGACATGTATGTGATATTGTCGAGCCACTACGTGGCCGAATACGGATATTGTCGAGCCATTACGTGGCTGAATACGGATAATGTTTAATGTGTATGAGCAGATACGGTACTATGATATATATATGTATATGATATGATGAGGTATGCGCTATGATGATACATGTACTATGATTATATGTGATATAGGCATGAAAGGTATCCACCCTTAAGAGTTACGCAGGTTATATCTTCACCTTATGTATTACGATTTCTCTATTATGTTCATTTCATTCATTCCTTACATACTCAGTACAACATTCGTACTAACGTCCGTTTTCTTTGGACGTTGTGTTCATGCCCACAGGTAGACAGGGAGGTGACCCAGATTTATAGAGGCCGATAAGCAAACGTTTGAGAGCACTCCATTATTCCGGAGGTGCTATTGATTTGTTGTTTAGTGTGCATATATGTTTTGGGCACGACGGGGTCCTGTCCCATCCATATGTCTAGCATTCTAGTAGAGGCTCAGAGATAAGCATGTGTGGGTAGTATGGTCTCACGGTTTCTCCTCGTGTGTATATATATTATTTTGATAGCCGGAGGGCTTACGTATATAAGGTAAGTATGATTTCAAATGAAAAATGGTTTTCCTATGATTTGAGTATTATATTAATGAATGTTCCCTTAATGAGTATGATAAGCAATAGAATGAGTGGTGCTCGGTGGTTAGCCCCGGGTACCCGTCATGGCCCCTAGACAGGTCGTGACAGTTCTTCTGCTGCAATCAAGGGTTAGTATAAGGAATCTCATTTCCTATGGCTTAGCTCTATCGCACGATCTTTGAGATGAAAGAAGAGCAACCATCCTAAATGCCCTGTAGCCTCCTATTTATAGGTGTGCCACGCAACACACCATAAATAAGACTCCAGTAGACATGGATCGTAGACACTTCCTAGGACTGAACTGCTCTGATACCACTTTTGTCACGACCCGTCTAGGGGCCATGACGAGTACCCGGGGCTAACCACCGAGCACCACTCATTCCATTACTCATCATACTCAATCATAGGAAAATCATTTTTCATTTGGAAACATAATTACTTTTATATACATAAGCCCTTTAGCTATCCACATAATACATATATACACATGGAAATTCGTGAGATCATACTACCCACACATGCATATCTACGAGCCTCTACTGGAGTACTAGACATATGGACGGGCCAGGACCCCGTCGTGCCCAAAACATATATATACATAACATAGTAAATCGATGGCACCTCCGGAATAATGGAGTGCTCTCAAAAGTCTGCTTATCGGCTTCTATAAATCTGAGTCGCCTCCCTGTCTTCCTGTGGTCATGAACACAGCATCCAAAGAAAACGAACATCAGTACGAATATGGTACTGAGTATGTATGGCATGAATGAAATGAACATACTAGAAAAGTCATAAGATGTAGATATAACCTGCGTAACTTTTATGGGTGGATACCTTTCATGCCTATATCATATATAATCATCGTACATGTATCATCATAGCGCATACATCATCGTATCATATCTATATATCATAGCACCGTATTTGCTCATACATATTAAACATTATCCGTATTCGGCCACGTAGTGGCTCGACAATATCGCACACATGTCTTTCGGGCTTTTCATACATTTGAATACATAGTAATATTATGCCCGACCATATAGGTTCGGTGTTTTTTGTACCCAGCTAAAATAAAGCTTGGTGTTATGCGTACCTGGCCCTACCAAGGCTCAGTATTGTCCGTACCTGGACCTACCAAGGCTCAGTGATATCTGTACCTGGCTCTACCAAGGCTCAGTGGTATCCGTACCTGGCCCTACCAAGGCTCAGTGGTATCCGTACCTGGCCCTACCAAGGCTCACTGGTATCCGCACCCAACTGCAGTGGTGCGCGCGCATTATATATATATATATATATATATATATATATTCTACCCGGCCATATAAGCTCGAGGTTTCATAGTAGCCATACACAGGCACATATACATAAAAGCCCATAAACATTTTAGCGTCATCACCATTATCATCGTCATCATTATCATTATCACTATTAACATCATCATCGTTATCACTATCACTGTTATCATCGTCGTCATTATCATCACATACATCTCATAAGCTTATCATAACTCTTCATAAAGTATGCATTTGAATTTAAAGACAATCTATGAAAATCATATCATATCCGTAGCATGTACTTCGTAAAAATATCGTATGATAGACTTTATAATCTCTAACTTAGGCTCATCATTACCATCATCGTATCTATGGCATATCTCTTACCTTTATCTCATATGAAATCCTCTATGAATGTAGACTCGTAATTTTCGGGACTCTGGTCATAGGACATGCATTAGAGCTTATAGACAATCTACAACAATATCGGGGTGACATAAGGTCGAGAACCCCCGATTTCATTATGGAGTATTCATAAGCATTATGCCTCACCTTGAAGGAATTAGCACATAAGGTGAGTGTATTCAATGAACAACATCAATGGATCATAATAAGGATCATTTACTTCATAGACATCATATCTTGCTTTAAAAATTTCCAGGCTTAAACTTATCATCATTATTATCATATTCATGACCTATTTCTCATCTTTATCTCATTAGAAGCTCTTTATCAATATTGACTCATAGTTCCCGGAATGTAAGAAAGTCATGGAGAGGTAGGGAAGTAATATCATAGGAATCATATAAGGATCATTAGCTTCGTAGGAATATCATATCATGAGCTTTAGGACTTCTAGACTTAGATTCATCATCGGTATTGTCATGCTCGTAATGTATCTCTTTTCTTTATCTAGTATGAAGCTCTTTATACTCGTAGACTCATAATTTCCGATATGTAGGAAAATCATGGAAAGATAGGAGGACTCATGCCTTAGAAATAAAGGGATAGACTTACATACCTCTTTCGTTTAACAATTCCATCACTTGATTGTTCTCCTTCAATGCTCACGTTTCTACCTTCAAGAGAATTCGCATTCACATTAGCTAATCGATTATATGAACGTGCTTACTAAAGCCATAGAAAATTGGGCAGCATTTCCTTTGTTTATACAACCTTTCCCATAATTTATATCAACTCCCAAACATTTATAATAACGTTCACAATATCATAACCAATAATCTTCATTCATCTACATTACCCTCATTTCACAATTCCACTTCAATTCATCCATAATCATGGTCATAGTATACTAGTATATATTTTCACATATAATGCTTATCCCATGTCCTTAATATCATTTATAGTATAACCATATCACAACACATCAAGAATCATGACTCAATTCAAGCTATTACTCAAAATGACACTATTCCCACATTCATGACCCATTTTTCTATATTCTTCTACAATCCAAGTGTTTCAACTTTCAAATACCTTAAACAACATGGAAATACCATAAAACCTACCTTAGATAGTGTAGGAGCAAGTTTTGATGATAATCTTTCACTTGAAGAAAAACCCTAGTTTTCTTGACTCCAAGCAATCCTAGAGAGCTTCTTGCATTTGATTTCCTTGGTTTGATCAAGTTTGATCACAAATTTCTCTTGAGTTCTTGTGGATGAAGAGTGGAGAGCTCTCTAGAATGTTCTTGAAGTGTGGAAAGGAGAAAATGAAATGAAATAATGAGATTGAGGTCCCTTATATCAACATAAAAATCTGCCCGACTCGGTTATACGGACCAACATACGGTCCGTACAAATTATATGGACCGTATGTCGGGTCGTATATTTGGTCCAGTGGAACTGCCATTCTAGGCAGGATATATGGCCATACTTACGGCCCGTATCTTTTGTACGGTCCGTATAGTGGACCGTACAATCCACAGTTTTCCGACACTCGTTCTCGTCGACTCGTTTGATCTCAAATCCTTATGGAACCTTCTTAACACTTGTTTAACACCTCATTAACAATCTAAGGGAAGTTATAACTCTTCTCCAAAGCATCACTAAATCATCATTAACTCGTTACTCGTAAATCCTTTCCGATACATCCTGTATGCCTTGCTTCCTCTTGGCAAACTTTCTTCTCTTACTTCGAATGTCTTCGAAATCTCGTTTAGAATCATCAAATGTTATTTCTTACTTAATCAAAACATCATATACGTCGCGCCCTTCGTCAGTCTATTCACTATGCATGAACGGAAAATTTTTCGAAGTGTTACATCCTTCCTTCTTTTGGCATGATCCAAGTAAATGAGACGTTAACGAAATGTTATTCTATAAATTGGATCTACTCTTGAAAGCTAAACATGTCCATGCTATTCATTCCTTTGAAATGTATTTCAAAGCATGTCTAAATATGTTCCTGAGTCCCTATTGAGGCATATGATAAAGATGTTAATGTTCATAACGTAATCGTAGGGTGAACGACTATAGGTCACTCCGAAAGATGCTCTAATGATCCTAAAAGGCTCTTCATGCATTTTATGCATATATGTAAATGAGTAATGGCGTTATATACGCATATACAGTATCTATAAGGGCATGGCTATGGCATTACTACTTTACCACTGAGCCAAGGCTGGTTGGGCAGTTATATATATTCATATTTACCACCGAGTTGCGGCTGATAGGGCAGTTATGTATTTACCACCGAGCTGCGGCCGTTCGGGCAATTATTTATTTACCACCGATCTCGGCTGGTCGGGCAGTTACCATCGAGCTATAGTTGGCCGAGCAGTTATGTATTTACCACCAAGCTATGGCCAGTCGGGCAGTTAAGTATTTACCACCGAGTTACGGCCGGTCGGGCAGTTATGTATTTACCATCGAGCTACGGTCGGTCGTACGGTTATGTATTTACCACCGAGCTATGGCCAGTTGGGCAGTTATGTATTACCACCGAGCTACGGTTGATCGGGCAGTTATGTATTTACTACCGAGCTACAGCCGGTCGGGCATTTACCACTGATCAGTTGGGAAGTTGAGTAGTTAGAGTTACAACATGGATATAGTCTCATAGAGTGACATTATAGATAAGTATGATCATTATGCATATCATGGCCCTCAGTGGAACTTCAGAGGTTCAGGTTGGCTCGTATCTCTCTCCTTTATGATTTCTTACTATTACATTTCATTTTCACTTTACATACTTGGTACATTATCTGTACTGACGTCCCTTTGCCTGGCGACGCTGTGTTTAATGCCACGCATGTTCAGACAGACTAGTAGAAAACCCTCCACGGTGGCCTGCCTCCAAATTTCAGTTTTTGATAGTGAGTGTCACGACCCAACCCTGTAGCCCGTGACTAGTGTCCGAATTGGACACTCATATCACCTGTTAACTATATTCTTTTATAACCAGCATATTATGAACTTATTTGTATAAAAAAAACAGGACGTTATTATAAAGCTGTCACAATTCTGTATGTCGTAGGCACCTGTCTCCTGAGGAGTTACGATCTTTAACAACAACATATATATATATTTACGCAAGCCGACAAGGCTGCCACTACACGCAACATCCCAAACATATATATATATATATATGCAAGCCGACAAGGCTGCCATTACGAATGGGTACGCCCCAAACATAAGTCATATTCATACAACGCAACAACAACGATATACAGTCCCACACATGTGTCCACAGACCTCTAAGAGTAATGACAGTATCATATGACGGGACAGGGCCACGCCGTACCCCAAATAACCATATACATATACAACAAAAGGGATTTATACCACAAGTTAGGCTCTGGAACAAAGGAGCACTCCAAAGTAGCTGAATAGATATCCTAGGCTGGCGGATCTCCGAAACGAGCGTCTGTACCTGCGGGCATGAACGCAGCCCCCCGAAGAAAAGGGGGTCAGTACGGAATATGTACTGAGCATGTAAAGCATGAAATATAGTAATAGACTCATACTGAGACAAGGTGTGTAGGACCCAATGCAACAAACAGAATTTCATAAAACTTGCCTTTGAACATATTTCATCTGTATCGTTCTCATATCAATATTAATATAGAGTTCTGTAACCAAGGCTGAATAATCATTCTGTATATAACATATATAACGTGTCCCGGCCCTTTAGTGAGGGACTCGGTAATTATAATCATAGCATCATAACATAAACAAAACGTGTCCCGGCCCTCTAGTGAGGGACTCGGTAATAAGGAATATATGCCCTCCTGGCCGCCATCTCCATATCATCATGTCATCATATCATCATATCATCATCATATCATCATATCATCATATATATATATAACGTGTCCCGGCCCTCTAGCGAGGGGCTCGGTGAGTAATATAGTAAATATGCGCACGAAAACGTGTCCTGGCCCGGGACTCAGTGAAGGATATAGCGGTAAGCACGAGCAGAATAATAAGCAACCACATATATGCAATTCATCTTTTGAGACTCAATGGATAAGTAACTAACCAGCTCTAAAGTGTCAGGATAATAATCATATTCAGTTCTTTTTAAATCTCATTACAAGTTATAGCAAGGAACGTTTCATATTTCATGTACATGTATCAATTTGACAAGGTGTAACTTTTGATAGTCAAGTATGCCTTTAATTATGCAATTCTTTAAAAGTAGGAACTTCTATACATCATTCATTAGTCAATCATATAGTAGGCTCGTGACCATAACATTATGGAATGAATAGAATCATAAGTCAAGCTTGGAACTAGAGAGTAGAATTTACCCCAAGGTTCATATCATTTCTTACTTACGTCTAGGACATGCCAAAAGAAAGAAGGAATAGGCTTTACATACCTTTAGCGTTTAGTCGTATTATAACTTGTACTTGCTGCCCAATAGCACTTATCCTATATCAAGATATCAAGAGCTACAATTAGTCTACGAGGGAATTCAATACGTATTTTAACGTTAATAATCCTTTTATAACATTTAGACGACGTTTCGTTCGCATTCAAACCAACTAGTGCTACAAGCTGATATTGTTAGTCATTCTTTCATGTATCAATCCGAACTTATTTAAACATGACTTAAGGGAACTTTGGACAGCTTGTACATCATTCAAAACTGTCCCATACTCACGGTCAAACAGCACACACCACACTACCATTTCTATTTCGCAGTTTTCCAACTTCAACTACAACGACAACAACACGTTTACAACATTACTTATACGATTATTGGAATTGTTTTAGCATCATATTACTCTTACAACAGCCCACAAACCGTTTCAATTTCAACTTGAATCATTAAACTTCACTTTCACTATGCGTTCATAACAATAATCAACATTCAACATACACTAATTCACTTCTAACATTAAAACAGTCCACGGTTTGGACTGTTTTCCCCCTTCAACATGATTCATTTCTTTAACACCTCAATTCACATATTCATAATGCATATAATACACCACAATGTCCATAACAACAACAATCAAAACATGACACAAAACAGTCCATAAATTCCTCTAAAGCAGTCCCCTACACGGCTTCAACACAACTACAACAACTTCATGATTTTCATCCAATTATCCATACTACAACACGTTCAATTCATTCCCGATACATGTACAAGGAGATTAAGCATCATTTCACCTAAGTCTACATCACACGGCCCACTTCAACTTCAAGAAAATTAGTCCAATGCCAACATGCAACATCATAAACATTCAATTCACCACTAGACATATGAAAAGGGATCAACTTCTTACCTTATCACCCAATGCTTCAATCGGCTAAGCCTTCAAATCCATTTCTTGAAATTTAACACTTGTTCTTGCTATACCAATGAATGCTACACGTTATTATACCTCTATAACGGAGTTAAATTGCTTGAAAAACTTATTTTTGGATCAACTTTGGGGCACCTCTCTCTCGGCCAGCTCTAGCCGAGAGACCCTCTCTCTCTACCTCTATATTTCTTGCTTTTTGAATGTTGAAATGAGTTGCTTAGTGATGTATGAATCAGAATTTTGCCTTATATATTCCTTCCATGAATTGGACATGTGTCCCACTCAAATTTTTGGGTCCAAAACCATTGACCACATCACTAACCTACACGGCCAACTATGGCTTATAATAATGGACTGATTTTTTGTTTCCCAATCCCACTTAATAATCCAATCATGGTTAATTAAATCCCAATTTTCCATTAATGCTTCTATACCAAACGAAATTTGTAGGTAACTTGTGACTTGAAGCGAAACCGGAAGTTAAAGTCTCTACTTCGTATCTTAAAATAGTCTTGTCTTTAACTTGTCGCGTTTAGTTTAAAACGTCCCAATGTATGAAAATATAGGGTATAACAGTGAGCTCCATTTTCTCCCGAAGTATTACTGAGTAAGGGTTATGTACATGTTATTTTGTTGCCTTTCCCGACTTATGTATGACGACTATGTTTCCTTAGAGGCTTTGCAGACTGTGTCCTATGTGTAGTTACGGTTATGTCGGTCTTGTAGGCCTTATGACGTGTCGGTCTATTATGACAACCTTTTTGACCCGCATGTATGTATATATATATATACTTTTTGGATTGTCTTTCATAAGTTAAGCTTCCATTACCTTTTTTCGGAGGCATACTAATGTAACCTGAACAGCATATGACAAGTATAATGATAAATGGATAGTAAATTATGATGGCGCTCGGTTGAGTAAGGCACTGGGTGCCGGTTGTGACCTTCCGGTTTGGGTCACGACACGTTTAACCTCTAATTCTTACGACACTACCCTGACATCATCTTAACTCACCAATATGCTTATCAATTACCTTGACGTAAAGGTACTTGGTGTTACATCTTTCGAGAGTTGGAAATCTTTTAGCATCGTTGCAAGGATTAATCATTCTTTCTCTTACTTCACATTCCTTGTCGTGGTCACTATCCTTTTTGCCCCACTTATCGAATTAGGTCCTCGAACCCCACCATTCCTCTTTTGTTCCATACTACCACACTTTATCCCTTTCACATGATTACCTTCGAATTTTTACCCAAATAGTCTCGTTCTTTGCCCATCGTCTCTCTTAGAGGCTCCACTCACTCATATTTCTTACTTTTGACATTTTGATCTCCTAACCTTCCATATATTCACTTTCTCTCCTTTCCAGATGTCGTCGCATTAGAACTTTCCAAGCCTAACCTGTAGTGAAAGGTGAAATTAAGAAAACCAGGCATAAGATCTGTCCCTCATAGATGGTTGGAAATGTTGAAGATTCTGGAGAATTATGTACCAAAGCTTCAAATTACAAAAGTCATGTGGACTTTACCTGCTGTAGGAATTTGGAAGTGCAATACTAATGGGGCTACTCGAGGGAATCCTGGCAGGAGTGCCTATGCATTTTGTATAAGAAACTCTGATGGTGACTTGGTTTATGCAAGTGCCAAGGAAATGGAGGAAACCACTAACACAGTATCTGAAGCAATGGCTTTGCTTGGTGCTGCAAGATTTTGTTTGACAAAGCATGTGTATTCCTTTATTCTTGAAACTGATTCTTTACCGATGAAAAAGATTCTGGATAGAGAATGGAAGCCTCCATGGAATATTATTCATCCAGTAAAGGAGATCTGGGATATAATGCACAATGCTGATGTTCAAGTACTTCACATAATGAGGGAAGAAAACCAATTAGCAGATCATTTATCTAATTATGCACTGGATCATGGAGAAGTGAATGTAGCATCTTTTGTAGAACTTGACTCAATAGGAAGGAAGATTCTCAATAGTGACAAACTGCAATGTCCCTATCTGAGGATCAGAACTGTCAAATGGATGAGGAGATTGAAGATCTGAGTTGGTGCTGTTGCTATGCAGATAATTTACACTCATCATGTTCAAGGACTTCTGGAGGAGAACATGATGAGGCTTTATACACTAACACTATTTTCTATTTTGCTGGCACACATTATGCATGGAGACAGGAAGATTACAAGCTTTCTGGAATTTCTACTGAGCATTGTATCATGGATCCTATTAAATTAGGAAAGGATATAATGCATGCTGGGTGGAATTCCAACTCTCCCCAAGTTATTCAAATACTTGGTACCATTGATCCTACTCACAGAGGAGATGACATGGTCCGTCTGCTAGATTACACACACCAGAAGATCAACTTGCTGAGGGTAACTTGGAATTCTGAGCATAAATTTCAAGTTCTAGACAAAGCTGATCACATGTTTTGTCCTATTGATCCTACTCACATAGGACATGATATGGGAATCTCAGGACTTGATTGGATGGTAGTACTGGACTCATACAACAAAGGTACAACAAGAAGTAAGATGGTCATGAAGTTGTACAATCATTTGAGGATGACAATTTTTCAGGAATTTCTACAACTGCTGTCATGGGACTTAAGGCAAATCCTTACAGTTGCAATCAGTTCTTATATGATGACAAATCTTTATCAAGTGGTATTAGCACTTTGTGCTCAACCTGCAAAGGAGATGTCATTATATGGAGACTGGTTTGGCTGCTTTAAGGAACATATGTGCATCAGACATACTACCTTTAAATTACAGAATGCTTCAAGCATAAGAGGAACAACTTCAGTATTAAGGTCACCCAGATTTTCATGCACCAAGATAGGATCATGCATGCAATATCTCAGGCAGATAGTGTACAGTAGTATATCATATGTATATTGCAGTATACTACCTGAGTTTTGGAGGATAACGCTTCTGTTACTGGTAGACAAAGGACATACAGGTGCATTCATGAGGTATTACAGGATTGTAGGCACTGCTATGCACAAGTACATTGCTGATATACACAGATATACAGCTGATATACATGGAGTGTTGGCCAACTTGTGCATCAAGGGATCAAACTTGGGACATATCTTGGCTGACAAGAGGAAGAACAACGTTCACAAATGCATAATAAATGGGATTAGCAGTTCATTTACACAAGTTTTAATCTTTTACCACTTTCTTATTTTAGCAATTTGTAGTGCCATTTTAAGTCATCATATAAGACTTAGGTTGGTCCTTAGTTTAATTCTTGCATTTTTAATAGCCATTTTGGCAATCTCTGTAAAGACTTATTAATTGTTGTTTTGAGAAAATTTATAAAATCAGCCCTAGGCTTACAAGCCTAGTGGAATTTATAAAAAAAAAAAAAAGTAACATCATCTTATCTGGTAACGTTCTTCCGTTACTTGCACTTTATTACCCTGTTCGATCAATGCCTTCAATATACCACAACGTCGGTTGCTGGGATACACCTACCCATTGATACAGCCGTTTACGGGATATCATACGCATTCATATATATATTTTTTCTAACGTCTCACTTACAAGGTATTTCCAAATGCTACTTAACCTCATCCTAGTTCTAGAGCTGTGATGCACCTTCTTTCTCTTCACCGGTCTAGTCTGCCTCGTCGTACGCGACCTCTTAAGGTTTCTAACCACTTCGCACACTCTAATTTCCCTTAGGTTACTATAGCTTCTCATTCGTCTCTTATGTTTGAATTTATAGGACTTTTAGTACACTTCCCAGGGGATCACCCATCCTATTATTTCTCTCACCCCAGCACACTTAACCTTGAAATTCTGATGAAATCTGGGGCGTTAATGCTGGTATGATCGCATCCACCTCACCGCATGACCTTCATCACATAATCTGGAGCAAGTTGAAATCTTAACAGATTCCAAAACATTCTCGTAACACATCTCCCTCCGAATTAGAAAGGGTCTTTTACTCTTCTGACTATACAATTACTATTTTAGCCTTTTCAATCCTCAATATTCACCTTTCACCTATGTGTATGACTACCTTTCATCCTAGATTTCTAGATTCCCATTGGTGACGAAAACACCTGGATCGCCATTACTTATAAATACTTAGTTATCGGCCCTTGGATTTCCGCTCGCCGCTATTAAGTAATAATCTTACACCAAATACACATACATAGAAAATTCAAATAAAGGCTCATATACCTATAGCCGATCGGTCTCTAGTCAGATCTGGCGGACTATAAGGTGAAGTGTGTTCCTCATCATCATCTACCCACCATCTACTCGTCTGGCCTTCGTCATCTCTCTCATCTGACTCTGCGGGATATACATAACCGGGTAAATCTTGGTTTACCGACGGCCAAGATAGGGGCTGGAGTAATCCGTAACACTCACCGGGGAGGCTGGTCTGATGTAGTGCTCTACCATAGCAGCAGCTGGTACGGACTCGGGAATCTCCTCCTCCGGTGTCCTGGACGAATACTCGGACAGATCTGTGTCATAACTGCCCTTAGGGGTGTCCTCTTCCCTGGAAATCAAAAACTCTGGAGGAATCGTCGCTGGGTCCCCTGAAGGATCAGTCTCAATAGAATAACTGAGACTCCTCCTGCTCGGTCCTGGAGCCTGGGGTCCTGGAGATACTCTAGGGGCCTTCTTAGCACCCCCACTATCTGAAGCTGATCTCTTCATCTCTCGTCAGTCTGTTCTTACCTGCAGGAAAAAGGATCAGAAGCGATCTTTCCTAGATTCTGGCTCTATCGCACAATCTAAGATAGAAGGAAAGGTCAAGGATTCCTAAATGCCACGCAGCCTCCGGTTTATAAGTATGGCCGTTTTCACACCCATAAACAGGACTCTACCGGACACGGTCTGTACATAATCCCTAGGATGAACTACTCTGATACCACTTTTGTCATGACCCTAACCGATGATCCGTGACAAGTACCTGACCACTACTGGCCAAATACTCCTATGCTTGCATTTACTTCTCACTGACTATCCTGGGCCCATACACAATCTGTAACTGAGCTGAACTGTCTCCCGAACAATCAACATAAGAGACACCGTATCGGAAATTCACGGCCACTATATACACATAAACACAAATGCTGAGAGTAACGGCGCAAGCCGATTTGGCCGTTACATATCTACCGTACAACAAAATAAGTGCCGACGAGGCTGCATAACAACACGACTACGTATCACTGTCTATAGACCTCTATAGAATACAAACTGTAGAAAGGACAGGACAAAGCCCTGCCGTACCCATATATGTACGTAACAAGATGGCATACCAAATGGATTGAAGCTCCGGATCAATGGAGCGTACCGACTGCCGCTGAGGGGAGGTCCTACTGCTGTAAATCATCCGACTGGCTACCTGATCCTGCGGGCATGAATGCAGTGTCCACAAGAAGGGACGTCAGTATGAGTAATGTACCGAGTATGTAAGGCATGAACGATAATATAATAAGGGATACAAGTATGGATAATAACAGAATGAAAATATAGAGCATATCGTAAGATAAAAGAGTAACCTGTAAATATGAGTGCCTCTTAGGGCGGATGCCATGCATGCATAAATTTCTTTGAAAAACATTTCTTGTTCATGTATACATAAAATAGAACATATCATGTTGCCGAGGCATCGGCTCCGATCCAATTAGCCATATATGTCCCGCGTCCGGGCATCCCGCGTCCGGGATGATATCATGTCATATAATACCAACTGATCAGGTGGATACGCGTCTATAGCGCTCTGGCCCTCTTTCCCATATTCATATACATGTATCATGTTCATGTATCATGTAAATATATCATGTTCATGTATCATATACATATATCATATAAGCAGCATGCAGGAGAGCCCAAGGAAAGTTATGCCTCTATCAGAGTGATGTAAGGTCGGTAACCTCCGATTATCTTATGGAATAATCATCATCGCTTTGTCTCACCTTGAAGGAAAAATTATTATAAGGTGAGACTATCAATGAAGAATAACATCAAGAGAAAACATAGAATAAGATCATAAATCTCATAAGGCATCAATTCATATACTTTGGAATCTTTAAAAAAATGGAGTCATTCAATGAATAAAATCAAGGGTCAAGAAATGGTTCATCATTCTCATATTCACATAGAAACCAAGGGCTTGGAACACTTAAACATCAAATCATCGTTATCAGTGTATTCATAAAATCATCATCATCATAACATGATAGAAAATGGTCCCATCTTTGATATCACCATCATCGTTATGAAAACATGTTCATCGTTGTTATCGTAAGAGCTCACATAATCATAGACCTTTGGTTTGGAAAATACGGGCAGTTTGGAAAGACATTTATGGACCACCAGGAAAGGAGTCATGTCTTTGGAATCAGAAGCTTTTAACTTTAGAATACAAGATGTTATGGAAGCATTTAAGGAAATGTAACACAGGATTCATGCCTTTGAAAGAAAGGGGCAAGCCTTAACATACCTATTCAACCTCTTATTGGCTACGCTTATGCGTCCGAGCTCGTAAGTATACATTTAACAGGATTTACACTAACGTTAGCCTCTTTATCGCACACTTATTCCAAGTTTCAAATCAAACTATTATATATTCTACCGAAAATCGGGCAGCATCTCTCCTGTTTATATGCCTAGCCCGAATTCTCAATTCAAAAACCAACAACAATCACAACAATACCAACATTAACCATAATATTTCCAACTCCAGAATACTTCATAAACATCCCATATGGTGGTTGTCCCATATTTCCGTCACAGAATCATTTTATAAGAATTTTACAGCTCCTTCTTTGTAAATATACCAAGATTAACGTTAATAGCAAGAGATTCATACCTTTCTTTCGATAAGAATGCTATATCTTCACTCCCCTACCTTTATCTTAAGCCACAACACGCTAATACACAATTTTGTAGTTGCAACTATACGCCGTCTGGACCGGGATTTGGGAATTATACCTGGTTTCAGGCTAAAAGGTTGATGATAGAAAGTTGGGGAATATTCTGGAAGATTAGAGATAGTTCGGGGTGGGTTGGGACGAAAATGAGGGGGTCTCCCCCTTTAAATAACGGTCCAGGTTCTGCCTGAACCGACTTAATTTTCCTTCAGCGCGTTCGCGCCCCCTTTGGGCGCGTTCGCGCAGCCTTAGTTTTTCTGCCTGCTCCTTCCTCCAGTAAAACGGTCATAACTCTTGATCTCGATATCGTGTGAGGGCCCATGATGTATGGTTGGATAGATGTTTCAATTATCTAAAACTTTCATTCTTGGTATGTTTCCAAATTCCTAACTTATAATATAAGTTTGTCCCCTCCAAGTCAGATCATCCGAAAATGTTTCCTTAAATCGTCCTTTTGGTGGGCTTATGCCCATTTTTGGCTTAAGGGTACTTCTTAGGACTTGCTCAACTTTCCATGTACTACTCATAAATTTCTTCATATGTCCTTTATAAAACTCGAGCGTGTGGACCCCACTTAGCTTACAGCAACGAGGCTTTTCGTCAGGTGACATATGAACCAATTCACACCATATGGTCTCCAAATGTCATATATATATTATTATTACACTCTTGTAATATAACCTTCGTCCCTAACTGGGGCCTCAAAATTGCTCAGCGCGTTCGCGCTGTATTGTCCCTCGGCCTTCTGTGCGTTCACACCACTCCCTGGCGCGTTCGCGCAGACCATTTTCCTGATCTACCAGCCCGACTTGTAACGTCCATATCTCCTTATCCCGATGTTCTATTGAGGAGCGGTTTGTTGCGTTGGAAACTAGACTTCCCAAACTTCACTTTAGACTTTTGTTTCACTTCAAAACTCTTAATATACTAAAGCATATTCTTTCTTCCAGTTAGACCAAAATTTCCGTACCAAACCTTGCCCAACTTTCCTTCAAAGCCTCGGAAGCTTAATCTCCTTAGTTCACTGGTTTTCCAATCCTCCTATAACCTGTTACGCGAACTCGGACTCTTATAATCTTAAAACTAGCACCTATGATCTTGCATCTTCTCGACAATAACTCCGTTGTCTGCAATTGAATAGCTAATACCTAACGAATCTCAACGTACAGAAACTACGAGGTGTAACAATTACCATTATCGTTTTTGTTACGTCTATCCTTGGAGGGTCAGCTATCATACAAAGGATGCAATGGAAATCATTGAAGTATCGTGGATCGTGAGCTTTAGTAGTTTTAGGGATAGAATCATTTGGAGGACATTATAGAACTCATGAAAGGATATATATATATATATATAGCTAACGAACCATGCCTTATTGAAAGAAGGGTTAGCCTTACATACCTCTTTGCCTTCTCAACTATCTAACGTTCACCATTGAAGCTTGAATAATCTACATTTTGAAGGATTCACGCCATGGTTAAGCCTTAACGATACTTTCAAATTCAAACTAGAATAATTCATAGTCCAATGAAAATTGGGCAGCATTTCCCCTATTTCGTCAACTTCCACCATATCACAAAACAACTCCCAGCAACCACAATAACATCCATAATACACTCATAATATCCAATTCAAGTAATCCCATTACACTAAGCCTTCAATATTCACCCCCATGTTCAACTCATGCTAGCAACTTCATACCCATTTTAGCACATTTTCATATAACGATTATTCATCACCATTATTACCTTCCATAACATGGTTATATCCATATCATACTAATAATCATGACTCCATATATATTACTACTCATAAACATCATAAAAGCTACATTTAGACTTCATTTTCTACTTTCTTCTTCTACCCAAGTCTTTCAACCTCTCCCTAGTCTAAATAACATGAAATGATCATAAAACTTACATTTGATTGAGTATGAATAACCTTTGGATGGGAGTACTTCACTTGAAGAAAAACCCTAGCGTCAATCCATAAAGTTTTCTTAACTCTAGCATCCCCTAAAAGCTCATTTATACTTGATTCCCTTGGATTAATGATATGAGCCTTTGATTTCCCTTGGATTCTTGTATATGAAATGTATGGAATGTTCTAGAGCCTTGGAGAGAAGTGGAGAAGTGTGTAAAATGGAAATAATGAAGTGAGATCACATTTATATACTTGAAAAATAACTCAACCCGTCGGGTGTTATACGGACACTTATACGGTCCGTATAACATTATGCGGTCTGTATAAGTGACTGTGGTTTACCATCATGGAAAACATCTTCCTGTTGGGTGTTCTACGGACCGTATAATGTTATACGGACCATATAATCGGTCGTATAACCCCACCTCACGAAAATTGTTTCCATCGTTCGTTCGATCTCCAATCCTTATGGATCCTTCTTGACACTTGTTTAACACTTCATTACAAATCTAAGGAGAGTTACAACTCTCCTTTAAGACATCATTAAGTCAACATTAGCTCGGTACTTTACGGAATTTGTTTCCAAAACACAACATATACTTTGCCCTTCTTAAGGAACTTTCTCCTCTTACTTCCAACATCTTTGAAACTTTAACTAGGATCGTTAAATAACCTTTCTTACTTATAGAAACATCGTACTCGTCTCACCCTGCATTAGGATATCTATCATATGACGACATGAAATTTTTCCGAGGTGTAACATTCTTCCCCCCTTAAGAACATTCGCCCTCGAATGTTAGGTTCTCGGGGATTCTATAAAAATTTCGCCAGAGTTTTCCCTATAATATGGCACTACCATCCTGCACAGCAACCCAAAATACACCACCCCACAGGGCTACAACAACAACGACAAATACCATGGCCACACACGACCAAGAACATCAAGAAAAGCATTACATACCTAAGGATAATGGCGTCTCTACCTAAGTCTCCTCTAAGGGTGAAAATAAATGTGGGTACCGGAATTTCATGTCTTCTTCGGCTTCCCAAGTCATTTCCTCTCTATTATTATTCTTCCATAAAACTTTAACTGAAGCTACCTCTTTGGTTCTGAGCTTTTGTACTTGCCTATCTAAAATGGAAATGGGGACTTTCTCATAAGACAATTGTTTGGTGACTTGGACATCATCTATTGGCACAATTCTAGAAGGATCTTCGATGCACTTACGAAGCATCGATACATGAAAAACTGGGTGAACTGACTCCAAATCAGGAGGTAGATCTAATTTGTAAGCCACTTTTCCTACCTTGCGTATAATCTAATAAGGTCCAATGTACCGGGGATTAAGCCTCCCCTTTTTGCCAAATCTCATTACGTCCTTCATCGGCGACACCTTTAAGAATACCCAATCTTTCACTTGGAACTCTAGGTCCCTTCGACGATTATCCGCATAGGACTTTTGATGACTCTGAGCTGTTAATAATCGATCCTGTATGAGCTTAACTTTCTCTATAGCTTGCTGGACCAGGTCTGGCCCTATCAATTTAGTCTCTCCCACCTCAAACCACCCAATTGGGGATCTGCACTTTCGCCCATATAAAGCCTCATATGGTGACATTTGGATGCTAGAATGATAACTATTATTATAAGAAAATTCAATAAGTGGTACGTTCGGCTTGTCTATCCGTCTGCCGGTGAAAAGCCGTGCTAAGACTCACCTGAGTCCCCAAACCTTCTTGGAAAGATTTCCAAAAATTAGCTGTAAACTGAGTCCCTCTATGGGAGATAATAGATACTGGAACACCGTGAAGCCGCACTATCTCCTTGACATAAAGCTTTGCATAATCTTCTGCTACATATGTAGTTCTGACTGGTAAGAAATGAGCTGACTTCGTAAGTCTATCCACAATCACCCATATAGAATCATACTTACGTCGGGAACAAGGTAAGCCTGTAATGAAGTCCATATTAATTACATCCCATTTCCAAGTTGGAATTTCTATAGCTTGCAACAATCCGCCCAGCTTTTGGTGCTCGATTTTCACTTGCTGATAGTTGGGACATTAAGCTACAAATTCCGTTATATCTTTCTTCATCCCATTCCACCAATATATAGATTTAAGATCATGATACATTTTCATTGCTCTGGGGTGGACAGAATAACGGGAACAATGGGCTTCTTCCAATATTTGGCAGCGTAGTCCTGTAACATCGGGAACACACAACCTGCCTCGGCATCGGAGAACTCCATCTCAAGAAATCTCAAATGATGACTTCTCCTTCTGAGGGAGTGCATTTTTGTAATGAATTAGCATCGGATCTTCGTATTGTCGCTCTTTCACTTCCACTACTAACGACGAAACCGGTGAATTTTGAATGACAGCTCCCATACTACCTGAGTCCACTACTCGAACTCCTAGGCTAGCTAGCTGCTAGAGTTTACGAGCGATCTCTCTTTTCTCTAGCTGCACATCACATAAACTTCCCATGGATCTACGGTTAAGAGCATCACCACAATATCTGCTTTTCCGGGATGACACAGGATGTCAACATCATAGTCTTTCAATAATTCCAACCACCGCCGCTGTCGAAATTCAATTCTTTCTACTTGAAGATATACTGAAGGCTTAAATATGCACTTGGACACCATACAAATAATGTCTCCACATCTTTAATGCATGAATCACTGCAGCCAATTCAAGATCATGGGCTGGATAATTCTTCGCATGTTTCCGTAACTGTCTTGAAGCATACGTAATCACCTTACCATGTTACATCAACACACAGCCTAGCCCAACGCCTGAAGCATCACAATAAACAACATTACCTTCCAATCCCTCGGGAAGTTTCAGGACTGGGGAAGAAATTAATCTATCCTTTAGTTCTTGGAAACTACGTTTACAAGCATCTGTCCATTGAAATTTGCGGGATTTCTGGGTTAACTTCGTGAGTGGTGCAGAAATAAAAGAAAAGCCTTCTACGAATCTCCTATAATAACCTGCTAAGCCCAAAACACTACGAACCTCCGTAGGAGTTATGGGCCTTGGCCAAGTCTTCACGGCCTCAATCTTCTGGGTATCTACCCGAACACCATCGACCGAAATGATATTCCCCAGAAAGGTCACCGAGTTCAACCAAAACTCACACTTAGAAAATTTTGCAAATAATTCTCGAGTTTGAAGAACTCTAAGAACAGTACGCAAATGATCTGTATGCTCTACCTCGGACCTAAAATACACCAAGATATTGTCGATGAATACAATCACAAATAAATCTAGGAACGGCCCGAACACATTGTTCATTAAATCCATAAATACTGCCGGCGCATTAGTGTCACGACCCAACTCCGTAGGCCGCAACTAGTGTCCGTGCTGGACACTCAAACGTACCCAATAACCCAAATTAGCAAACGACAGAATATTTTCAAATATAGAAGTCGCTTGGCGTTAATAAAAACCATAAATGAACCGACACCGTACATGGAAGCCGATGAGGCTGTCACAGATCATATCATACCCAAACATATACAGAACTCACACAAGTATGTCTACAGACCTCTATAGATCATAACAAAATCATAAGACGGGACAGGGCCCCGTCATACCCCTGAATCGCATACATATATATAATATAGCGGCAGATTGTACCAATATACAGGCTCTGAACAAAAGAGCGCTCCCAATATAGCAGAATAGATGTCCTAGGCAGGCGATCAGCAAATCTGTCTTCTATACCTGCGCGGCATGAAAACGCAGCCCCCGAAGAAAGGGGGTCACTACGAAATATGTACTGAGTATGTAAAGCACGGAACGTAGTAAACAAAGTCATAATCAAAGTAGAAGGTACAGAAAATGGACAAAATGTACAGATTAGCAAAATGCTGATCATAAAGTATAAATAGTATTTGTTGAAAACATATGTCGTACCTGGTCCCAATACAGAACAAGATCATAACCGAAACAGAACTTACAGAGAAGTGAGTGTGACATCCGAAGTATCAAATGCATATTTTCAAAACATGAGGAGTGTGTTCAGAAACATATACCATATCATGTCCGGCCCCTGCCAAGGGCTCGGCGAAACAGAACGTGGCCACCCCCCGACGCTGGTGCCACCATACATAAGGAACAGAGTAGGGGATAACCCCGTAACATAACATATCATATCATATCAGATGGCCATATCAGATCATATCATATCAGAATGTGTGTACATGGCACAGCATACTCCAAAACCCATGTACATATATACCTGCCCCCTCACATCGAGGCACGGCGAACAATGCATTGGAATACGCTTGACAACATATCCTGGCCCGGGCTCAGTGTGGGAAACATTGGGGCATCCACGAATGGAGTAGTGAGAGACTAAATGCAACAAAAAAAATATCACAGATTTCCAGAGACTCAATGAGGCATATCGAAATGACAAATCAAATCAATGAAGTCGGACAGAATCATAGTAGGTGTATGTCGTATGTCATAATGAGTTACGGAAGAATAATCCTTCTGGGGTGATTCTCATATTCCAAAATAGTTTACCAGACTCGAGGGAATCATTAAAACAATTTTCCTTAGTAGTTAAAAGGATAGTTAAAACGTTTCATTTTATATTGTTCGAAAATAAGGCAATAGTACAATAAGAGAGCAAAGCGGGAATAGTGGAACTAAATGCAATACAAAATATCGTACCTTTACAGAGACTCAATATAGTACCCCGAATAAGCATCATTAGTAGTTGGAAAAGTAGATAAGACGTTTCCTTAAAAATTTCTTGACATCAAGTTACAAAGGACCATAAGGGTAAAATCGGAAATAACGGGCCCACCTCGGGACAACCAAAGCGGCGGGCTCAAATTACGTGTATTAAGCTTATGGGGTCACCTACAGAGGTCCTAGGGCATTCCATAACTTCCTAAGTGATTTGGAGAAATTTTGCATAATTTTTCATTAAAGCATACTAAAAGGGTTCAATTCTATTGAACGAAAATGTGACAATTTCAGACACGGATTCCGATGAGCAGAATATGCTCCGAGGCGTGAATCCGATCCTAGTACATCTAGGACATGCCAAAAGAAGAATCGGGGTGGCTTTACATACCTTTTATGCACTTTACGCCTTTACAAGTTCACTTCCCGTTTCGTCCAAAATCTGCAAATGGTCACATTTACCAAATGTTAACCATAAGGCTTTAGGCTTAAATCTAAAGTTAACACTTTTCTACAAAAATTTGGGCAGCATCTCCCCTATACATATAACATCCCCGAGAATTCAACTCGGCCAAAACAATCAACAACAACCCAACAACACCACCACCAACAACAACAATCACTATAAAACACTCAATATGGCACAACTAGTTCCCTTTCCAACATAGTGCAATATCTTCCATTTCAACTTCAAATTTCCAAACCAAGCTCGATGGTTTCACATTCATCATTAATCTAGATCATCACAATATAATTTGGAAGCATTTCATATCATTTCCACAAAATATTCACAAGATATACAAAATATACAAACTCTCCACCAAAGTCATAATTCATCCAAAACTTCTAATCTTTAACATACTTATTCATAACATGTTTCCATCTTCCTATTACATCAACAATCATCATTATTTGCACTTTAACAACTTCATTTCCATAATGTCATAAAATCATACTAAAATGACACAAACTTCTACATTCCATTACAATGCAAACTTATATCATTTTACCTTCATTTACATTGCAAGGATCACCACAACACAACTAACATATTAAACAAAATTAATTCATTCCCATTCCAATTTCAATATACCACTCGGCCAATACATATAATTCCAACTTCAACCAAATTCAATCAACTTTCATTTCCAATATGAATTTCACCATAACCACAACTAGAATACAACATAAAATTAACTCATCTTTGACTACACAACCACACATGTACACGGCTACATTCATACATATATATATTCATGCAACTTCCATATTTTCATGAATTTTAACCCTTTCTACTTCCCACAACATAAACCAAACCTTCATAACACATAAAAAGGAATTAAATCTTACCCTTTCTCTTCAACTTCCTCACTTGGCCAAAGTGCGGAAACAATGAAACGGATGACTTATCTTCCGAAACAATTATACTATGTTGTAGAGGACCCTTGAATTAGTGGAAATACTACAAGAAAATAATTTTTGGAACAAAATTTAAAGCACCTAATTTCCATGGTCTTGGCCGAAATGGCCCCTTTCTCTTGCTCTTCATCTTTTGTCTTCTCCTTATCTAATTTTTCTTGAAGCTTCAAAAGGATAAAGACCCCTTTTTAATATAATTGTCACATGACTAATCACATGACAATTTCATATTGTGGGTTTGGGCCAAGGCTTGGCCGGCCTCCCTTCAAACTTGGGCCTAAATTTTTTTTCTTTTCATTTTTTTGGGCCAATTCGGTTGGACCCGAGTTGGGCCTAGCCCACTGACCTTCGACCTTAAAACGTCCATATCTCCTTGTACCAACGTCACCTAGTAACTCACGGCCTATGGTTGGAAAGCTAATTCAATTATCTATAACTTCTATCTCTTGGTATTTTTCCAAATTCCAAACTTATAATACCGTTTTTCCCCTCCAAGGCAGGTCACCCGGAAACGTTTTCTTAAAAATATTCGTTTGGAGGGCTTCCACTTTGATTTGGCCCAAGGGTCCTTCATGAGTTGTGTTTAACTTTACATATGTGATTCATATAGCTTGTCACATGTTCCAAAAAAAAAATCTTGATGTGTGGGCCCCATCTCAGCTTACAAATAATCCGACGTTCAAAAATACGGGATATAACATCCTCTCTCCCTTTAGAACATTCGTCCTCGAATGTTAGATTAGTCTTATAGGGTCTGTAAGTACTTCGGGGGAGTTTCTTTTTATGGTCGGCTCATATGATACACATTCATTATTGAATATAACCAAGTAAGGATATTTCTTCTTCATTTCCTCTTCAGTTTCCCAGGTCATCTCTTCCCTGTTATCGTTTTGCCACAGCACCTTAACGGAAGCTACATCTTTATTCCGCAATCTCCTTACCTGGCAATCCAGAATGGCTACAGGCTGCTCTTCGTACGATAGTTCCTCCGTCACCCGAATATTATTTGATGGAAATAATCTAGGAGGACTACCGACACATTGGCGGAGCATAGATACATGAAATGCCGGATGTACCGCTTCCAAATCAGATGGTAAATCTAACTCGTAGGCGACATTCCCAATCTTTCAAATAATCTGATAGGGTCCGATATATTGCGGACTGAGCTTACTCTTTTTGCCGAATCGCATTACGCCTCTCATAGGCGATACTTTCAAAAATACCCAATCCCCGACCTGGAACTCTAAGGGTCGACGTCGTTTGTCAGCATACGATCTCTGTCGACTCTGGGCTGCTAATTGTCTTTCTCGGATGAGTTTCACCTTATCAACGGCCTGCTGGATCATATCGGGACCGATTAACTCTGTTTCGCCAATATCGAACCAGCCGATCGGTGACCTGCATTTTCTGCCATACAAAGCCTCGTATTAAGCTAGAATCGTAGCTGTCATTATAAGAAAACTTGATCAACGGCAGATGATCGTCCCGGCTACCTCTGAATTCAATAATACAGGCCCGTAACATATCTTCTAGTGTCTGTATAGTGTACTCGGCCTGTCCGTCGCTCTGAAGATGGAATACTGTGCTCAGACTTACCTGATCCCCTAATCCTTCCTGAAAACAAATCTCCAGAATTTACTCATAAACTGAGTACCTCTGTCAGTGACAATAGATATAGGAACTCCGTGGAGTCTCGCTATTCCTTTAATACATATAGTCTGGCATAATCCTCAGCTAAATAAGTGTTTCTGACGGGAAGAAAGTGGACTGATTTTTGTTAGCCTTTCCACAATAATCCATATGGAATCATACTTCCGTGGAGTGCGAGACAATCCTGTAATGGAATCCATATTAATTATCTCCCACTTCCAAATCAGAATTTCCATTCCCTGGAATAGTCCATCAGGCTTCTGGTGTTCAATTTTTAATCTGCTGGCAATTCGGGCACTGGGCAACGGCCTTGCGATGTCGGGCACACATAATCTGCCTCGGTATAACAATACTCATCCGGTACAACTTCGAGCTGAATCTCTTCCTTATCAAAGGCCGTCTCCCTACCATACCAGAATAGACTCCTCAAACTGATGCTGTTTTACCTCTTCCATAATCGATGATTCTACAGCTTCTCGGACAAAAATTTCAATATCTTCAGAACCGACCAAACGGACTCCAAGACTAGCTGACTGATGAGTTTTACAGACCAATTCTTTGTTTCTGACTGTACGCCGGTCAAGCCGTCCATAGATTCACGACTAAGTGCGTCTGCCACAACGTTAGCTTTTCTAGGGTGGCACAAAATATTAACATCATAATCTTTCAATAATTCGAACCATCTTCTCTGCCGCGAATTCAACTCCTATGGCTTAGAATATACTGGAGGCTCTTATGGTCCGTATAAATATAAACGTGGACCCCATGTAAGTGATGCCGCCATATCTTTAAAACATGAATCTCTGTGGCTAATTCCAGATCATGAGCGAAATAATTTCCCTCGTGCGGTTTGAGCTGCCGGGGAAACATAGGCTATAATCCGACCATTCTCAGAGAACTACGTATTTCAGTCGATGTCGAAGACCTAGGTCAATTCTTTATCGCTTCAATCTTCTATGTGCCAATTGTTTCTACTTATACTTACTTTACTTTACTTTCATTCACTCCCCCTCTTTGGGGTTATACTTATACCATATCCATATCTTTTCTTTCTAACCTACAACTTGATTTTCTCTGTACGAGACCTTAACAGAATCACAATCATATAGTACACAATCTTATCCGATAGCTGGCACTCAAGTAATTTAATTAACGCAGCAGTTTATCCTTTAGTAACCACGTTCTTCCTCCATACCCATTCCTTATCTGTCGTTCTATTTTCTCGATAATCGAATTATTCGATATGCACATGATTCATCATTTCATGCCTTAAGTTTTCCTTCGCCCTGTACTATTCCATTTTTGTTTGCTTTCACAATTGACGTCGTACTTTGCCCGTCGACTCTTTCAGAGGCTCTGCTTAATTACGTTTCTTACGGTTCATTTTTTTTTTTGACATTTTGATCTCCTTACCTTCCACTCAATTATTCTCTTTTCTTTCCAAACATCTTTGTATTAGAATCTTCCAATCTCAACCAGTAGCAAAATCAATATCAGTCTACTTCGTAACATCTATACCATACCTTTCCCCTTTTCTCGTAAATTCTGTCCAGTCAATGTTTTCCCTATATTACAACACTGGCTATTAGGGTTCGCCAATCAATCGACATAGTCATAAATGGGGGCCGTACACATACGTATATATATATCACTGCCATTTCCTTTTACAATACATCTTCAATCACTTGTTCAAATTTACTCTAGTTCCTGAGCTACGCTGCTTTTTCTTCCTTTTTGGCAATCTAATCCGTCTCAACTCGTGTGACCCCTATAAAGTTTCTAACCATTCCACATATCCTAATTCCCTTTAGGTTACCCCGAATTTTCTATTCGTCTCTTATACCTATGTTTGCAAAAACTTTTGCACATTTCCCAGGGGGTCACCCATCCCAGAATTGCTCTGGCCCTGGCACGCTTAACCTTACAACTTTAATGAATTTAGACACGTTAAGGCCGGTATAATTACACCAATTGCCCCGCACGTCTTTTGTCACGTAATTTAAGACAAGTCGGGGTCTTGACAGCTTTTCAGAACGTTCTCGTAGCGGGTCCCACCCCGACCTCGCGAGAATTCTTTTATTTTTCTGACTATATCGTCTTCAATACTTACCTCCATGTATATATATTATATATATATATGAGTCGTGAGCGAACCACTCAATTCCCGACTGCTTGTCATACGTTTTGTATTCTTCCAATTATAGGAAACTTGCTCGTCGGACATTTTTGCCCTTCCGCATATTTTGCCCTTCACATGGGCTATGCTAAAACAAAATGGGGTTAGAACATATTTCTGGTCCCTCCAAATAAATTGTGAATTCGCTACTCGTATATGCTTTCTCGAGATAAAATTTTCCATATGAGGATAACGCTTCTTACGAATGACATGGAGGGTATCTCTTAAACTTTTAACCCAACATAAGAGATTTACCCTATCGGTATCGACTTTCAAGGCATATTAAGAATTTATATCTTATTTTCCTGTTTATATTTCTGGAAAAATTTGGGCAGAGGTTCCTCTCTATTTCTTACTATCCCAAAACCTGTACACAGGAAATACCAACCATGCCTCACAGGGCCAACACATATACGTATATACATATCATATCATATCGCATCATAGCCACACGGGGCTAACAATTTCAATTAAAAGTATCAGAATTCCGAGGCTTACCTCACATGCCCAACTCGAACTGCACCTGCTACACTTTCCATGTTTGTTTCTCTTTTTAATGTTCGACTTTATGTTTTAATCGTACTTAAGGATACCTTACCCAGCATACATCTCTCATACCATTTCTTACCGGAGTACTGTGTAGCTTCCAATATCAGCAGGCGCTGTCTTACGTCGATACCGTTCACCAGCTGCAATTAAGGGTTAGTAAAGAAAGGAATTCATTTCCTACAGCTGGCTCTATCGCACGATCTAAGAATCAAAGAAAGGTAACACCTAAATGCCCTGTAGCCTCCTGTTTATAGATGTGGTGCACAACACACCGATAAACAGGACTCTACTAGACACGGTCTGTAGACACTCCGAGGACGAACCACTCTGATACCACTTTTGTCACGACCCAACTCCGTAGGCCGCAACTAGTGTCCGTGCTGGACACTCAAACGTACCCAATAACCCAAATTAGCAAACGACAGAATATTTTCAAATATAGAAGTCGCTTGGCGTTAATAAAAACCATAAATGAACCGACACCGTACATGGAAGCCGATGAGGCTGTCACAGATCATATCATACCCAAACATATACAGAACCCACACAAGTATGTCTACAGACCTCTATAGATCATAACAAAATCATAAGACGGGACAGGGCCCCGTCATACCCTTGAATCGCATACATATATATAATATAGCGGCAGACTGTACCAATATACAGGCTCTGAACAAAAGAGCGCTCCCAATATAGCAGAATAGATGTCCTAGGCAGGCGATCAGCAAATCTGTCTTCTATACCTGCGCGGCATGAAAACGCAGCCCCCGAAGAAAGGGGGTCAGTACGAAATATGTACTGAGTATGTAAAGCACGGAACGTAGTAAACAAAGTCATAATCAAAGTAGAAGGTACAGAAAATGGACAAAATGTACAGATTAGCAAAATGCTGATCATAAAGTATAAATAGTATTTGTTGAAAACATATGTCGTACCTGGTCCCAATACAGAACAAGATCATAACCGAAACAGAACTTACAGAGAAGTGAGTGTGACATCCGAAGTATCAAATGCATATTTTCAAAACATGAGGAGTGTGTTCAGAAACATATACCATATCATGTCCGGCCCCTGCCAAGGGCTCGGCGAAACAGAACGTGGCCACCCCCCGACGCTGGTGCCACCATACATAAGGAACAGAGTAGGGCATAACCCCGTAACATAACATATCATATCATATCAGATGGCCATATCAGATCATATCATATCAGAATGTGTGTACATGGCACAGCATACTCCAAAACCCATGTACATATATACCTGTCCCCTCACATCGAGGCACGGCGAACAATGCATTGGAATACGCTTGACAACATATCCTGGCCCGGGCTCAGTGTGGGAAACATTGGGGCATCCACGAATGGAGTAGTGAGAGACTAAATGCAACAAAAAAAATATCACAGATTTCCAGAGACTCAATGAGGCATATCGAAATGACAAATCAAATCAATGAAGTCGGACAGAATCATAGTAGGTGTATGTCGTATGTCATAATGAGTTACGGAAGAATAATCCTTCTGGAGTGATTCTCATATTCCAAAATAGTTTACCAGACTCGAGGGAATCATTAAAACAATTTTCCTTAGTAGTTAAAAGGATAGTTAAAACGTTTCATTTTATATTGTTCGAAAATAAGGCAATAGTACAATAAGAGAGCAAAGCGGGAATAGTGGAACTAAATGCAATACAAAATATCGTACCTTTACAGAGACTCAATATAGTACCCCGAATAAGCATCATTAGTAGTTGGAAAAGTAGATAAGACGTTTCCTTAAAAATTTCTTGACATCAAGTTACAAAGGACCATAAGGGTAAAATCGGAAATAGCGGGCCCACCTCGGGACAACCAAAGCGGCGGGCTCAAATTACGTGTATTAAGCTTATGGGGTCACCTACAGAGGTCCTAGGGCATTCCATAACTTCCTAAGTGATTTGGAGAAATTTTGCATAATTTTTCATTAAAGCATACTAAAAGGGTTCAATTCTATTGAACGAAAATGTGACAATTTCAGACGCGGATTCCGATGAGCAGAATATGCTCCGAGGCGTGAATCCGATCCTAGTACATCTAGGACATGCCAAAAGAAGAATCGGGGTGGCTTTACATACCTTTTATGCACTTTACGCCTTTCCAAGTTCACTTCCCGTTTCGTCCAAAATCTGCAAATGGTCACATTTACCAAATGTTAACCATAAGGCTTTAGGCTTAAATCTAAAGTTAACACTTTTCTACAAAATTTGGGCAGCATCTCCCCTATACATATAGCATCCCCGAGAATTCAACTCGGCCAAAACAATCAACAACAACCCAACAACACCACCACCAACAACAACAATCACTATAAAACACTCAATATGGCACAACTAGTTCCCTTTCCAACATAGTGCAATATCTTCCATTTCAACTTCAAATTTCTAAACCAAGCTCGATGGTTTCACATTCATCATTAATCTAGATCATCACAATATAATTTGGAAGCATTTCATATCATTTCCACAAAATATTCACAAGATATACAAAATATACAAACTCTCCACCAAAGTCATTATTCATCCAAAACTTCTAATCTTTAACATACTTATTCATAACATGTTTCCATCTTCCTATTACATCAACAATCATCATTATTTGCACTTTAACAACTTCATTTCCATAATGTCATAAAATCATACTAAAATGACACAAACTTCTACATTCCATTACAATGCAAACTTATATCATTTTACCTTCATTTACATTGCAAGGATCACCACAACACAACTAACATATTAAACAAAATTTATTCATTCCCATTCCAATTTCAATATACCACTCGGCCAATACATATAATTCCAACTTCAACCAAATTCAATCAACTTTCATTTCCAATATGA
Organism: Lycium barbarum; assembly: GCF_019175385.1. NCBI lineage: Eukaryota > Viridiplantae > Streptophyta > Magnoliopsida > Solanales > Solanaceae > Lycium > Lycium barbarum. The sequence goes on along the minus strand of NC_083342.1, from coordinate 31,238,252 downwards.
ATTTCACCATAACCACAACTAGAATACAACATAAAATTAACTCATCTTTGACTACACAACCACACATGTACACGGCTACATTCATACATATATATATTCATGCAACTTCCATATTTTCATGAATTTTAACCCTTTCTACTTCCCACAACATAAACCAAACCTTCATAACACATAAAAAGGAATTAAATCTTACCCTTTCTCTTCAACTTCCTCACTTGGCCAAATTTAAAGCACCTAATTTCCATGGTCTTGGCCGAAATGGCCCCTTTCTCTTGCTCTTCATCTTTTGTCTTCTCCTTATCTAATTTTTCTTGACGCTTCAAAAGGATAAAGACCCCTTTTTAATATAATTGTCACATGACTAATCACATGACAATTTCATATTGTGGGTTTGGGCCAAGGCTTGGCCGGCCTCCCTTCAAACTTGGGCCTAAATTTTTTTTCTTTTCATTTTTTTGGGCCAATTCGGTTGGGCCCGAGTTGGGCCTAGCCCACTGACCTTCGACCTTAAAACGTCCATATCTCCTTGTACCAACGTCACCTAGTAACCCACGACCTATGGTTGGAAAGCTAATTCAATTATCTATAACTTCTATCTCTTGGTATTTTTCCAAATTCCAAACTTATAATACCGTCTTTTCCCCTCCAAGTCAGGTCACCCGGAAACGTTTTCTTAAAAATATTCGTTTGGAGGGCTTCCACTTTGATTTGGCCCAAGGGTCCTTCATGAGTTGTGTTTAACTTTACATATGTGATTCATATAGCTTGTCACATGTTCCAAAAAAAATATCTTGATGTGTGGGCCCCACCTCAGCTTACAAATAATCCGACGTTCAAAAATACGGGATATAACAATTAGTTAGCCCAAACGACATTACGCGAAATTTAAATTGGTCGTATTTTGTTCTGAAGTCTGTCTTAGGAATATCTTTCTCCCTAACTCGCACCTGATGATACCCGGATCTCAAATCTATCTTTGAAAACCATGTGGCGCCTTGTAATTGATCAAATAAATCATCAATCCTCAGAAGAGGATATTTGTTCTTGATCGTCACCTTATTCAGTTGCTGATAGTCAATACACATTCGCAAGGAGCCATCTTTCTTTCGCACAAACAACACGGGTGCTCCCCACGGGGATGAACTAGGCCTAATATAGCCTTTCTCGAGCAAGTCCTTCAATTTCTCCTTCAACTCTTTCAACTCTGCAGGAGCTATTCTGTAAGGAGGGATAGATATGGGTCTAGTATCCGGCAGCACATCTATAGCAAAATCAATCTCCCGCTCTGGAGGGAGGCCTGGAAGCTCTTCCAGGAACACATCCGGGAACTCATTCACTATGGGGACAGACTGAAGAGTTTGCGGTTCAGCTTCTACATCTTGAACCTGAACTAGATGGTAAATACAACCTTTTGTGATCATTTTCCTTGCCTTAAGATAGGAAATAAACCTACCTTTTGGTTACGCAGTATTTCCTTTCCATTCTAAAACTGGTTCTCCCAGAAATTGGAAGTGAACCATTTTCATTCTACAATCAACATTAGCATAGCAAGAAGCCAGCCAATCCATGCCCATGATAACATCAAAATCCACCATTTTTAGCTCATGTAGGTCGACCATAGTACGATGGTCACAAATCACAACTACACAATTTATATATACTCGACTAGCTATTATCGGCTCACCAACGGGTGTAGATACCTCAAAGGGTTTGATCGACTCCGGTTTGATCCCAAACCGACCCGTAATGTATGGAGTAACATATGACAATGTGGAGCCCAGATCTATCAAAGCATATACATCATGAGAAATTACCGATAATATACTTGTGACAACATCAGGAGAAGACTCAAGATCTTGGGGTCCAGCTGAAGCATAAATACGGTGCTGAGGACCGCTAGAACTGGGAACTCTCCCTCTGCCTCTACCATGACTGACTGTCGCATGTGAACCTGGCCCCATAGGGCGTATGGATAATGAAGACCCGACTATCGATCCTGAAGGCTGGGTCCTACCCCTACCACCAACCGAGGGGCAATCGCGCATAATATGGCCTGGCCGACATCAAGCATAGCAAACCTCTGAACCTAGTTGACATTGGTCCCAATGTAACTTCCCACAATGGGAACATTATGACACGAGTGGCCCTGCCTGACCCGAATCACCCCTGAACTGATAACCTGAAGCCCTGAAACTCTAACTCGGCTCGGAATAAGTAGATCTATCAAATCTCTGGCCTGTAAACCGTGGAGGCGCACTAGTCATCGCATGGCCTGAATGCCTAGAAAACTGTTGTCTCGACCCGCCTCTATACTCACTCGTCAGACCTAAAGATCTAGCCCTCTTGTTATACCCTCTATCATGCTCACGCTCACTTCTTTGCTATTGTTGGCTTTCATCCAAATTCTGGGCATGGGCTTGAATGCGTGAAATATCCATATTGTCCTGAAGGGACGCAGTCAAGCACCTATCCATCAAATGTGGCCCTAGGCCTCTCACAAATCGGTGCACTCGGTCACACATATCTGCTACCATGGCCGAAGCATACCTAGCCAAAGAATTGAAGCGGAGACTATACTCTAAAGCACTCATACTCCCTTGCCTAAGATTCAGGAATTTATCGGCTCTAGCTCGCCGAACCTCTGGAGGCAAGTAATGTCAGAGGAAGGCATCCACAAATTCTTGTCATACCGGGGGAGGTGCATTGGCTCCCCGTGAAGCCATCAAAACTGTATACCAATGAACCGTGGCATCCCTCAATCTATAGGATGCTAACTCCACCGATTCAACAACTGAAGCATACATCAACTGAAGTGTCCTCAACATCCGATCAATAAAATTCTGAGGGTCCTCTTCCGACTTTGACCCAAAAAGTTTCGGAGGGTTCAAGCTAATAAAATCACGGGCCCTTGCACTAAACGCCCTGTCACCTTGCCCCGTACCTTGCCGCTGAGTCTAGGTGGCAACCAACTGAGTAAGTAAATGAATAGCCTCTTTCACATCTTGGCCCGAAGCATCCGGTGGAGAAGCTGGAGGTTTTAGAGCTGGGGCTGAGGCTCCCTCATGCTCCTAATAAATAGGCATCTAATGGGAGGACTGAGATTGAGCCGCATTCTGGGACTCACCCTCCTCAATATCCGATGGCGGTGCTCTTTCAGCCCGCTTTTCTGTCATTGTCTTGCCCTTTTGGGCTGCCGTAGCCTTTCTCTTTACAGGAATTTCTGAAATACATAACACACGGTTAAGGAAAGAGAAGTCCTTATATCATAGCTCTATCGCACGATGTTTTGAAGAAAGAAGGTCATTCATTCCTAATGTTACACTTCAGAAAATTTCGCGTTACTAAGGCTGCAGACGGCTTAATGTGAGCTCAAGGAGGAGCAAATATTACAAGTATAAAAGATGAAATTCTACTGTATTAGAATGAGGATAGCATGAGTATGATATTTGAAATTCGTACAATATGATTGGAATGATACGTTAAAAGATATATAGCCCTCGTAACCGTAAGCTAAGGTGAGGCCCGCATGATGGGTTTTTATAAAGGACCTATGACAAGATATATGGATAATATACGTGAAGTTAAACACAACTCAAGAAGGACCCTTGAGCCAAATCCAAGTGTAGGCCTTCCAAAAAGATGTTTTTAAGCTACGTTTTCGGGTGATCTGACTTCGGGAGGCCATAACCCCAGCATTATTTGGGAATTTGGGAAAACTCCGAAAATGCAAGTTGTATATAATTGAAATACCTTTCCAACCATAGGTTGTGGGCCTTCATGCGACATAGTTATAAAAATTTATGGACGTTTTAAAGCGGAAAGGTCAAACTGGGCAGTGGGCTCGGCCCAACCCGACTCCAAGTCGGGTCAGGCCCACTTCCTTTGCTATTTAAGGAAAATTTTCACCCTTATCTGCCTCATTTTCATACCAAAAGATCCAAAATATTTTAGAGAGAGGGAAGAGAGCCCTTAGAGAGAGAAACCAAGTTTTGATCAAGTTCGAGGTCCCGAATTCCGAGGCTCGTGAAGAGTAAAGTGTAGTACAAGTTGTTGCCATCATTTTAAGCTAAAATTTGAACTTGGGGATGTTGTTTTCGTGGTGGCTGCTCATATAAGGTATTTTTAAAATTTTAATAATGTTCTTACCATGATCATTGATAAATTTGACGGATTGCAATAGAGAAAATGACGTTGAAAGTTCGGTTATCATTTTTGGATATCAAATAAATTGGGGGCTGTTTTGGTATGATTAAATGGATAGAATTAGTTGGATATTGATATAAAATGATTGTTGATATTGTTGTTGATGTTGTTGATAAGTTGATGTTCTTGAATTTGGGAGAATAAAGTGTATGAAGATATCGTATACAAAGCGTATATCGGGCTGTTTTTGTTTATATCTTTGGAAGTTGATGCTTTGAGTTTAAAGAGTATTATATGAGATGGTTCTTGTTGTTGTTGGTTGCTGATTGTGTTGTTAAATTGAATTGGAATTAGAGGGAAGCAAAGATTACAGGGAAAATGCTGCCCAAATTAACGGAAGTTAATTACGAGCTTAGAGAAGTATATGAACCTCTTTCAAGTTGTCTATGGTTTCCTTTACCTTGATTGTAGATTGGCCAGTGTTTGGAAGCATAAGTTAAGCTAATCACATAAGCGACAAGGTATGTAAGGCAAACCTTTCTTCCTTTGGCATGATTCTTGTTGTTATTCATCTTATATGTACTCCCTATGATTCCATTCTTAGACGAGTAAGGTCTAATTGTTTCTTGTGATGGCTTATAGATATTGTACTTCTATTCTGTTCTGAATAAAACACCCATAAGGTGCCAAGTTGAGTTGTGTATATGGTTTTAATAGTGATTTCGAGGAAATGAGTTTTATGCTAAAGGAAACATAAAGTTTGATTTTTCAAAACCACTCTGAAGGGGGTGCGAGATTTTACTACTTCATTTCATTTACGATTTATGTTTACATTCCATAATATCATCCCTTTGTATTGATATGATCATTTATTCTTTGGGTAGGGCAATAAGATGAAATTGAGTAGAATATAAGTAGTACGAATTTCATAACAATTCTACCCTCAAACCTGAAAGTATGTTCTGCTAAGTCTAGTGAGATACAAATTTGATAACTTCTTATGAAAGACTAAGGCTAATAACTGGATTGTGATGTATTGATTAGTGACTTATGATATGAATTGAAATTGATATTTGTGGATTGAGTTAGTGTTGATATGATGGTGATATTAAGCCGGAAGCGGCTGCCCGAAGGGGCCATCATTATTATGCTGGAAGCGGCCGTCCGAAGGGACTATTGTGATACCAGCCGGAAGCGGCTGTCCGAAGGGACCATTCTGTTAACATGTCGGAAGTGGCAAGTGTGTTGGATTGCATTATTTACTTAAAGATTGTTTTGAGACTGCGTGTGCACATTTATATTTCTTCCAGCGAAGGCTGCAGGTATTGAGTTAAATTGTGATTTCTCCGCTCCTGAGTCAAATTATGATTATGATTTGTTACCACCTTACATACTCAGTACATTGTCCGTACTGACGTCCTTTTGCCTGGAGACGTTGCGTTCATGCCCGCAGCCCTGGATTGTTTGGCAGGTTAAGTGTATAGCTAGGATGCGTGGACGTCAGCTGAGATTGGCAAGTTTCACCTCATTCTGGAGCTGTGTTGAGTCATGTATAGATATGTATGATCATTGGTATGTCAAGGTCCCTGTCCTGACTCATAATGTTCAGTTTACTTTTTAGAGGCTTCTGCAGACAGTGTCTTGTGGTATGTTTGTCGAGATGTCGACAAAATGATATCAGTTGAGTCATTTGTGGATTTTAAAAGAGTATGTATTTTAGATGATTTCCGTTGGTTTAAAATACTTATTTGATTGATAGTTTTCAAAATGGTTATACAGATAATGGTTTCTATTTGGAAAAGTTTTATATTCTTAAAAGTTTTTGAAATGACAGGTTTTGATAAAGCGAATGCATGAGGGTTCGCTCGACTCTGATGAGAGTCGGGTGCCCGTCATGCCCTACCATTGTTAGGGTGTGACACCTAAAATGCCCGCAGTTTCCTGTTTATAAGTGTGGCGCGCAACACACCCATAAACAAGACTCTACTGGACACGGGTCGTAGACACACCCTAGGATAGAACTGCTCTGATACCACTTTTGTCACCACCCAACCGGAGGGCCATGACGGGCACCCGGTGCTAACTCACCCGAGTACCTCTTATCGTACATGTGTATTCACATCTAGGTGGACCAAACAAATTACTCATGAATGCTATACATCAATGATGTTGAACTCATTGGGCTACCCCACATTTATACTAACATTAACAACCATGCCCATATCAATATACATAAGCCGACGAGGCCATCAAAATGATGTACAAAATATAAGGCGACAAGGCTAAAGACATCTAATCATACACAACTGTCTACGAGCCTCTAAGAAGAGTAGGTAACATCACATAGGCGGGACAGGACCCCGCCGTGCCCATGTATGTACACAAAAGAATAATACCAAAAGTTGTAGCTCTGGATGAAATGGAGCTCCTCTATGTAGTCCCTGAATAAGAAATGCTATGGATCAAGCCTGTCTCCCTGGACACCTGCGGGCATGACGCAGTGTCCACAACAAAAGGACGGCAGTACGAATAATGTACTCAGTATGTAAAGCATAATCAACATCATAATAGGGGCATAAGAGACAGCATAAGATGGGAGAATCGGGAGATAGTAGAGCCATCCGCATAATTACTTACTTGTCTTTCATAGGGACCATCCATTTCTAATGTGTTCTCGTGTACACACATATAAACATATACATATATCTACATCCGTATCCATATTCATATACATATTCATACCCGACCATGGAGGTTCGGTGGTTTCACATACTCGGCTATGACAAGACTCGGTGATTATACATACCTGGCCCTACTAAGGCTCAGTGTCATCCGTACCCAACTGCAGTGGTGTGCGCGCAATAGATATCATACCCGACCATATAAGCTTAGCGTTACATAATAGTCATACATACTTAGACACGTATACTTAAGAGTCCATAAGTATCATCAACATCATTACCATCATCGTTTTTGTTACGCCTATCCTTGGAGGGTCAGCTATCATACAAAGGATGCAATGGAAATCATGGAAGTATCGTGGATCGTGAGCTTTAGTAGCTTTAGGGATAGAATCATTTGGAGGACATTATAGAACTCATAAAATTTAGTATCTTTAGGGATATTGTGAGTGTATTATGGTTGTTTGGGAGTTATTTTGTAATATGGTGGAAGTTGACGAAATAGGGGAAATGCTGCCCAATTTTCATTAGATCATGAATTGTTCTAGTTTGAAGTTAAGAGTATCATTAAGGCCTAACTATGGTATGAATCCTTCTAAATGTAGATTATTCAAGTTTCGACGGTGAATGTTAAATAGTTAAGAAGACAAAGAGGTATGTAAGGCTAACCCTTCTTTCCATAAGGCATGGTTCCTTGGCTATATGTATACATATCCTTTCATGAGTTCTATAATGTCCTCCAAATGATTTTATCTCTAAAGCTACTAAAGCTCACGATCCTCGATACTTTCATGATTCCATTGCACCCCTTATATGATAGTTGATCCTCCAAGGATAGACGTAACAAAAACGATGATGGTAACGATGTTGATGATACTTATGGGCTTTCATGTATACGTGTCTAAATATGTATGACTATTATGTAACACCGAGCTTATTTGGCCGGGTATGATACCTATTTACGAGTAACAAGTTAATGATGATTTAATGATGCTTTGGAGAAGAATTATAATGTCCCTTAGATTGTTAATGAGGTGATAAACAAGTGTCAAGAAGGTTCCATAAGGATTGGAGATCAAACGAGTCGACGAGAATGAGTTCGGAAGAACTGGGCATTATACGGCCCAACATACTGGTCGTATCAATTATACTGGCCGTATGTTTGGCCGTATAATCAGCCCATATTAGCACCCCTCACTGGACCAAAAGTACGACCAAACATACGGTCAGTATAATTTATACGGACCATATGTTGGCCCGTGAAATCCAAGCGGTCAGATTTTGTATTATTAATAAAGGGTCCAAGTTTATTTCATTTCATTTCCCCTTCACTCCCCTTCTCTCTAGAACATTTCTCTACACTTCTCCCACAAGAATTCAAGGGATATTGTGAACAACTACATCAAACCAAGAGAATCAAGTGTAAGAAACCTATTAAAGTTCATCCAAGACAAGGAATCCAAGTGAAGGTGAAACTAGGGTTTTGCTCAAGTGAAGTGTTTCCACCCAAGGTTCATTCCTACACCATCTAAGGTAATTTTTATGGTATTTCCATGTTTTTTAAGGTATTGAGAAGTTGAAACACTTGGATTGTAGAAGGATATAGAAAATGGGTCATGAATGTGGGAATAGTGTCATTTTTGAGTAATAGCTTGGATTGAGTCATGATTCTTGATATGTTGTGATTATGGCTATGTTATAAATGATGTTAAGAACATGGGATAGACATTGTATATGAATGAATGTAATCGTGTTCTATGACCATGGATATGGATGATTGAGTGAATTGAGAAGTAAGGATAATGTATGTGAATAAAGAGTATTGTTATGATATTGTGAATGTTATTATTGATGTTTGGGAGTTGATATATAATATGGAGGAAGTCGTATAAATAAAGGAGATGTTGTCCAATTTTCTCTAGCTTTAGTCATGTATGTTAAGCTATCAATTTTCTAATGATAGTATAACTCTAATGAAGGTAGAAACGTGAGCATTGAAGGAGAACGTGCAAGTGATAGAATAATTGAACGGAAAGGTATGTAAGGCTAACCATTCTTTCATAAGGCATGGTTCTTTGACCAAATATCTAATCTTCTATGAGCTTATGATGTCCTCCAAATGATGCTATCTTCAAAAGCTACTAAGCTCATGATTCTCGATATGTTACGATTGTACTAAATTCCTTATATGATGAGTAATCCTCTAAGGATAGATGTAATGAACGACGATAGTAATGATGCTAAAGATGCTTATGAGCTTTTATGTATATGCGTCTATGTATGACTATTATGAAACCCCGAGCTTATATGACCGGGTAGCATATATATATATATATATATATATATATATATATATATATATATATATTGTGCGCGCACCACTGTAGTTGGGTACGGATAACCCTGAGCCTTGGTAGGGCCAGGTATGTATACTCACCGAGCCTTTCCATGGCCGGGTATGCGAAACACCGACCTTCATGGTCGGGTATGCTATGTACATGATATCGATATAAATATGAGTATAAATACGAATATGCTATGTAAATGAGTACGGATATGAATACGGATACGGATATGGATGTATGTACACACTCATGCATTAGAAATGGAAAGTCCCTATGAAAAGCAGGTAAGTGTTTATGACGATAATACTACTATCTCCCATCCTATGCTATTTCTTATGTTGTCTACTATGCTTTCATAATGCTGTTGATCATGCTTTACATACTCAGTACATTCTTCGTACTGACGTCCTTTTGTTTGTGGACGCTGCGTCATGCCCGCAGGTGGCCAGGGAGACAGGCTTGATCCATAGCTTTATTACTCAGGGACTACATAGCGGAGCTCCATTTCATTCGGAGCTACAGCTTTTGGTATTTATTCTTTTGTGTACTTATTTATGGGCATAGCGGGATCCTGTCCCGCCTATATGATATGACATACTCTCCTTAGAGGCTCGTAGAGATGTGTATATGGTTAGATGTATTTGGCCTTGTCGGCCTATATTTTGGATATCATTTTGTTAGCCTCGTCGGCTTATGTACATTGATATGGGCATAGTTGTTAATGATGATATAAATGTATTGTTGCCCAATGGGATTAGTATGATTGATGGATAGAAAGTATGATTTAGCTATGTGGCTCACCTAGATGTAAATGTGAAAGTATGATAAGAGGTGCCCGGGTGGGTTAGCACCGGGTGCCCGTCGCGGCCCTCTGGTTGGGTCATGACAACAGTTGTGTATGGTTAGATGTCTTATAGCCTTATCGGCTCATAATTTGTGTATCATTTTGATAGCCTCGTCGGCTTGTGTATATGGATATGGGCATTGTTATTGACGATGATATAAATGCGTTTTGCCCAACGAGATTAGCACTATTGATGTATGTAAATTATGAGTAAGCCATGTGGCTCGCCTAGATGTGAATATGAGAGTACGATAAGGGGTGCCCGGGTGGGTTAGCACCGAGTGCCCGTCATGGCCCTTCGGTTAGGTCGTGACAAAAGTGGTATCAGAGCAGTTCTGTCTTAGGGTGTGTCTATGAGCCGTGTCCAGTAGAGTCTTGTTTATGGGTGTGTTGCGCACCACACTTATAAATAGGAGGCTGCGGGAATTTTAGGAATGAATGACCTTCTTTCTTTATAAGATCGAGCGACAGAGCCATGATAAAGGATTTCTCTTTCCTTACCTGTGTGTTATGTGTTTTAGAAATGCTTGTAAAGAGAAAGGCTACGGCTGCCCAAAAAGGCAAGATTGTGGCAGAAAAGCGGGCTGAAAGAGTACCGCCAACGGTTGTAGAGGAGGGTGAGTCCCAGAATGCGGCTCAATCTCAGTCCTCCCACTCAGTGCCTATTTCTGAGGAGCATGAGGAAGCCTCAGCCCTAGCTCCAACACCTCCAGCTCCTCCACCGGATGCTTCAGGCCAAGATGTAAAAGAGGCCATTCATTTACTTACTCAGTTGGTTGCCGCCCAGACTCAACGGAAAGGTACAGGGCAAGGTGATAGGGCTGTTAGTGCAAGGGCCCGTGATTATTAGCTTGAACCCTTCGAAATTCTTCGGGTCAAAGCCGGATGAGGACCCTCAGAATTTTATTGATGGGATATTGAGGACACTTCGATTAATGCATGCTTCAGACGTTGAATCAGTGGAGTTAGCATCCTATAGACTCCGGGATGTCGCGGTTCATTGGTATACGGTTTGGATGGCTTCACGGGGAGTCAATGCACCTCCCCCGGTATGGCAAGAATTTGTGGATGCCTTCCTCCGACATTACTTGCCTCCAGAAGTTCGGCAGGCTAGAGCCGATAATTTCTTGAATCTTAGGCAAGGAAGTATAAGTGTCTTAGAGTATAGTCTCTGCTTCAATTCTTTGGCGAGGTATGCTCCGGCTATGGTAGCGGATATGGGTGACCGAGTGCACCGATTTGTGAGAGGCCTAGGGCCACACTTGATGGATAGGTGCTTGATTGCGTCCCTTTAGAATAACATGGATATTTCACGCATTCAGGCCCATGCCCAAAATTTGGAGGAAAGCCAACAACAGCAAAAAAGTGAGCGTGAGCATGATAGAGGGTATAGCAAGAGGGCTAGATCTTCGGGTCCGACGAGTGAGTTTAGAGGCGGGCCAAGACATCAGTTTTCTAGGCATTCAGGCCATTCTATGACTAGTGTGCCTCCACGGTTTACAGGCCAGAGATTTGATAGATCTACTCATTCCGAGCCGAATCGGTGTTTCAGGGCTTCAGGTTCTCAGTTCAGGGGTGATTCAGGTCAGGCAAGGCCACCCGTGCCAAGATGTCCCCAGTGCGGGAAGTTACATTGGGGCCAGTGTCGACTAGGCTCAGAGGTTTGTTATACATGCGGCCGGCCAGGCCATATCATGCGTGATTGCCCCTCGGTTGGTAGCAGGGGTAGGGCCCAGCCTTCATGGTCGGCAACTGGGTCTTCATCATCCATACGCCCTATGGGGCCAGGTTCACATGCGCCAGTCAGCCATGGTAGAGGCAGAGGGAGAGCCCCCAATTCTAGTGGTCCTCAGCACCGTATTTATGCATTGGTGGGACGCTAGGATCTTGAGTCTTCTCCCGATGTCGTTACAGGTATATTGTCGGTATTCTCTCATGATGTATATGCTTTGATAGATCCGGGCTCCACATTTTCATATGTTACTCCGTATATTGCGGGTCGGTTTGGAGTCAAACCGGAGTCGATCAAACTTTTTGAGGTATCTACACCCGTTGGTGACTCGGTAATAGCTAATTGAGTATACAGAAATTGTGTAATTTTGATTTGTGACCCGATATGGTTGATTTACATGAGTTAAAAATGGTGGACTTTGACGTTATCAGGGGCATGGATTAGTTAGCTTCTTGCTATGCCAATGTTGATTGTAGAATAAAAATGGTTCGCTTCCAGTTTCTGGGAGAACCAGTTTTAGAATGGAAAGGAAATACTGCGTCACCAAAAGGTAGGTTTATTTCCTATATAAAGGAAAGAAAAATGATCACAAAAGGTTGTATTTACCATCTAGTTCGGGTTCAATATGTAGAAGCTGAACCGCCAACTCTTCAGTCTGTCGCCGTGGTGAGTAAGTTCCCGGAAGAGCTTCCATGCCTCCCTCCAGAGCGGGAGATTGATTTTGCTATAGATGTGCTACTAGATACAAAACCCATATCCATTCCTCCTTACAGAATGGCTCCGCAGAGTTGAAAGAGTTGAAGGAGCAATTGAAGGACTTGCTCGAGAAAGGCTTTATTAGGCCTAGTTCTTCCCCGTGGGGAGCACCCGTGTTGTTTGTCCGGAAGAAAGATAGCGCCTTGCTAATGTGCATTGACTATCAGCAGTTGAATAAGGTGACAATCAAGAAAAAATATCCTCTTCCAAGGATTGATGACTTATTTGACCAATTACAAGGCGCCAAGTGGTTTTCAAAGATAGATTTGAGGTTCGGGTATCATCAGGTGCGAGTTAGGGAGAAAAATATTCCTAAGACAACCTTCAGAACCAGATACGACCATTTTGAATTTCGGGTAATGTCATTTGGGCTAACTAATGCACCGGCAGTATTTATGGATTTGATGAACAATGTGTTCAAGCCCTTCCTAGATTTATTTGTGATTATCTTCATCGACGATATCCTGGTATATTTTAAGTCCGAGGCTGAACATGCAGATCATTTGCATACTGTTCTTAGAGTTCTTCAAACTCGGGAGTTATTCGCCAAATTTTCTAAGTGTGAGTTTTGGTTAAACTTAGTGACCTTTTTGGGGCATATTATTTCAGCCGATGGTAGTCGGGTAGATGCCCAAAAGATTGAGGCCGTGAAGACTTGGCCAAGGCCCACAACTCCTATGGAAGTTCGTAGCTTCCTGGACTTAGCAGGTTATTACAGGAGATTTGTAGAAGTTTTTTCTCCATTTCAATGAATAGATTCTTGTGAACGAAGTTTCCAAGAGCTAAAGGATATATTAACTTCTACCCCAGTCCAGACACTTCCAGAGGGATCGGAAGTTTATGTTGTCTATTGTGATGCTTCAGGCGTTGGGCTAGGCTGTGTGTTGATGCAACATGGTAAGGTGATTGCATACGCTTCAAGGCAATTACGGAAACATAAGACGAATTACCCGACCCATGATCTTAAATTGGCTGCAGTGATTCATGCATTGAAGATGTGGAGACATTATTTGAATGGCGTCCATGTTGATATTTATATAGATCATAAGAGCTTTCAGTATATCTTCAAGCATAAAGAATTGAATTTATGGCAACGGCAGTGGTTGGAATTGTTGAAAGACTATGATGTTGATATCTTGTATCATCCCAGGAAAGCAAATGTGGTGGTTGATGCTCTTAGTCGTAGATCTATGGGAAGTTTATGCGATGTTCAGCTAGAGAAAAGAGAGATAGCTCATGAGCTCCAGCAGTTAGCTAGCCTAGGAGTTCGAGTAGTGGACTCAGGCAATATGGGAGCTACCATTCAAAATTCAGCGGTCTCATCACTAGTAGTGGAAGTGAAAGAGTGTCAATATGAAGATCTCATGCTAATTCATTATAGAAATACCGTCCCTCAAAAGGAGAAGTCACCATTTGAGATTTCTGGAGATGGAGTTCTCCGACACCGAGGCAGGTTATGTGTTCCCAATGTTGCAGGGTTACGTCAGCAGATTTTAAAAGAAGCCCATTGTTCCCGTTATTCTGTCCACCCCGGAGCAACGAAGATGTATCATGGTCTTAAATCTATATCTTGGTGGAGTGGAATGAAGAAAGATATAGCGGAATACGTAGCTCAATGTCCCAACTGTCAGCTAGTGAAAATTGAGCAACAAAAGCCGGGCAGATTGTTGCAAGCTATAGAAATTCCAACTTGGCAATGGGAAGTAATTAACATGGACTTCATTACAGGCTTACCCCGTTCTCGACGTAAGTAAGATTTTATATGGGTGATTGTGGATAGACTCACGAAGTAAGATTTTATATGGGTGATTGTGGATAGGCTCACGAAGTCAGCTCATTTCTTACCAGTCAGAACTACATATGTAGCAAAATATTATGCAAAGCTTTATGTCAAAGAGATAGTGCGGCTTCACAGTGTTCCAGTATCTACTATCTCCGATAGAGGGACTCAGTTTACAGCCAATTTTTGGAAATCTTTCCAAGAAGGTTTGGGAACTCAAGTGAGTCTTAGCACGGCATTTCACCCACAGACTGATGGACAAGCTGAACGTACCATTCAGACCCTTGAGGATATGCTACGGGCGTGTATATTGGATTTTGGAGGTGGTTGGGATGATTACTTACCACTTATTGAATTTGCTTCTAACAATAGTTATCATTCTAGCATCCAAATGGCACCGTATGAGGCTTTATATGGACGAAAGTGTAAATCTCTAATTGAATGGTTCGAAGTAGGACAGACCAAATTGATAGGGCCAGACTTGGTCCAACAAGCTATAGAGAAAGTCAAGCTTATACAGGATCGATTATTAACAGCTTAGAGTCGACAAAAATCCTATGCAGATAATCGTCGAAGGGACTTAGAGTTCCAAGTGAAAGATTGGGTGTTTTTTAAGGTGTCGCCAATGAAGGGCGTCATGAGATTCAGCAAGAAGGGAAAGCTTAGCCCCCGGTACATTGGACCTTATGAGATTGTACGCAAGGTAGGCCGAGTGGCTTATGAATTAGATCTACCTCTGAATTTGGAGTTAGTTCACCCAGTTTTTCATGTATCGATGCTTCGTAAGTGCATTGGAGATCCTTCTAGAATTGTACCAATAGATGATGTCCAAGTTACCAAACAATTATCTTATGAAGAAGTTCCCATTGCCATTTTAGATAGGCAAGTACGGAAGCTCAGAACCAAAGAGGTAGCTTCGGTTAAAGTTTTATGGAAGAATAATAATAGAGAAGAAATGACTTCGGAAACCGAAGAAGACATGAAGTTCAGGTACCCGCATTTATTTTCACCTTCAGAGGAGACTCAGGCAGAGACGCCACTATCCTCAGATATGTAGTGTTTTTCCTTGATGTTTTCCTGGTCGTGTGTGACCATGGTTATTGATGTTGTTGTTGTAGCCCTGTGAGGCGATGTATTTTGGGTTGCTGTTGCAGGATGGTAGTGTCATATTATAAGGGAAACTCTGGCGAAATTTTTGTAGAATCCCCAGGAACCTAACATTCAAGGATGAATGTTCCTAAGGGAGGGAGAATGCTACACTTCAGAATTTCCGGATATGTTGCCTTGTGGATAGGCTAGTGTGAGATTAGGATGATTATGAAACCCTTATGAGAATAAGGGAAGTATTAGATAGCTTAAGGTGCATAATATAAGATTTAGAGTCATACGAATATGTGAAGTTTAGTTGTTGAAGGAAGTGAAATGTAAGTAGTGTTTGGAAGGTTTCCGATATAATCGAGCTAATATTTATTTAGAAATATCTTGAGGGGCTACTATAGGGCCTATTATATGGTTAATGAAGTGTTATATAAGTGCCAAGAAGGTTCTACGAGGATTAAAAGTCAAACGAGTCGACGAGAATGGAATTCGGAAATTCCCAGCTGTACGGCCATTTGTACGGACTGTATAAATTATACGGCCCGTATAATAGGCCGTATAATCGGGTCGGGTCAGATTTTATTTTATAAGGAGGGACGACCCTTGCTCATTTTTTTCATTTCCCACATTTCTTCCAAACTCTCTAAAGCTCCAAAACCCTTCTCCAAACATATTTTACTCAACCCCAAGGGATTACAAAGATCAAATAGCAAGAATCAAGTGTTCATGTGTTAGAAGGCTTTCTAGGGTTGGTGGATTTCAGGAAATACTTGGGCATTGTAGCTAGGGTTTTTGCAAAATTTGATGGCTGCTCCAAAACTTGTTCCTATGAGATAAAAAGGTTAGTTTCCATGCTTATTCCATGTTATTGAGAATGCTTGGTTGTAGCAAAACTTGGGTAGAAGAAGAAAGTGGAAAATGAAGTCTAAATGTAGTTTTTATGATGTTTTTTAGTAGTAAGCTATATTGAGTCATGATTCTTAGTATGATATGGATAATCCTGTTATAGAAGATAGTAATAGTCGTAAGGAAGCATTGTATGAAAATGTGCTAAAAGGGGTGTGGAGTTGTTGGTATAAGTTGAACACAAGGATAGATGTTAGAGGTTAAATGGAATATGATTGCTTGGTTATGATATTGTGAGTGTATTATGGATGTTTGAGAGTTATTTTGTAATATGGTGGAAGTTGACGAAATAGGGGAAAATGCTGCCCAATTTTCATTAGATCATGAATTGTTCTAGTTTGAAGTTAAGAGTATCATTAAGGCCTAACTATGGTATGAATCCTTCTAAATGTAGATTATTCAAGCTTCGACGGTGAACGTTAAATAGTTAAGAAGACAAAAAGGTATGTAAGGCTAACCCTTCTTTCAATAAGGCATGGTTCCTTGGCTATATGTATACACATCCTTTCATAAGTTCTATAGTGTCCTCCAAATGATTCTATCTCTAAATCTACTAAAGTTCACGATCCTCGATACTTTCATGATTCCATTGCACCCCTTATATGATAGTTGATCCTCCAAGGATAGACGTAATGAAAATGATGATGGTAACGATGTTGATGATACTTGTGGGCTTTTATGTATACGTGTCTAAGTATGTATGACTATTATGTAATACCGAGCTTATATGGTTGGGTATGATACTTATTGCGCACGCACCACTGCAGTTGGGTACGGACAACACTGAGCCTTAGTAGGGCCAGGTATGTATACTCATCGAGCCTTGTTATGCCGGGTATATGAACCACCGAACCTTTATGGTCGGGTATGATATGTATATGATATGGATACGAGTATGAATATGAATATGAATATGAATATGAATACGAATACGAATATATATATGTATGTATGTACATGAGTAAGCATTAGAAATGGAAGGTCCCTATGAAAGGCAAGTAAGTAGATATGATGAAGGCCATTAGAGGTACAAATGACTGTATTACCTCCTGATTATCCCATCTTATGTTAATTCTTGTGTTGTCTATTATGCTTCTACTATGATGTTGATTATGCTTTACATACTCAGTACATTATTCGTACTGACGTCCTTTTGTTGTGGATGATGCGTCATGCCCGTAGGTGGACAGGGGGACGGCTTGATCCATAGATTTCCTATTCAGTGACTGCATAGAGGAGCTCCATTTCATCCGGAGCTACAGCTTTTGGTATTATTCTTTTGTGTACATACACATGGGCATGGCGGGGTCCTGTCCCGCCTATATGATGTTACCTACTCTTCTTAGAGGCTCGTAGACAGTTGTGTATGGTTAGATGTCTTATAGCCTTGTCGGCTCATATTTTGTGTATCATTTTGAAAGCCTCGTCGACTTGTGTATATGGATATGGGCATTGTTATTGATGATGATATAAATGCGTTGTTGCCCAACGAGATTAGCACTATTGATGTATGTAAATTATGAGTAAGTCATGTCGCTCACCTAGATGTGAATATGAGAGTACGATAAGAGGTTCCCGGGTGGGTTAGCACCGGGTGCCTGTCATGACCCTCCGGTTAGGTCGTGACACCAACAACACAACACAGACAAAATTCAACAACTATTTCATAACTTCTACCACATCTCGTATTTTCTCAACAATCAACCACACCTAGGACTCCAATTAGTCCATACACATGAAGAAGATAGAGACTCTAACCTTTAACCTCAAGATTCAGCCCTTAGCAAGCTTTTTCTTAGTTTGAAACAAGCTATAACTCGGCTACGCCGTGGGGAAACCGGCCTCTTTCAAGCACTACGATCTTTCTGAAGGGAGATTTGGGTTAGAACCCTTTAGATCTTGCTTGGGAATGTTTAGGGACTCTTATGGAGCTCTTAGAGTTGTTGGGGATCTGTTCTGGCCGTGAAATATGAAATGAGAAGGGTGCCACCGCTTTAAATAGAGAGAGAGAAATTTCCACCGCCTTAGGTTTACGCCTAGATCTGTGTCGCACATGCCAACGCATCCTGAGGCAGAGATTTCCCAAATTTCTCAGCTCAAATGCGTCTAGGAATGCGGGGCATTCTGCCATCCGCAACGGAAACCACCTCCAAAACTCGACAAATTTCGTCAAAACTTGTTTTCTTCGATTCGTAAAACCTCTAATCCTTACGACACTACCCTGACATTATCTTAACTCGCCAATATGATAATGAATGACCTTGACGTAAAGGTATAGGTTGTTACATGTCAATAACAAAAAAGGAGGTAGGGGAAACTCTAGAGAAACTTCAGGCCTCAAACAAAGACCTGGAAAAGATTCTAGTAAAAATGGAGGTTCCAACATCTAGAGCAATTCTGATGCAGAGCATGCACAGGGAAGAATTCAAAGAGCCATACAGTGAAGTGCTTATTGCTCTATTCCCAAGAAATCTGTTCAGAGTCAGGTTAGGTCTAGAGTCGGCCTGACCACAAAACTCAAACATCTCAGCTGTGACCATAAATCCAACTCTGAGAACAGTGGAGAGCATACAAATGCAGAAAGAGAATCCCCAAGGCCAAAAGAGAAAGGGAAAAGGGGTGAAGAAAGGGAGACAAGCTCAAAAGTTGTTGATGAATGTCATGATTTGGAATTCTAAGGGACCAACCCAGACTTTAAAAGGCATTGTGTGAACATGGTTGGATTCAACAAGCCAATCATGTTAGTGCTTTTAGAAACTAAGGTAAGTGACCATCAGCATATGGTTAAAGCTGAGATTCAATGCCCGTGCCCAATCTCCTGCTGGAGGGCTATCAGGTGGCATAGTTGTTATGTGGAAGGATGATTTCCTCATGCTGGAAGAAGTCTCAATCACTGACCAGATGTCCATGTCACTGTCAAGGTACTTTCTACTCAAGTATCTTGGCTATTTTTTGCTATTTATGCTAGTAGTATCTATGCTGATAGGATTAAGCTTTGGAATAGTTTAGTAGATATTGCCAATAATAATCAGGGCAGTTGGCTGATAGGGGGAGACTTCAATGAAGTTCTAAGGGCTAGTGAGAAATTTGGTGGAAATAATATTAACAACTTTAAAGCCAATAAGTTTTGGAAATGCATCAACTAGTGCAAGTTCATTGACCTAGGGTAATACATGGTCAAATAAGAGATACGTTAATAGGCAAGATCTTATCATGGAAATAATTGATAGGTGCCTAGCTACTGATGAATGGATTAAAATTGTACCCTGACACCACTGTGACCCATCTTCCTACGATCCATTCTGATCACTGTCCTCTCATTTTATCCACTGCCTTGCCCTTTGGGGCTTAGAATGATAGGCCTTTAAGATTTGAGACCATGTCACTGAGTGTTTTCTGGGAGTGAGAACCTTATAAGAGCTATCACTAAGTTTCAGAATAAATGCAGAATTTGGAAAAAGGAATTTTATGGTAACATTTTCCACCAGAAATAGCATCTCCTAGCTAGATTAGCATGAATTCAAAGATCCCCCAACTTCCTTTAAGCACCTTCCTCCAAAATCTAGAAATAGAGCTGACTGAAAAGCTATCAGCTATTCTTAAGAATGAGGAAGAGTTTTGGAAACTCAAATCTAGAATAAATTGGCTCACCAATGGGGACAGAAACACTAGATTTTTCCACACTTCCACTTTGACCATGAGGAGAAGGAACAGGATCCTTAGCCTGCAGGATGATGTAGGCAACTGGATCAATGACCTTGAGGACATAAAACACACAATCCTTTCCTTCAACAATAGGCTCTTCACCATTGAACATGACTACTCCAGCTCCACCACTATTATTCCCTCGAGCACTGAACATACTCTCAGTCCGAAGTTCAACAACTTTTGGACTCTTCTCCCATTAAGTCCTTCAAGCCCCTTAAAGCATCAGGCCTGATGGGCTTCAGCCCTTTTTCTACCAATAATTATGGCAGGACTTAGAACCCAAGGTCAGTGCTATCTTTCGCTGCACCTTCAACACCCAGAGAATGGACCCTGAGATCAACAAAACCTTCTTATGTCTCATTCCAAAATGTGCAAATGCTACTATCCTAAAGAATTATAGACCCATTGGGTTATGTAATACCCTTACAAGATAGTAACAAAAATCATTGTCAACAGAATCAAGCCTCACTTTCCCACCATCATTGGTCCCACTCAAGCTAGTTTTCTTTCCAATAGGAAAACTACTAACAATGCCATCATTGTGCAAGAGTTTATCTCCCATTTCAAAAGGATGAAAGGCAAGAATGGGAATTTCATCATAAAGATTGACCTTGAGAAAGCTTTTGATAGACTAGAGTGGTCTTTCATTAGAACCACCCTTATCTATTTCAAGTTTCCTCTAGGATTAGTCAATCTTATCCTTTCCTGTTTCTCCTCTTCTAGTATCTCTGTTTTAGTTAATGTTAGTAAAATTGAATACGTCCAGCCCAGCAGAGGTATTAGACAAGGAGATACCATGTCCCCTTATCTATTCATCCTATGCATGGAACTGCTTTCCAGAAGGATTGACCAACATGTGCGCATTCAAAACTCTGGACCCCCATCAACATTAGCCACAATGGTCCAAAAATCTCCCATCTTTTTTTTTTCTGATGACTTAACTCTCTTTACAAGGGCAAATCCACAAAGCTGTCACACCATCACCAATACTTTTAGGGAATTCAGTGTATTTTTAGGACAAAATAAATCACTCTAAGAGCAAAGCTATTTTCAACTTTAACTGCCCTGACAACATCATTCAAGAATGCACTAATATACTGTGTATCAACAACAGCAATGATTTTGGGAAATACCTTGGGTTCCCCTTTCATTCCAGACCCACCCACAGTGACTTCCAGTACATTATTGACAATGTGAATAATAGATTTGCTGGCTGGAAACCAAATTCCTCAACATGATTGCATTAGCTAAAGATAACTTAAGCAGTGTCCCTAACCATGTTATGCAGTACATCCAATTGCCAAAGCACACCACCAACATTGTCAATAGACTGCAGAGAAACTTTGTATGGGGTACCACCTCTGGAAAGAGGAAGCTTCACCTCCTGAGTGGGATAACATTTCTAGACCAAAAGAGAGGGGCCTAGGGTTACAGAAGGCTGAGCATAAAAACATTGTCATTCTTGCTAACCTCTCCTGGAGAACGTACTCAAATCCTCCCACTCTTTGGGCAAGAACTCTACTTTCTAAACACTACAGCCCCAATACCAGTAGGAAAAGCCCTATATATAGAACTTGGAAGTGTGTCCCCAATGGCTAGAAAGTATGCTATGAGGGTAATAGATAGGTAGTGTACAGGGTGAATTTCTTGGCTGACAATTGGATTAATAGGCGCCAACCCATCTTCAAAACCCTCCAAGGACCTTAGCCTTAAAGTGTTCTGAACTCCAAAGTTAGCAGCTACCACCATATTAGTATCTGGCACTTAGAAGGCTTCCCTTATGACATTCTGAGAAACATCCAAAGGGCCTTTAGTGGAACCTTCTTTACTGCAAATGTTGTCAAGGAAGACCATGGTCTGGGATATACGCCAGCTGATCAGGTGGCAATGCGTCTATAGCGCAACATATGTCCCTTCCCCTCCATATCTCCCTCCCTCCCCCCATGTACATATACATATACATATATAACATGCATGAGAGCCCAAAGAAAATCATGTATCCATCGGAGTGACGTAAGGTCGGTAACCTCCGATTATATTATGGAATAGCCATGGGCGCCGTGTCCCACCTTGAAGGAACTAGTATTATAAGGCGAGACTATCAATGAAGAGTGTCATCATTAGAAAACATAAGACAGGATCATAAGGCATTGTTTCATATACTTGGAACCTTTAAAGTAGTCATTATCCATAATAGAGTTGAGATATCAAGAAATAGTTTAACATTTTCATATTGTCATATTCATGGTAGGAACATATCGTCAATATATCTATCATAGACATTTTCTCATATTTGACTTCATCGTTGTCATTATAAGATCATATTCATCATCTTAGTCATAAGAGCTTCCTATCTCTTAAAACTTGGTTTCGAAAATATGGACATTTTGAAAAAAAACAATTATGAACTATTAGGAAAAGACTTATACCTTGGAGTCATAGACTTATAGCTTTTGCAAGTAAAGAAGATATATAAAAAAAACATTTGAGACATTACGACTTGGGGATCATGCCTTTGGAAGAAAAGGGACGAGCCTTACATACATGTGCCGCGCCTTACTAGCTACGCTCATTCGTCCAACTTGTTAGTCTACATTTAAGAAAATCGACACTATCGTTAGATTCATCTTGTCTTAACCTTTCAAGTTCATTCACTTATGGTCTGCCGAAATTCGGCAGCATCTACCCTGTAAATATATCATCCCCGAGAATACAACTCGGCCAATTTTAATCAACAACAATCCGGGAATTCAACCCGGCCAAACTATCAATCAACAATACCAACAATTATTCTAGCAACACTTCGACATTCAATTCAATTCAATTCAGTTCAATTTCATTCATACACTATTCCATTTCTAACCATATTAAGTCCTTATTTTTCATCATGGAATCCTTAACGACATGAATTAGAATATCAAATGAAATCGATTTATCATAGCTTACCAAAACATCACCATTCTCGGCCACAACACTACACATATTTCCATGAACTTTCATTCATTCCTATACATTACAACAACACCCAACATACTACATAAAATTAATCCATTCTTACTATATAACATTACATATGCACGGCCAACAACACACCCCACACGGCTCAACACCTCAACACACAAAATTCATGGTTTTTATTCATTTCTCATTATGGATTTCACAACACAACAGTCAAACTACCAAAATAAAATCAATTCATCACACCTCCACAACACTACTTCTATTCGGCCACCACCCCACACATACATATTTCATGAATTCCATCCTTTTCCACATACAACAACATGCATAATCATCCATACATGTAAAAGGAGGTTGAGCCTTACCTTGTTTCCACTTATCTTCTCCACTCTCGGCTAGGACTTGAGCTTGCACAAACGGGTGGTTCTCTTGCTTCAACAACTACTCCATGTCAACGAAGACGTCCCAATTGGTCGGAATACTTGAATAAATAATTTTTCCTTGATTAATTTTCCATGGCCAAATTTTTGGGGCCATGGCCGAAACCCCTTTGCTCTCCTCTCTCTTCATCTTTCTTTTTTTTTTTTGTTCAATTTCTTGAATTAATATGACAACCTCTCTCATATATATATAGGCTTTACAAGCATGTGAGGGGCACATGCCCCTCCTTTCTTTTTTTTCTCTAGACTTTTCTTCCTTTTTCTTGAATTTTCCTAAAGTGGTCAAAGAAAGGAAGCTTTGGCCCATGTAGTTTTATTATTCATAATTAGCCCCCCATTTAATAAAAATTGAGGACATATACCATCCATGCCACACGGCCATCTTAGAGATTTCAAGAATTTTCTTAAATATTTGTGAAATTATCATTTTGCCCCTAGGCTCCCACAATATTACCATGAACCATTTTGCGAATTTCCCTTTTTGCCCTTAGTCTCTTCTCAACATTTTCATACTACCAATGTTCGTAAATAATATTTATAACCAACTTGTACATTGAAATACATTTGGAAGATGGTCATTCCCTTAACTTTGCCACGACTACCTTGGAATATCCGAACGTATAAAATACGGAATATAACATCCTTATAGTCAAACACTAAATTTTTTCAAACAAAACTTACTTCAGGCACCTTTTCAACCCCTAAAATGACGATCCGAACGTCTACGTATCCTTGATGTATTGAACCTACATTATTGTACACAGAAAAAAATATCAAGTTCTATATAAAATATTGACGTTTCGGAATCTTCACACACGATTAATCATTGATCAAAGTATAAAAAAACACACTAAGTGTTGCAAAAAAAAAACAAGTTTACCAAAAAAAAAAATTTAGTGCTCGCCGTAGCGCAGCATTTTCCTGCACTATGCAAAAAAAAAATCTTTAACGCAGTATTTTACTGTGCTAAAGGTATTTTTGTAATATTTTTTTTTGTTAGGATATTTTGGTTCAAAATGGTTTTTTTGGGAGGCATTTTGGTTCCGGACTCCTTGAACTACACCATTTTAAAGTACTTGTCACTGTTTGGTTACAAAACACTAGAACGAAAGCAAAGGTCAGTGTTCTCCAAAATAAGAGCAGACTATACAGAACTACAATCTCATTGTCAAAGCCACAAATCCAGTCCCCTCTCCCTATGAAGTTTGTAGGCAAATGGCGACTATATAAAATAGAGCGGCCAGCTACACTTGCTATTATCAAAACAAAACAAAACAAAATTATTAGCTGCAGCCTGCGGAAGATGGCTTCTCATTATTCCTTGCATAGCTTCTAAATCATTCTATATAAACAATAGAAATAAAGAATATTGGGGAGAGCGAAACAATTGGCATACATCTTCATTGTGGCAGAAAAAATATATAGTGGCTCGGGTAAGGTTCCAAATGCCTAGCAACCCAAAGCATTTGATAAATCTCCTACATATCTATTGTTGGATAAAGACCAAGAAGAGAATTACGCCCACCGCCATTTGAATCTGCACCAGCATACATTGGCGATTGTAGCTCACCAGAATGGGATGATTTGCGTGATCTTGGGTTTTTAGGAGAAGCAGTGTATGAATCAGTTGAGCCACTGCTTGTCGTATTATACAAGGATGATGTTGGAAGACCATGAATCTTTGGTAGGCCTGTTGGGTCGGTACCTATGCTGTAACCTCTTTCAACTGTCTCAGCTTCAAGTGGCAACTCATCCAATGTCTGCAAACCAAAAGACATTAATTCCAACGTCTACAACCCAATCATTTATAAGGGTTTGGTAACCAGTTATTTTTCATTTTCTGAAAATGTTTGATTTGATTTCTAAGTTTGATTTGATTTCTAAGGTGTCTCGATAAATAGTGGTCTTGGTTTTTTGCTTTTGTTTTAGTTTTGATTTTTGGACATCGGGAATTGGTCTTTATTTTATTTATACAAAGTTCTTACTTTCAAGAAGGTTGAATACCTTGAACTTGCCCAAATTTTTATTTAGACACCAGAACTCACCCTTGTTCCTAATGAACACCCGGACACCCAGTCCAAGTGTGCCTATCAGATACGTATGGCACAGTTTTAAAAACAGATTAAGCATATGTTGCCAAGCAGCTCTAACGTGGCCAAAAAACAAATCAATATGCAACACATTGTTAAAAAAAATCAAAAAAATGGAGGAGAAAACCTTTCTTTACATTATTTTCCAGCCCCAAAGTGTGCACCCTTTTGTGATTCTTCTATTCTATTAGATTTTAATGATTACCGAAATCTCTTCATTTCTTTGCAAAATAATAAAAAGGTTCATTTATTTATCCTTAAGAGCAAGACAGAAATACAGAAAAAGGAATAATGCAAAAAGGTAATAAAAACGTATTAAACACATATTATTTTATCCTCAATCATTAATTAACATTCTTAATTGAACACACTAAATATCTTTGAATATATAAATATATGACTATAGAAGTTTAATTTCCCCCTTAATGTTCACACTATTCATAGAATAATTAATTCACCTTTGGGTAAATTCTTAGGTTCCAAAGACAGTAAAGGACAGCCCGGTGCACTAAGCTCCCGCTATGCGCGGGGTCCGGAGAAGGACCGGACCACAAGGATCTATTGTACGCAGTCTTACCTTGCATTTCTACAAGAGCTTGTTTCCACGGCTTGAACCCATGACCTCCAGGTCATATGGCAGCAACTTTACCAGTTACGCCAAAGCTCCCCTTCTAAGGACAATGAACACCAATTTATGCATTTATCATGATAATTTTTTTTTATCCAAACATTTATCATGATATTAGACATCTCACTAGTATCAAGGATAAATGACAATTTATGCATGTGTCTATCATGACATACTAGTTTTGCCACTTTGGTAACTAACTAACAAACTACAACAACAACAACAAGCCCAGTAGAATCCCACCATGTGGGGTCTAGGGAGGATAGAGTGTACGCAGACCTAACCCCAACCTTGAAAGGTAGGGCGGTTATTTCCGAAAGACCCTCGGCTCAAAAGAGGAAAACAAGACAAAAGGTCAAATAAATAACAAAAGCGAGAAAGTCATGATAGAGCAGTCCGGAAAGAAAGGAGCAATAACTACTAAAGATAAATAAGATAATCAAAGTACAAAGGCCCAACAACTATAGGCAGGAATCCAATGGCTATAAACGAATGAGCAAAACTACAACTACTATGGTGAAAGGATAAGCAACCTAACCTTCTATCCTAATCTGAGTCCTCCACAACCTCCTATCTAAGATCATGTCCTCGGTAAGCTGAAACTCTGTCATATCCTGTCTAATCACCTCTCCCCAATACTTCTTCGACCTCCCTTTACCTCTACTAAAACCGTCCATAGCCAACCTCTCACACCTCCGCACTGGAGCATCTGTGTCTCTCCTCTTCACATGCCCAAACCATCTCAACCTCGCTTCCCGCATCTTGTCCTCCACCGATGTCACTCCCACCTTGTCCCGAATATCTTCATTCCTAATTCTATCCCTCCTAGTGTGCCCACACATCCATCTCAGCATTCGCATTTCCGCGACTTTCATCTTCTGAACGTGAAAGTTCTTGACTGGCCAACACTCCGCCCCGTACAATAAAGTCGGTCTAACCACCACTTTGTAGAACTTGCCTTTAAGTTTTGGTGGCACTTTCTTATCACACAGCACTCCGGAGGCGAGCCTCCATTTCATCCACCCTGCACCAATACGATGTGAAACACCATCGTCGATATCCCAATCTCCCTGTATAATAGACTCAAGATACTTGAAACTTCCTTTCTTTTGAATGGCCTGGGTACCAAGCCTCACTTCCTCGTCAACCTCATGCGGTACGCCACTGAACCTGCACTCCAAGTATTCTGTCTTGGTCCTACTCAATTTAAATCCTTTAGACTCCAACGTCTGTCTCCAGCCCTCCAGCTTATCGTCAACCCCGTTGCGAGTCTCGTCAATCAGGACTATGTCATCCGCGAACAACATACACCAAGGCACCTCACCTTGTATTTGTCGCGTCAATTCATCCATCACCAAGGCGAATAGAAACGGGCTAAGAGCTGATCCCTGATGCAACCCCATCAGAACAGGGAAGTGCTCCGAGTCTCCTCCCACCGTCCTTACCCTGGTCTTAGCTCTTTCATACATGTCCTTTATCGCTCTAATGTACACCACAGGTACACCTTTAGCCTCCAAGCATCTCCATAGGACCTCTCTTGGTACTTTGTCGTAGGCCTTTTCTAGGTCAATGAATACCATGTGCAAGTCCCTCTTCCGCTCCCTATACTGCTCCATCAATCTCTTTATAATATGAATGGCTTCTATAGTCGAGCACCCCGGCATGAATCCAAACTGGTTCTCTGAAATAGACATACCTCTCCTCACCCTCATTTCCACCACCCTTTCCCACACTTTCATAGTGTGACTTACCAGCTTGATACCTCTATAGTTGTTACAGCTTTGAATGTCGCCCTTGTTCTTGTACACTGGAATCATTGAACTAACTAACAAACTAGATGGACGTAAATACATACATGAAATAAACGTTAGGTAACTTTGTGCATGTGTATATTTTCAACATTGTAGTTTGACCACTGTGAATAACAGACTAAAAAAACATTAATACATGCATATTATCCATGTATGGACACCCCATCTCAGCTAGGATTACTATAAATTTTGATATTATGAGTTCATTCAATGACCTTATTATTGTTTTCCAATTAAATAATTATTTTAAAATATTTCACAAAGGGCAGAGGAAAAGAAAACGTCCTCCTTGCTCTTAGTTAGATGAAGAGATATCTTATCATTTTCCAACTTTCAAAAGAGATGCAAGGTATATTGACGGTGCTCAACTTTAACCTCTGAGGGAAGAGGATAAGAAAAGGGCCGAAGAAAGCACTGTAGAAGGGAGAGATGAATAGGAATTGACGAGGCAGAAAGGAATAGATAAGAAATGAAACACGACAACCCTAAAAAATTTCTTTCTCCCATTTCTTTTTGCACCATGTTTTTTCTTATTTGTATTTTCCAGATTGGCCTTCGAGATAATTCAAGTGAAGTGTTTTATGGTTTTGTATGGAAATAAAGAGACTGGGGTGTAAATCATTAAAAATTGTAGGATAGGATAGGGTGCAAATCACAAAAGAGAGTGCAAAATGCAAGTAAACCAACATAAAATCTAGTGAGAGAAGGTCAGCTAAATTGTTATGGAGTTTCTGAAACCAATAAAACATGAAAACTCGAAGAAGGAGATGCTGAATGAAAGACAGCGCGGATTGCAAACACTGTTTTTTTTTTTTTGTGGTCAAAAACTTTCCCTTTTTTTTTTTTTAATAGATGGAGAAGAGGGAAGGGTGGCAGGAGGATGTGGCAGCAGGCAGAGAGTGAGGAAGAAGGAGAAATTTGAAAGGAACCAAAAAACCAGAAATAAAAATGAATTAGCCATTTTAACGCGCTTAAAAGGAGTAGGAAGTAGGCACTTAGCCACAACAGCACGTGGTGTCTAATAGACACAGTTTGGCTCAAGTTCAAGTGTTCAATAGGTACAACCTTTAGTTTAGGTGTCGAAATGAAAAATCCGGGCAAGTTTAAGGAGCCGCATATGTATCCCCCTTTCAGAAACTTGCATATGAGTTAAATTAAAAGACAACATAACTAACTATTCATCTTAATTGTTGTTTGGGGCCCGGGGGGCGGGGCGATTTGTTTGGGAAAAGGTCGACTAGAATGAAAGCTGGAAATGAGCTATCACTACTCTACTTGGGGGGCGCCTGAATATGGTTAAACTTTTAGGAAAACCCAACGCCGACTAGCATAAGATTTCAGGTTTCTTTTTATGTACTAAAAAGTATTTTATTAATCTTTGGTATAATGTTGAATGATTCTGAATCCATTAGTGATGAAGTTGGAACTGTTATCTCCCATCTATATCGTGCTCCCCCAAATTTTAAAAACTTTTGGGTCTTTGTGTGGTTTGTCCATGTTTTTGTTCAATCTGGTACTAGTTTCATATCTCAATTACTTGGATTCAATTAAGAGCCCATTTGGATTGGCTTAAGTGGTCAAACCAGCTTATAAGCTGTTTTTTGGTTTTTTAAGTGTTTGGCAAACCAGCTTATAAGCTAAAAAAGTGCTTAGAATAAGCCAAAAAAATAAGTTGGGGTGGCCCAACTTTTTTTTTTTTTTTTTGGCTTATAAGCCACTTTTTTAAGCTAAACAAAACGGGCTCTAAGAGCGTAAGTAAATCATAGAGACCACCATCCACCCATGCATACCTGCTCATAAGAAATTTTTTGAAACCCAAAGATTTACACTACAGGCATTAACTACCAAACTACAAGAAACCACATAGACCTGCTAAAACTAATAGCTTATCAATACGCAATTAACATTTCTCTGAAAAACTCAGTAGATAATCTACATTCTGAATAAACGAGAACCAAGATCTGACCTTGAAAGCTTGCTGAAGAACACGAAGTGTCTCACGAGTGCGCTTTCTCTTCAAGGCTATCTCATCAGGTTCCTGCAACATCTCTTCGAGGAGGTTGTCTCTGTGACATGTTGTAAGAACAATAAGAATCGCAACTAAACCATATGTTACATAACATTTTTGAGTTAGCTAAGCAGTTGAGCAAAGAAAAATATTGTAACATTTTTGAGTTAGCTAAGCAGTTAAGCAAATAAAAATATTGTACTATCAGCATAGAGAGTAATAGCATCATAGAAGTGTGATCCAAATCACTAGCTGAGTGAGAAGCATTTTATTCAGCAAAGAAGCCTAGTGAAAGATAAATAAGCAGATCTCTGTAATAAGTTTGGGCTTCATAAGTTTGGGCTTCAAATAAACTTGGATTTCTTACTCTCATACAATACCTGTAAAGTTTCTTGATAAATACATTGTGGAGTTCTCGTTTTGTGTGGTTGACCTGAACAAAAAAAGACAACGTTCTTATCAAACAAGGGAGAACATGAATTATACATACATGTGTGTGTGTGTATACATATAATTAATATATATATATATATATATATATATATATATATATATATATATATATATATATATATATATTGTCACTGGTGCAACAACATCGTATAAATAAAAGAAGAGAACACTTCCTTGCGCAGATGTTAGCCTCTGAAATTTTGGCAGAAAAACCAAGAAAACCTTCAAACTTAAAGAAGATTATTTACTCATTCCTATTTGTTTCCCAGTTTATCTGGATTATCACACATATACAACATAGCCTACAGCAGAGTCTTAACGGTACTTAAATTTCCACCTGAAAGAGACGAATCTCCTGCCTAAGGAGATAAAGAGACGAATCTCCTGCCTAAGGAGATAAAGAGGATCTACAAGTGGATACACCAGATTATGGGAAGAGTTGCACAATCAAATCAGAAAAAGTAACACATCCAAGCACCGAAGGGTGTGGCCTACTGGTCAATGAAGTTGTGCAAACCTTAGAGACCAGGATTCAAATCCTAGTAGAGACCCAAAAAAAACACTGGGTGATTTCTTCCTATCTGCCTAAGCCTTGGTGAGCAAAATTACTTGGTACTTGTTTTAGAGAGATGTAGCAGGTACCCGGTGGAACAACCGAGGTGCGCAAGCTGGCACAAACTCCATCATTGTTTAAAAAAAAAAAAAAAAACCTAGTACGGAGTACTCATCTAAATTACTTAAGATCTGCAATAAATGGAACTAGAAAATCCTCCCTATCACAAGCACAAGTCCAGTGAAAGCCTACTTGAGTAGATGCCAAAACATCAAAGCAAGAGATCATTAAGACACAAGATTGTGATATCATTTTACCAGAAAGTGCATGATAGCTTTAGGTACTGAGTCCTCGATGTTTTTTCTGACAATGTCATAATATGACCTCAATAACAGTTTCGTGACAGCAATTTCAATAGTCTCCTGATCCGAATGAGTTTCTGACGGCCTCAGCACACTTGGCGGCTTCAAAATGGTGAGATTCACAAGTAAGATTATCATCAAATTGACTATCTAGTAATTATAAAGTACCGTAGCCTTCAAACACATACCTCTCTCAAGTGGATGAAAGTATGATTCATGCTCTGGACAGGTTCACTGAATGGCTTACTAATGGAATTGTCTTTGACAGATGTACGACTGTCTGATCCACCAAATATTGATGATATCCCCCAGCTTGAACTAACATTTGATCCTGATTGTGAAGAACCAAGATTAAGACATCACCAATAAAACCATGCAATATTGGATCTGAAACGGGGAGTCCATGTAAAGGAAATGGATACTAAAAAGCAGAAAAAATCATATGATGTGGCATTCACACTAAAGTGTAACAAACATAACTTGCATACTGCAATACATGTTGAGAGCACATGTGTTACCAGAAGGACATATACCTGATGTTGTCGTTTTCTCTTCTGCAGCAGGCCGAACAACCTGCTTTTCGGACCAGGTATTAGAATAATCAGGCCAATCTTAATGCTTTCAATTCGTCTTCAGGAAAATTAATAAAACACCAAAGTAATTCCCCAGCAAGAGGGCAAGGAAGAGAAGCAAGCTTGCAGATGCTGGTGCAGAGAAGTCGTACCTGATCAGGAACAATTCCATTGGCATGTCTAGCAAGAATAGCGCGCGACTTCAGACTTCTTTCAGATGCTGGCGCTTTCTCTAAATCCACTCCATCCTGAGAAGTGACATAAAAGCAGTAATTTGCGACTAGTTAGTTGAGATCTGAGAAAAAGATCCGCTGAAGTCTGTAAACAGCATATCAAGTACTTACTTTCTGCCTCGGAACAGGTGCAGTAATCCTGTTGGACTTGACCTGCTGCATTGCCATCTCCACAGCTTTGCTCCCCCCAACGAAATTCGGATGTGAAGTGTTTATGTAATCCATCTAGAACAAAATATTATTATGTTTAAGAAATTTCAACTTTCTATAGCAATGGATGCAGTGATGATTAAGTAAATCCACTGATGCACTTCCAGATGTTAACAGCTATTACTGTTTTTTGTTTCAATTACATTAGCTACTTTTTATTTAAGTTAACCATACAGTCTGTGATAGTAAAACTCAGGTGTCTCCTAAGATACTGACAGTATAGCAATTCGAAATAGATCATGATCTTTAAGAAAAGACGATTTCAAGAATAGCTAGGATCCCAAAATTGGTTAGGCCTATATTAAGCAAATTCACTTCATAGTACACAGAAATACAGAAGAGTATATATGTGTACACACACATACGAGTTATACACAAGTCCATGTATGTACAAAGAGTGAAACAGAAGAGTATCTATGTGCACACACACACATACGATTTATACACAAGTCCATGTATGTACAAGGAGTAAGTATACAATAGGAGAGATTCAATATACCTCCATCTCAATAATGTGTCCAATCATAGTCTCTGAAGGTTCCAGGCCTTCCCGCAAAAAGTATCCTATAACTTCATCCATCCGTTTTCTCAAAATAGGAAATCGTTGCAATTCATTGACCATGCACCGATGGCTCATCTGTGAATAAATAATACAAGTTGAACACTAGATACAAGCACGTAGCACCCAAAAATCAAAGGCAGTTCTCAACAAAAGGGCATACTTTTATAAGCTCATCGTAAATAAATCTTGCACACTGAAGACTTGGATCTAATAGACGAGCTATTTGTCTTCGGATAAGAACTTCAAATGGAACCTACATATAAAAATGTTGATTAAAGTGCAAGACCAACCAAATGGAATAAATTTTATATGAAACTACTGGAGAAAGCACTCCACCACTGGCACAAAATAAAAGCAATTCTACAAGCAAGTAAAGGTTCACGTCAAGAACCTACTTCCGGCACAAATAAAGCAGATTTAGGACCAGTTGCATTTTGAATGGCAGTTCGGATGTCGTCATCAGTTAAATCTTCACAAGGATCTACCTCCTGCAAAAGATGGACGAGTTGGATGATATTTGATGAATTTTGGAATACCATTCAAATAAACATTAACAAAGACACTATACTGATGCGAAGAAGCTGAAGTTTCTTTAAGTTTTCTCAATCATTCACACGTTGGACTATACCCCGAATTTAAGAGTCCAAAGTTCAGCTGTAGGGGACAACATAGATAAGTTTTTGGGGGTTATAGACAAAAAGAGTGCTAAAGCAAGTAATTCAAAATGGGAGGCAGATGCTTCCTGCTACAACTTTCGTGGATATAAGACACATTGTGGATGAATGATAAGATCTTTTGTAGCTAGCATATGGTTACTATGCACTTGGGAAACAATTCATTATTATTATTGCTATCATTGTTACTATTGCTTACACTAATAAAAGATAAGCAGAACCTCCCAGGAGCAGCATAATAGAAGGACTGGCTATCCCGCATACATATACTTTGAAACACAAATACTATTAAACATCAGTTAGATGCATACTGTCAGGTAAACAGAAAATTTTCTGCATGCTAGAAAAGAATATAGATTGGCATTCTCAAGTTGATATGAAAGATGTGCACCTCCAAACTCTTCACAAATATGCTCTGGAAGATGTAATGAATTCTTGCTCCCCCAGACAGCTCAGATGTTGACATTTCTTCATTTTTTCCTTCAATCATTGAAGAGAATGCTGTTCTCGAACCCCAAAAGAGAGAGAGACAGAGATAAGAATCTGTACTTCAATGAGATTCGACAAAGCTCAACAGCATTTATTAAAAAGTAGCATTGGCGGAATAAAATCATAAATACTACTGACAAACTAGCAGTCTCAGAAATTTGAGGCCACATTACCTTCACTGTACTTGGAAAGAATGTTCAGTAGAAGTGCTCCCATACCAGCCTAGATTGAGGAGGGGATAATGTCAACATACAATAAGGGAAAACTAGTGAATAAGAAACAGAATCTCTACCATGAAAAAAAACCCAATATCAACGGTCTGTTGTCATATCACAACAAACTAGCAATAGGTCAGGTATATGCATGGTAAAGTTAAGCAAGATGACAAAAGATACCTTGGACTCTGTGATCTCCCCATAGCTGGCATGCTCCTTTGCAACAGACACCAATGCAGCACTAATGCGTGATTTCAATCCTGGAAGAACTGTCTTGATGTGTTGCACTAGAATCTGCGTAAAACAAGAAGTTGCATTATGGAATATTGTTATGAAACCACCTAGTTTTGGTGGATGTCAGGAACCACATTGGTGATCACCAAAGTAAGTTATCTTTTAGTTGGTGAAACCAAATGTAAGTTATCTTTTAGTTGGTGAAACCAAAGGTATTACTAAATTATTTTTCCTATAAATAGGACCACTCACGTCCTATTGAACATACACAGAAGTGAAAGAAATCATATCAATCTTCAAGTCACTTTCATAAATATGTTCTCTTGCATTTTAGTTTATTATTTCACAACACGTTATCAGCACGAGGCTCTGCTTTTTACCCTTAAGTTACGTTTCACAGAATATGGAAATTCCCCAATCATCAATTGGACCCAAGATCAATTACGATGATATATGTCTTATAGATAGTGCTACAACACACACTATTTTAAGAGATAAGAAATACTTCTCTTACTTGGTGATGAAAGAAGCCAATGTTAATACAATATCTGGAAGTACAAGATTAATTGAAGGCTCCGGAAAAGCTAATTTATTATTATCCGGAGGAACAAATTTGGCAATTAATAAAGCATTATATTGTAGTAAGTCCCAAAGAAACCTACTGAGTTTCAAAGACATTCGCCAAAATGGCTATCATATTGAGACTACAAATGATGAAAAGATTGAATATCTTTATATTACTACACTGATGTCGGGTACGAAATATGTGCTCGAAAAAAAAATTACCCGCTCTTTCTTCCGGCTTATACTACACAGGTATTAGCATGGTTGAAACACATGCCATAGTAAACCAGAAGTTTACTAATTCAAATGATTTTATTATTTGGCATGACCGATTGGGCCATCCCGGTTCTAATATGATGCGCAAAATAATTGAGAATTCATACGAGCACTCTTTGAAGAGCCAGAAGATAATTCAATTTAAGGAATTCGCTTGTGCTGCATGTTCTCAAGACAAATTAATTACTAGACCATCAGCAATTACGATGATATATCTACTCGCAATTTGGCATTTGCAAGATTGCTTGCTCAAATAATAAGGATAAGAGCACAATTTCCAGATCATGCAATTAAGATAATTTGTCTCGATAATGCTGGTGAGTTTACATCCCAAGCCTTTAATGATTATTGTATATCAACTGGGATAAAAGTAGAGCATTCGGCTGCTCATGTTCATACTCAAAATGGTCTAGCACAATCACTAATCAAATGCCTCCAATTAATTGCTAGACCAATGCTTATGAGAACAAAACTTCCCATTTCGGTATGGGGTCATGCTATTTTGCATACAGCAACTCTTGTGAGGATCAGGCCCACAAGTTATCATAAAGTCTCCCCATTACAATTGGCTTTTGGTCAGGAGCCGAATATTTCCCATCTTAGAATATTTGGATGTGCGGTATATGTTCCAATTGCTCCACCACAACACACAAAGATGGGTCCCCAAAGAAGGTTGGAGATATATGTTGGGTATGAATCTCCTTCTATTATAAAATATTTGGAACCTATGACTGGAGATTTATTTACAACAAGATTTGCTAATTGCCATTTTGATGAATCAATATACCCAACATTAGGAGAAAATAAGCAGCTGGAAAAAAAAAAAGATAGATTGGAATGCAATATCATGATCTCATTTAAATCCTCGTACAAATCAATGTGAACTTGAAGTTCAAAAGATAATCTATTTGCAAAATATTGCAAATCAACTGCCAGATGCATTCAATGACCTATCAAGGATTACTAAATCTCATATTCCAGCTGCTAATGCTCCAATTCGAGTTGATGTCCCGGTAGGACAATTAATTAAGGCAAATGAGTCTAAACCACACTTAAAACGTGGTAGACCGATCGGTTCCAAAGATAAAAATCCTCGAAAAAGAAAAGGAGCAAATAATCAAAATGAAAATAATATAAAGGCGGTTGCTCAACAAGAGCAAAGAGACTAAACGATTAATAAAACCTCGGAAGAGGTTCAGGTACCTGAAAATAATAAAAATGAAGAGATCTCAATAAGTTATGTCTCCTCAGGAAAAATATGGAACCGAAATGATATAATTGTCGACAATGTTTTTGCCTATAATGTTGCTGTTGAAATAATGCAACAAAGTGAGGAACTTGAACCAAAATCTATCGAGGAATGTAGACAGAGAAATGATTGGCCAAAATGGAAAGATGCAATTCAAGTTGAATTAGCTTCTCTTGAAAAATGCAAAGTTTTCGGACCTATAGTTCGAACACCTGAAGGTGTAAAGCTAGTGGGGTACAAATGGATTTTTGTGCGAAAACGAAATGAAAAAATGAAGTCGTAAGAAATAAAGCACGACTTGTGGCACAAGGATTTTCACAAAGACCTAGCATTGATTATATGGAGACATATTCTCCTATGGTGGATGCAATCACCTTCAGATATCTTATAAATCTTACAGTTCATGAAAAACTTGATATGCATTTGACGGATGTTGTCACAGCCTATTTATATGGTTCACTGGACAATGATATTTTTATGAAAATCCCTGAAGGATTCAAAATGCCTGAAGCATATAAAGATTCCCGGGAAAATTATTCAATAAAGCTTCAAAAATCTTTATACGGATTAAAACAATCAAGGCGCATGTGGTATAATCGCCTTCGCGAATACCTATTGAAAGAAGGGTATAAAAATGACCTAATTTTTCCTTGTGTCTTTATGAAAAGGTCTGGATCAGAATTTGTCATAATAGCTGTATATGTTGATGACTTCAATATTATTGGAACTCCTGAAGAGCTTCCAAAGGCAGTAGAATGTTTGAAAAGGAATTTGAAATGACAATTTGAAATGAAAGACCTTGGAAAGACGAAATTCGTCTTGGTCTACAAATTGAGCATTTTACAAATGGAATATTTGTCCATCAATCAACATATACTGAAAATATTTTAAAGAGATTTTACATGGATAAAGCACATCCATTGAGTACCCCAATGGTTGTAAGATCACTCGATATTAATAAAGATCCATTTCGACCTTATGAAAATGATGAAGCACTTGGTGCTGAAATACCATATCTTAGTGCAATGGGGTATTAATGTATCTTGCCAATAATTCTCGACCAGATATAGCTTTCTCTGTAAGCTTATTAGCAAGATTTAGTTTTTCTCCCACAAGAAGACACTGGAATGGTATTAAGCATATATTCAGATACCTCCAAGGAACCCTTGATATGGGATTGTTTTATTCAAATGAATCCAATTCACAACTAATTGGCTATGCAGATGCAGGATATTTATCCGATCCACATAAAAGTCGATCCCAAACAGGTTATTTATTTACATGTGGAGGTACAACTATATCATGGCGTTCAACAAAACAAACTATGGTTGATACTTCTTCAAATCATGCAGAGATAATAGCCATTCATGAAGAAAGTCGAGAATGCGTTTGGTTGAGAATTGAGATCAATAACTCAACACATCCAAGAAACATGTGGCCTCCTTTTGGAGAGGAATATTCCAACAACATTATACAAAGACAATGTTGCATGCATAGCTCAACTAAGAGGAGGATACATTAAAGGAGACAGAACAAAACATATTTCACCAAAATTCTTTTTCACTCATGATCTTCAAAAGAATGGTGAAATAGATGTTCAACAAATTCGTTCAAGTGATAATTTGGCAGATCTATTCACTAAGGCATTACCAACCTCAACATTTGAGAAACTGATACACAAGATTGGAATGCGATATCTTCAAGATATTAAGTGATGCTTTTATTCGGGGGAGTTAATACGCGCTGCACTCTTTTTTCCTTAACCATAGGTTCTGTCCCATTGGGTTTTCCTGATAAGGTTTTTAATGAGGGAGCTATAATACGTATTATAAAATATCTGTACTTCATCTTCACTAGTACATTTCCCATGGTGTTGTCCATTGGATTTTCCTAATAAGATTTTTAACAAGACACATCTTCTGTTAATGGACATCCAAGGGGGAGTGTTATGAAACCACCTAGTTTTAGTGGATGTCAGGAACCACATTAGTGATCACCAAAGTAAATTATCTTTTAGTTGGGGAAACCAAACGTAAGTTATTTTTTAGTTGATGAAACCAAATGTATTACTAAATTAGTTTTCCTATAAATAGGACCACTCACGTCCTACTGAACATATACAAAAGTGAAAGAAATCATATCAATCTTCAAGTCTCTTTCATATATATGTTCTCTTGCATTTTAGTTTTATTATTTCACAACAATAATTTCATTAATGTAAGGGCAAAGAAAAACACCTATATACAAGAAGTATACTAAAAAGTAGGAAACCTACAAAATGAAAAGGTTTTCTACGAACTACACCCAATCTTCTATAGAAGATGGAATATCATGGGTGCACCAAAAGGAATGAAGGGACAACAGGTTACTCCTTACTTTAACAAAACTCATCTCCACACCCTCAAAAGGTCTCCTATTTCCTCCTCTCCACACGACCCACATAAGTGCAAGCGGCGTCACATTCCACACCATGAGTCTTTTCCCTCTTTTACAAATATTCTAGCTGAACAATACTTCTTTCACAGCACCCGACATCACCCAAGTAACTCCAACCCATCAAAGGATTTCCCACCACAACCTCCGCGCCACTAGACAATTTATGAGAAGATGATCAACTTCTTCACTCGAACACTTGCACATAAAGCAATTGCTGACGTAGGCCATTCCTCCACCTCAAGATCTCAGTTGTCCCCCTCTAGCCGCTAGCCGAGCGACAGAACACACCTTCTTTGGAACTTTAGGAATCCAAATCAAGCTATGTGGGAATGCAACCTCCTCCTTAGACAGAAGCTTAACGTAAAAAGACTTGATAGAGAACATTCCACCATTACCCGCCTCCACCTCCAAACATCGTGACTTTCCTGTGACATTTAGTGGAGCAATTCAATCAAACTTTGGAACTCTGTCATCTCCAAGACCTGCAAATTCCTCCTAAAACTTAGCTGCCAAAACACCAATTTGTTTTTTACGCACTTGTTGAACTGTCGTCTCCCTCTGGCAAGAGATCTTGTACAAGTTTTGCAAAGTAATACTCAAAAGAGCCCATACCACTTGTGCACTCAAAAACTCACCCTTCTTCCATCCCCAACCCTTAAGCCACTACGGCACTGAACTCTTCCCACCCCTTCAAAATATTCCTCCATAATGCACAACCATATGGCATAGAAACATATTTAACCACAATTACCT
This sequence comes from Lycium barbarum, assembly GCF_019175385.1. NCBI lineage: Eukaryota > Viridiplantae > Streptophyta > Magnoliopsida > Solanales > Solanaceae > Lycium > Lycium barbarum. Next base: position 31,198,486 of record NC_083342.1, on the reverse strand, counting down.
CCCTCAAAAAAAAATATTCTTCGGGCCCAAATATCCATAACTATTTTTCTAATAGAGCCTTATCAAACACCCTAAGATCTTTGACTCCCAATACTTAGGGCTCATTACAGTCTACCACCGCACCAAGTGAAACTTCCTTGCCCAGTCAATCGATCCGCATAAGAAGTCTCTGATGTATTTTAAATTTTCAAACTGGAGCATGGAACAATGACATAAAATATGTGGGACCCAATAAAGTGCTCTGAATAAGTAATTGTTTCCACATTTAGAGAAATACCTTCTCTGTAACCTGCAAGTCTCTTCTCAACCCTCTATATTACCGGATTACTTGAATCACCTAGCGACAACCCAAGATAGGTAGTGGGAAGAGCCCCTATCTTGCAGCTCATAGCCTGAGCTAACATGGCAATGTCTTCCACCTCCCCCACCGGTATTATTTCACACTTCCTCAGGTTGATCATTAGCCTTGACACCATGTTAACATATGAGCTAAATGTTCCAACAGAGATCGGTCAGCATCACAAAATACCAATGTGTCATTTGCAGTAAAAGATGTGAAACCTTCATAATACTACGTCCCCCCAACTGCAGCAGTAAATCCCTTTAAATAACCACCCGCCACAGCTCTATCCATCATCTTGCTCAGCACCTCCATAACCAAGATGAACAACATGGGAGATAGTAGATCTGCTTGTGACCCTCTCGAACTGCCAAAGAAACAACAAGGGCTACCATTAATAGACCGAGTACCTAACATTAGAAATACAATGTTTGATCCATTTTCTCCATCAATCACCAAAAACCGTCTTCAGCATAATGAAGTGTCCAGGAACTCCCACTTAACATGATCATAAGCCTTTTCAAGGTCCAACTTGCATAAGTTGCCAGCACTCCCTACTTTCTTCAGGAATCAACAACTTCATTGGCCACCAAAGTTGCATTAAGAATCTGTATACCTTCCACGAAAGCATTTTGCAAAGGAGAAACAGTCTCGAACAAAATCCTCTTAAGTCGCACGGAAAGAACCTTAGAGATGATCTTATACATGTTTCCTACAATTCGCTACTTACCACAGATAATTCCTGAGTGGTTCTCTCTCATGTCCTCCAGAACAAACACACCATTCCTATGTCCAAGAATTTTGTATTGCTATAATCACAGGGAAAGCGTATCTCAAGTGCTTTAAGTTAAAGATGTTTCAAAACACAAATTTCTTTCTTCTCAGTTCAAATGTCCAATTCTAGTTTTAACAATGAAATGAAGTAGAAGATAAAAATCTATATGCTTTTTATTTTTAAGAGACAAGATAGAAATGTTAACTAAACTATATATATATGCCATGAACTTGCTTTCGTTTCCGACAGTTCAAGGAAATTGAATGCTACAAAGAACTTTTTTGCATATATGACAAATCGATAATTAATTTATTGCATATAGAAACTACTACTCTGATTCTTGGACTAATTACCTGGTTCAACTTTTTTGCCAATTGAGGAACACCACAACGATCTGCAAGTTCGCTATATACCTACACCAAAGAAGAGATCAAGACGTATAAATCATAGCGACCTAAAATTAACTAATAACAAAATATGGTACCAACATACTGGACGACTTCGGAAGAACTTTTCCTCAGCTATAAGTGCATCCTTGATACTCCGATTCATCCTTATATCCTGTATAAATGCTTCAGTCAAGCAATTAAGAAGATTATAGGCCTATATCCTATATAAATGCTTCAGTCAAGCAATTGAGAAGATTTATAGGCCTAAAAACCACTAATGTGTTTGTTTATTTGAAGTGTGTGCTTATGTCTTGTACACACCCCACTCAAGTACATATATGCACACTAGTTTCTGATCATATGCGTTGCACGTGCATTCCATATTAATCAATATAAAGTATAAACATTTTAAAATGATATGAACAATATTAGAATATGCGTGCAATGAGTTCCACAAAATTTGAAGGGAAAAATGCAAGCTCAAATTGATGAATAGTAAGAGAGTGACTAATTACTTTTAGCAATTTTCCCTAGGCACATTCTTTTAGTATTTAAACACACCATGGCTCTATGAGAGAAGTAATTGATCGATCTTCCATTCCACTACGACACTACTGGCTTCCTCCATTAAATTAGCATTCCTATGTGTTTGGCTTCTTCACATGTATTTCTCCATATAATCACTGTACACTTGATATCATATGCATTTGTCTTATTCAAAGAAAGCTTATATAATCAGAAGGATAGCCAATTACATCAAGGGATGCCAGAAAAAGAACAAGGATTTCAATTTTTTTAGCTAATTACGTCTTGGTCTACCAGGAGCGTCTAGAGACTTGAGAGCCTGCACGCATTTGATTCTTAAACCATCAGTTTATTCGTAGAGTTCATAATATTTAAAACTAAATTAATTACCACAGACGAGCTAGCAAAAGAAAATCAAAGACAAACCGAAAAAAGAAAATCAAAGACAAAGTACTGGAAGAATATTACATTTTTGGATTTCAAAACGCTGATCGAAATGTTACAATATACTATTTCTAAATACAAAGGAGGAAAAGAAAGGGCAAATTACCTCGAAAGCACAGTTCAAAAATCGCAACGATCTATACTTTATTATGGCAGAAGACACAAGTCCTCAACTAGGATTCAATCTGATTGCACTACATATTTTTTGGTTGTGTTCCCGTAGTGAAAATATATGTTTTGGTCTCTTTGATCCATTTGTCACAAATCTCACACCCAAATATGTTGTTAGCAAGTGGAGTTCTTGGTGATAAATCTATATATCACCTCCGTTGCTAAATAATAATTAACATATTAACGTTGCAGGATCCAAAAGTCACCAAATTGAGTAGCTGCCGTTGTTTCTTTATCTCTTGTGTTCAAAGGGATAGATAAAACAGTTTTATCTTTTTCATATTCATCATATTAATTAGAATAATAACTAAGAGTTGTTAATTAGTTTTTGAATTCTTGTAGGAAGTGACATAAATTCAAATGATAAAAAAGACATTTTAACTTTATATGGACATTTTAATCAATCAACTTTTCACTTTAATCTTCCCACCTTTAGAATAGTAATAGATAATACATGCATGGACATGACGGACTGTGAATATGTACATATATATACTAGTTTCTCAACACATGTGTTGCAAGTGTATTCCTAGTCAATTTATACAAATGTTGAAATCACACACACATTTATAAGTGTGAGTTATAATTCAAGAATTTGAACTAAAATTCTTAGATGTCATATGACCATGTGAAGAAGAATAACTACATCTTCTTGGTTGGCTGCTACATAGAGCCAACTATATATCTATATATATATTTCTTCCCTTTACGTACAACGAAAGGCGAGCAGAAGGGATCAAACAGCTGGCATAGTTGCTACTAGACCCCAAGTGGGTATGTCCTAGCAGTCAATGAATTCGGTGAAGACCTCGACCAAAGTTCAATGAGTTAGCAGGTGCTTGTTCTGGTGAAAAATAGCAAATATCCAATGGAACAGTCGAGGTGTGTCCAAGCTGGCTCGAACACCACAATCATCCAAACGAAAAGGTCTCTCATTTTTACCCTAACAAAAGAGCCTTATTGTTAGGCATTTTATACATCCTTCTAAACTTCATTGTCTTTCATTCCATTTGTTACTTTGTTCTACCACTAAAATAGTGTGTTTAATCATATTTCCCAAAAAAAAAAATCTATATGCCATGATCAAATAATAAAGAACAAGCAAATAAAATGCTAGAGGCCAAACACCAGGTTACTACTACATGAGAATAAGACCTTAATTGTGACGGATCTTCAGACTGATTGGAAGTATGCAATTAAAAGTATTTGACACATATTATATTGCCGACATTACAGAATATTGTCAGCCAAGATAGCAAAATTCGCTGCATAGGTTTTTTCTAATGGATAGCTGCAGGTTTTATACTCATATAAAAAAAAATCAGTTTCAAAAAACAATAAAAAAAATTAGGTTAGTATCATGTTGAAGAGGTTAATAGGAGGCAAGATTTGAAGCACCAAACTTTTAAAGCTAGCATCTCTTCACCTAAAGTTTAAACTACAGTAACGCAGAGGAGACCTAGAAAACAGGTCAAGGCACCAAGTAGTCCAAAAGATATCAGTTAAAATATAACAAGAGTGAACACGTGCACTATCAAGAAAGAAACCACAGCCCTAAAGAAGAATTGCTAATGAATGAAAGCACAAATGTGCTAGTTAGAGAGCATGGACTGGAAATGCCACTACAAAAACAAAATAGAAACCTGTCAAATGCCTGGAAAATAGAAGTCGTGAAAGTAAAAGGTACAAAAATGAAGCGAAACTCCAAAACATAAACATGAAATCTCCAGGAGAGCTCAAATCGAGAAACTCTTCACAATGGAAATGATATCATAGCTTATGGAGAGAAGTTAAATGGCCCATTTGCAAATAAAATCACGCTAACAAGTTTCACTATTTTCCATCATGTCAAGTTGAAACATTACCTCCTGACTGCGATTCACAACGCCAACATAACCAAGGCGAAGGGGAATCACTTTTCCAAGTAAAAAATTACGAGCATCAGTGCCCCTATCCATGATGTCCAACTAAGGAAAGAAAGAAAATTCAATCAATGAAAACCAACTATGAATACAGAAACATAATAAACAAAAAGAAAGAATTTCATTTTCAATCAATCTGACCTTTGTGATTACTCCAATGGTCCGATAACCTGCAAGAAGAAACCATTGGATAAGAGTCTTAGAGGCAACTAAACTCACCTAGCGAAATCATATCTTGGGACATACCATCCGGGTCAGCATTTCCAGCAATCTGAAGAGCATCTGAGTTTGCTAGGTCAGCATTAGCAGGTGTTACAGCCAGTATTAAGCAGCTTGGAAGTTTAATATAAGACATTATCATAGTTCTGATCCGGGCTTCAATATCAGAAGGCTGATCACCAACAGGGACCTTTGTTATGCCCGGCAAATCCACAAGAGTAATATCAAGAACATTCGGTGAGAAAATCTTCAAACGTATCTGCTTATCTGAAACACCTTTATTCACTCCCGCTTCCCGCTCTGTCTCCGCCTAAAGCCAATCATAAGGAATTAGAAGTTGGGAAGTGAAGAAATTACTTAACTGTTACCAGTCTCAGAAGAAAAAAGGAAAACATTACTTACGTGCATGAGAAAACAAAAACATACATACAACAAACTGAGATGTCTCCTTTTGAGTGTCCCACTCACGCAATACTTGCTACAAGATGTTATTGTTACCAAAAACCACAATGCAAACAGTGAATACTAAAATGCAGATATTTTTTGATAATGAATTAAAATGCAGATATTTCCACAGAAAACTCACATAGAGTCCTTCAAAACCGATTTCTGTAACCTTATCGTGTCGAACTCAATGGTGTCAGTTATAGCGATCCTACTACTATAAAAGTACATATGCAAAAAATAGTAAATTGAGTGAAATTTCTGAATTAGATTGTGCATTAGAGAGCAGATAAAATATCCTCTGTATTCTCTATTTCATGGAGATGCTACCTCAATTCTACAATTAAACACATTGACCTATTGACTGTTGTAACTTGTAATTGGAGTATACCATTGTCCCCCCTCAAGGTAATCTCCACTTTTCAACTTCATTATCTGATGACTGAAGTGAACTCCATGCAAGAGTAATGGTATATAATAACTAAAATAATGAGCATAATCTATAAAGAACGACATAGACACACCACAGTGTATTATAACAAGTGTGTCGCCTTAAAAATCACAAAATAGTACTTTTCAATCATAATACATAAAGTTATTGGCTAAAAAAACCCTACACTATCATGTTTTTGCTAATTTCGTACCTAAACTATATTTGCTTCCGTTACTCCCTGAACTATAACTTTCAAGGGTTAAAAACCCCCCGACTGAATATTTGTTAGTGTGTGTACTCCACGCTCCTAATCCAATTAAAAAATGTCCCAAGGCTATATTTGAATATTCAATGTAGCCTTATTGGAAGTTTACAGAAGGGGCAGACTATACCTGAATCTCGGAACGAATTTCATTGAAATCAAAGAATCGTTTGCCAGGAAGGTGCAAGAACTCTCCCCATTCATCTTCATTACGTTTGGTCTGTATAAGCTGTAGAACAAGGGGGCGGCGAGTACAGATATCAGAACCCCTAGGCAAGAAATCACGACCAACAAGGGCTTCGAGAACACTGGATTTGCCACTACTCTGACTACCGACAACAGCAACCTGAGGCAGCTCAATGGTAGACTGACTTCCAAGCTGTGCGAATATGTCTTGGAGTTTGTTCACTATTGGTATCACTGACTGACCCAACGCCCCCGTATTCGAGGACGATGCAACTACGGGAGCTGGAACTGAATCATCTGCCATTGAGTAAGATTGTGATGTTACGATCGGAAACCCTAGAGAGGAGATTTTAGGGGTTTGACAAACGAATTTGAAAATCCTTCTTTCCGACACAGAAGGGGTGGTATATTGTATGTATCCTCTCGTACCCCACAAGCAAAGGGACAGAAAAATAATTTTCGAGGTTTTGTTTTTTTATTTTTGCACTTAACGAACGTCTTAGGGCGTGAGGTAAATATTTTCTCAACAATATTTTTCTATTTGATTGATCAATACTTTTTCTAAAAAATTAAATTCATATTATTATATCATATTATATTTGTCTATCCTCCTCCGCTTCATCTATTTTTGGGTGAGTTTAATATGCTTTTTTTTCTGAGTTTTTTGTTTTTGTCACGGAACTTGGGTTGTATTTTTGTGGTCTTGCAATTTTGACCTAGGGTTCTGAATTGGAGATTAAAATATACATCTTAGAATTTTCTATGCATTTAGAACTCGCGAGGTGTTCTATTTTTGTCTCTATTTTTCCCCTTCTAAATTCTGGAAGATCTAACAGAGAAGATTCTTAAGAATTTGAGTACTATGATGTTCGTGGTGTTAGTTTTTCAGCATCTATAGAGCAAGTGATACGTAGGCCCATAGTTTCAAGGTATCGAATTTCCTTCTTTAAGTTTTACTTTCTAAATTTGAATTTATCAGTTTTTCTGAGTGATTTTATATCGTTAAGTGTATCCAATTAAAAAAAATTGGGCTATTTACCTTAGAAATTAAGGTGTATTTAACCCTAAGAGGCGGAGGATTAGTCAGGTCGTTTTCTGTTCCTTCACCTTCTTAAATTTTTTCTTAGCTTTTCCCATTGCTCTGTCTTTTTTGCTTTCTTATGCTAATTTTTTTTTCATTTACTACTGAATTCAAATATACGACAGTTATAATTTTAGGTTTGTTGTCTCAGATTTTTGGGTTTCTCCCTTCGTATTTGCAGTAGCCAAATTGGCTTGCTTGATTGAGTCCGCGGAAGCCACCATGGAGAGCCACCGGTGATGTATATGAAAATGAGGGAAGTCAACAAGAAAATCCAAAACTTCGTCATGTCGTTTTAATAATTTGTTCGGTTTAACTTCCAGTATTTTCTTCGCAATTGAATGTTATATCTTCTCTTTGTCATATCTTGATAATCTGTACACTCGAAAAATTGTTAAGAATAAGCAAGGATTCAGTAGGATGTATATCTCTAAAACAAGATCACAAGTAATCTAAAATTTGAGACCAATTATTATGCAACTGAAAATTCAACTTCACGAACGTCTTGAACCGACGACCTTTTATGCCTTTGACCAATAGGATATTAACATAAGTTTACGTGTGCTGAACAAAGGTGCTTGCAAAGCACAATGATCCTTGAATCAGAGTCGTTATTGAGGACGACACAGTTTTGTGTACATTTATCCAAGGTTGGATCAACGTAGTGGGTTGTGCATAATCTTCTGTACTTTGGACCTACACATTTAGCGTATCTAATGCTTTGGGTTTTTATATCGGATTAACTATCTGCTTGGTCATATGACCAAGAAGGAACCCAGTTGTTATCATTTAGTGAAAATACTATAAACAATGATGTTTTTTATGTGGAGTTCTAAATAATTGTGATTAAGGCATTTCATTTGTTCTTCACACTGGAAAATACTGCCAAATTATTTAATCAAAAGTGTTGCATGAGTTTGCAGAAGATACATTTAATTCAAGCTTCTCAAACAAATGTAGTATTGTATTTAACATGTGCGATGGGGATAATGTACTTTAAAAGGGAGAAGTTGGAATTTTACCATGGTAATATTTGTATTTCATTTTGAGAAACTTCTGCTCAATCAACCCTTTCCTTTTTAGGATTTTAAATTTGGCGGAGCTTCATTTCAAAGGTGGACCAAACAATGAAAAAGTCTCCAAATGCATATAGGGTTTTTTGTTGGAGTTGATTGGAAGGACGGCTGAAGAAGTTGCTAATTCTGATATGTGAGTTCATACTAAGAGGTAAGAGTATTTCAAAAAAAAATTATAGGATTTTTGTTGTGATTAATTCAATTTATCATATCTTTGGTCATAATATGTCACTAATTGTGATTTCAATGTTTGCTATTTTAATTATTCTCCTTTTTTTTCCTGTTGTCAGCTTTTAATTCTGCAACTTCTTTAAATTGGGATGTATATAATTATGCATTTCCTCCTCTTCCTCTTAGATTATATTCACCCTTATAATACTATTTCCCTTTTCATTGTCTCATTGTGCGATAGTGTGTGTTGATTTGTGGTGAGCTTCAACCTTTTTTGGTTCCCTGTTTTGTGGATAATTCCTTTATGTCTTTTTCGGGTACATGCCGGTTCTTTGAACTCCTATTAAGAAAAATTGTGCTTATGCCTTTTTTTTTTTTGGCACAACTTAGAGTTACAACAATTTGTTGTTTTATGGCCTTTCTATTAACTCTACGACACTTAACTACTCCTAACTTGCAATGCATGTGTCCTCTTAATACTCAAGTTTCATATAGCTAAATCTCTTGCAGTGCAACTTTCTTACTTTGGCTAATATGTGTGAGCATAAAGAAAATGTAGATATGGTAATTATTTTTCCTATATGATTTGATTGTTAAAGAATCGTAATTAAGAATATGGTTGTAAATTGAACAATTTTATCAAAATGCCAATAGTTTGCTCCCATTCCTTCTCTAAGTTATTGGTTTTTATTTAGTAGACTTGATTATTGGCTGGAGTTGGGTGTAATAATGTGCATTAGTAGACTTATTAACGATTTTTGTTGATCCAGTGAAAGACGTATTACTCTAAATGACTGCTCAGAAGTAACAATTATGAAAATGAAATTGAGTTTATGCCTTCATACGTGTTTGTCTTTAATGTTGGAAAATATTAACTATTTGCTTCACTGTGAGAAGTTTCAGTCCATAATGGAAAATTAACAATGAGGGAGATATAGTATGATCCGTGTTTCCAGTATTACATAGGATGTTTAACTTGTGGTCTTTAGTTATGGGATTTTCTTATAGTTATTGTCGACTTTCATCAAATGCATATACACATTATGAAATGCAATTTATAAATATTCCATTCACATGACCTATGTAAGATCCTTAAGTTTTTTTTTTTCATTACTTTTTTTGTTATGGAACTTATTTGTATACAGCTATAACAAAAATCACGTGAAAATCGAACAGTTTTTTGATCAATCTAATCTAATTTGGATGATATATCAACTGTTGAAGCTATTAAAGGAAGAAATCTGAAATTTGTTGTTCTTTGTTTTTAAACAAAATTCTATTTCCATGATATATGTTGTTATTTTCGATTACAGGCAAGCACAAGAAGGAAATTAAGAAGTTAAGCTGGACAACCATAAAGGTTTTGGATAGGTTTAATTGCATACACCAGGAAAATGCTCCTCAGCCATCCCATTCAACAAATAATTTCGTTGATTTTTAGGTAATATTATGCTCCTCTTTTCCTTCATATAATATAATGCTTTCTTCCATGGTAACTATGTCTTATCTATATTCTGATCTTGAGTGTCACAATAAAGAATTTTCTTTAATTTTTAATGAGTTTGATTGATTGACAAAGTGATCAAGATTCTGAGAATTTACTCGACTTCTCTGGGATTGCAGTAGATAATTGTAACTCTTGAATACAGGAAATATTGTTGTAGGGTCAAGACAATAGAGACTTGTTGCTTTACATAGCCAGTTTCTAGAGAACTGAATACATAGTTAACGGAAGTTTCTCTAGCTATAACAAAATAAGAAATATTTCAGATGATAATTTTACAACTTGAAAGGGTATCATAAAAGAAATTTCTTTACACCGGACATCTCAAAGTTATTAAATTTTTCAATTTGTTCTCTAACAAAAGATATCTTCGAGTCCAAACATCATTGATAGATAGTTTATGAAACACAATCAAGATAGCAAACTAAGTCAAGAAATCAATAAATCTAGTACTGGCTTCCTTCTTTTAAGGAAGTTGGATCACTTAACCAAATCAGTCATTAAACAGAAGGCTATCTTATTCTATTCTCTATTTTAGTAAATAAACAAAAACACAGGAAATAATGGAATTTTGCATAAAAATTATTTCTGTTGAATGTAATTGAAAAGAAAATGACACATTATAGAGCCTAGTAATCTTACAAATATTATAAGACATTTTTCTACAAATATTACACTATGCACTAACCTAGGCAGCAGGCATAATTACAGGTAAAGCATGCAGCTTATTTTGACACAGAGTAGCCTTTATAGCACGCTGCATCTGTAAATGATGTATCGTCAAGGGCCGCAAATACTTTTTTCTTCATAAGACATGTCCTTTATTTATAGGAAAAATTTAAGGCAGGTTCATTTTAGAGTTCACAACAAAATTACAGTCAAATTTGTATAAATCAAAACATTCATAATTTGGGTAAATAACGATGAGATATGTACTGCAAGCATATGACATAAGGCAGCGAAATGTTTGAAAATTCAAAATTCGGACCGAGTCAATAAAATGATACATTCTTTTTAAAAGAATATATAAAAGGACCACTAATTATACTAACGCAATATCTCAACTTTCAAATATATTGACAAGTAATGAAAAAGGGCAATCCTTTCTTCATGAAGTGTAGATCTATAAATGTGTTACTGTAGAGAAGTCGAAGCCTATACTCTTCTATATATCAGACAGTCTGAAATTAGTTAATAAAATTTAAAAAAAAAATGCAAATGAATGGCATTATAAGATGATATGTTACTATTTGAATGTGAATATGATAAGACGATTTTTGAAAGAGTCTTCATTTTATGTGTTTGGATGAGAATATACATATTTCTTTCCTTCTATTTGGAAACTGGATGCAATATGTTAAAGTTTGGTCTGATTTAATTATAAAGCTTTGTTCTTCTTGTCACTTGAAAACTCAGCAGCTTTTAGGATTTGAGTGGAAATTACATGAATTTAATGGTTCTACTTTATTTATTTAAAACTTTTTGTGTTAGAGGACCCTTAATATTTTAAAAGGAACTTGAATAATGTGTGATTGACCACTTAAAAGGACGACATTCTGTTAAGTCCAAAAGAATCCAGCTACAGTTTGTGGCACTGTAAAGCTGTATTCCATCCCCAAATGACAAGAACCTTACTTTTGGTTTGTTTTGCCCACCTAGGAGATTTCCACTACTTCCAAGGAGATAGTGGATGTCGGAATATACATATCAATATGATAGTTATTAGAAAGGAAAGAAAAAAACAACAGGACATGTACGGTTAAATTAGTGTTATAGTAATATTTTCTGTTTCATTTTATTCATGAGCATATTCACTATATTTAATTGTCCGCTGTTCCTATTGTCAGTAGGTGACTGCTTCATTGTGATGAATGCATATGCCAAGTTTGGAAGATAGGGTAGACTTAGTGGAGATCGTTGGAGTTCTATGTTAGGAGATATATGTCACGACCCGAATAGGGGGCCGCGACGAACACCCGGTGCTAGCCCACCCGGGCACCCCTTAGCTTACTTTATTACTTACATCTAGGTGAGCCACATAATTAGACATACATTCCTTTCGTTTATCGAACTAGTCCCATTGGACAAACACCTCTTCATATCATCATAGGCATTTATGCCACATCGATGTACGTGGGCCAACATGGCCGACAAAATGATATACAAAACATGGGCAACAAGGCCAGACATATCTAACCACAACACGTGACTACGAGCCTCTAAGGAGAGTATGACAAAACATATGAGCGGGATAGGACCCCGCTATTCCCATAATCATATACACAAAAGAATAAGTACCCAAAAGCTATGGCTCTGGAAGAAAAGAAGCTCTGCTATGCAGTCTCTGAATAAGCAGCTATGGATTAAGTCTATCTCCCAGTGCACCTGCGGGCATGGCGCAGCGTCCACAAATAAAAGGACGTCAGTACGAAGAATGTACTGAGTATGTAAAGCATGATCAACATCGATATATGTATAAGCATAGTAAACAACATGTGAAGTATCATAGGAGGGGAGATAATAATATCATCGTCATAGCACTTACTTGCATTTCATAGGACTTTCCATTTCTCATACGCACTTATACACATACATCGTCATCCGTATTTCATAATAGTACTCGTACCATACTTGTGCTCATATTCGTATACATGTCCTTATTCGTATTCATATACATAGTCTTATCACATTCGTATTCATATTATATACATAGTCATTTTATATACATAGTATTTACATAACATACCCGACCTCGTAGGATCGCTGTTTCATATACATACTTGGCCAACCAAGGCTCAAGGTTGCTCATACCTGGCCCTACCAAGGCTTCAGGGTTATCCGTACCATCTGCAGAGGTGTGCGCGCGTTTCGTAATCGTATACATACTTTATACATATTCATATACATATATTCTACCCGGCGTTATAAGCTCGGGGTTTCATTATAGCCCTTCATAGGCACATATAAGTATAATAGCCCGTAGGCACCTTTAGCATCATTATTATTATTATTATCATCGTCATCACTATTATCATCATTATCGCTACATCTATGTCCTAGGCTTACTCGTCATATGAAGTGCGTAGTACAATCGTAGTACATATCAAGGATCGTGAGCTTATGAGCTCGGAATATCAATCATTTGAAGACAACATACTCATATAGAGGATTTTAGGAAATTGGCCAAGAACCATGCCTTATGAAAGAAGGGTTAGCCTTACATACCTTTTCATCGGATTATTCTACCCTTGCGCATTCCCTTCCAATGTTAGCGTTTTTACCTTCATCAATATCATAACAATGGCCATTAGTCATTCACATTATCCACATTCCTCAATTTACTCCTAATTCACCCATATTCATGGTCATAACACCCAGCCAAAGCATAGATACGGTGCTGAGGACCGCTAGAACTGGGAGCTCTGCCTCTACCCCTACCAGGGCCAACTGGCGCATGTGAACCTGGCCCCGTAGGGCGTACAGATGTCGAAGACCCGGCTACCGACCCTGATGGCTGGGTCCTACCTCTACCATGCACTGAGGAGCAATCACGCATAATATGGCCTGGTCGACCGCATGAATAGCAAACATCTGAACCCAATCGGCACTGACCCCAATGCAACTTCCCACACTGGGAACATCGTGGCACAGATGGCTTTGACTGGCCTGAATCATCTCTAAACTCAGGTCCTGAGTAACTCGGACTCGGCCCTGAACGAGCAGACCTATCAAATCTCTGGCCTGAAAACCGTGGAGGTGCACTGGTCATAGAATAGCCCGAATGTCTAGGGAACTGCTGCCTGTGTCCGCCTCTGGACTCACTCATTGGGCCTGAAGATCTGGCCCTTTTGCTGTGACCCCCATCCTGTTCGCGTTCACTTCTCTGCTGCTGTAGTCTTTTCTCTATGTTCTGAGCATGTGCCTGGATGCGTGCAATATCCATACCGTCCTGAAGGGACGCAGTCAAGCATTTATCCATCAAATGTGGCCCTAGGCCCTTTACGAATCGGTGTACCCTGTCGCCCATATCTGCTACCATGGCCGAATCATACCTAGCCAAGGAGTTAAAACGGAGGCTATACTCTAGGGCACTCATACTACCTTGCCTCAAGTTCAAGAATTTATCGGCCCTAGCTCGCCGAACTTCTGGAGGCATGTAATGACGGAGAAAATCATCAACAAATTCTTGCCATACCAGGGGAGGTGCATTGGCTCCCCGTGAAGCCATCCATACCGTATACCACTGGATCGAGACATCTCTCAATCTATATGACGCTAGCTCTACCGACTCGGTGTCCGAAGCATGTATCAATCGGAGCGTCCTTAGCATACCATCAATAAAATCCTGGGGATCCTCTTCCGGCTTTGACCAAGAGAATTCCGGAGGGTTTAAAGTAATAAAGTCACGGGCCCTTGCATTAACAGCCCTATCACCGTACCCTGAACTGTGCCTCTGAGCCTGGGCCGCAACCAATTGAGTCAACAAGGTAATGGCCTCTTTCACATCCTGGCCCGAAGCATTTGGTGGAGGAGCTAGAGGTGCTGGAGCGGGGGCTGAGGCTCCCTCATGCTCCTCAGAAACGGGCACTGTCTGGGAGGACTGATATTGAGCCGCACTCTGGGACTCACTTTCCTCTACTACCGGTGGCGGTGCTCTTTTAGCCCGCTTCTCTGCCACCGTCTTGCCCTTTTGGGCTGCTGTAGCCTTTTTCTTTACAGACATTTCTGAAATACACAATACACAATACACGATTAAGGAACAAGAATTTCTTACATCATAGCTCTATCGCACGATTCTTATGAAGAAAGAAGGTCATTTATTCCTAAAATGTCCGCAGCTTCTTGTTTATAAGTGTGGCGTGCAACACACCCATAACCAAGACTCTACTAGACACGGCTCGTAGACACACCCTAGGACTGAACTGCTCTGATACCACTTTTGTCACGACCCGACTAGGGGGCCGCGACGAGCACCCGGTGCTAGCCCACCCGGGCACCCCTTAGCTTACTTTATTACTTACATCTAGGTGAGCCACATAATTAGACATACATTCCTTTCGTTTATCGAACTAGTCCCATTGGACAAACACCTCTTCATATCATCATAGGCATTTATGCCACATCGATGTACGTGGGCCAACATGGCCGACAAAATGATATCCAAAACATGGGCCAACAAGGCCAAACATATCTAACCACAACACGTGACTACGAGCCTCTAAGGAGAATATGACAAAACATATGAGCGGGATAGGACCCCGCTATTCCCATAATCATATACACAAAAGAATAAGTACCCAAAAGCTATGGCTCTGGAAGAAAAGAAGCTCTGCTATGCAGTCTCTGAATAAGCAGCTATGGATTAAGTCTATCTCCCAGTGCACCTGCGGGCATGGCGCAGCGTCCACAAATAAAAGGACGTCAGTACGAAGAATGTACTGAGTATGTAAAGCATGATCAACATCGATATATGTATAAGCATAGTAAACAACATGTGAAGTATCATAGGAGGGGAGATAATAATATCATCGTCATAGCACTTACTTGCATTTCATAGGACTTTCCATTTCTCATACGCACTTATACACATACATCGTCATCCGTATTTCATAATAGTACTCGTACCATACTTGTGCTCATATTCGTATACATGTCCTTATTCGTATTCATATACATAGTCTTATCACATTCGTATTCATATTATATACATAGTCATTTTATATACATAGTATTTACATAACATACCCGACCTCGTAGGATCGGTGTTTCATATACATACTTGGCCAACCAAGGCTCAAGGTTGCTCATACCTGGCCCTACCAAGGCTTCAGGGTTATCCGTACCATCTGCAGAGGTGTGCGCGCGTTTCGTAATCGTATACATACTTTATACATATTCATATACATATATTCTACCCGGCGTTATAAGCTCGGGGTTTCATTATAGCCCTTCATAGGCACATATAAGTATAATAGCCCGTAGGCACCTTTAGCATCATTATTATTATTATTATCATCGTCATCACTATTATCATCATTATCGCTACATCTATGTCCTAGGCTTACTCGTCATATGAAGTGCGTAGTACAATCGTAGTACATATCAAGGATCGTGAGCTTATGAGCTCGGAATATCAATCATTTGAAGACAACGTACTCATATAGAGGAGTTTAGGAAATTGGCCAAGAACCATGCCTTATGAAAGAAGGGTTAGCCTTACATACCTTTTCATCGGATTATTCTACCCTTGCGCATTCCCTTCCAATGTTAGCGTTTTTACCTTCATCAATATCATAACAATGGCCATTAGTCATTCACATTATCCACATTCCTCAATTTACTCCTAATTCACCCATATTCATGGTCATAACACCCAACTTCGTCCATTCGTCTAAAGTGTCTAGTTCATGATCTTAACACCATTTATATAACATTCATATCTCAACACACAACATTCATAATTCCATTCAAACTATTTCTCAAAATGTCACTATTCATCATTCATGACCTACTTGACCATATTTTTCTACAATCCATGTATTTGAACTCTCCAATACCTTAAACATCATGTAAAAATCATGAATCTTACCTTAGAAGTTGTAGGAAAAAGCTTTGGTTGATAATACTCCACTTTGAGCAAAACCCAAGTTTTTCTCCATTTGGTTCTTGACTTGGATGATCTGTGATGATGTTCTTACTCTTAATTCACTTGCTTTATGTTGTTGATCCTCAAATATCCTTGAAAACTTGTATAATAATAGTAGAGAGAAGTTGTAGAGAGAGAGGGTGTAATGTTGTAATGAAATGAAACAAGTGTTGGTCTCTTTATTTAATGAATTACAAATCTGTGTTGAAGTGAATAGTGGTCGTAAACTGAGTTTACGACCCGTCCTTCAGTTACGGACCGTCCATCATGGGCGTATTTAACCATTTCCAGAACCAGAAACTTGGACTGCTTGTATGGTGATTTACGACCATGGTTCCAGGTCGTATTATACCATTTCCTCGACTGGCAGAAACTTGAAGTCTTGCATGCCAATTTACGACTGCCAGTTTACGGACCGTATACCATTTTACGGTCCGTCCTAGTACTTTACGACCACTGGGCAGTTGCAAATCTGCAACTTCTCATATTTCTTAGACTTCTCATTCTAATCACCCACATCCATTTGCATGCATTGCTCACCTTGTATCTCGTCTTAACTTAGCCAACTTTCTCATCTCACATCGGATACCTTTGAAATCTCGCCTAAGGTCATCAAACGTCGTTTCTTACTCATGGACATCATACACTCATACTCATCACTAGTTCATTCACTTTCATACCAACGGAAAATTTTCCGAGGTGTAACACTATATCTGTTCTTTAAGCAAGCACTATTCGTTTCCTTGCTATCTTAGGTGTTGTGGTATGTTTTCCTTTTCATACAATCTGAAATTATATCTACTTTAAGTTTCTGGTGCCTGTCACGTGAACTTCAGAATTTTAGGCTGAGGGTGTAGTAACATTTTTGGTCCTATTATTCTCCAGGTGGACATTAATGAAAAATGTTATTTCTCCAGTTGTTGGTGTGATGCAAGCAGTGTCAGCTTCCATATGCTCTTCGATGCCACATAACATTATAAAAAAGAATGGCACCAAGTGCACTGCATAAAGATTAGAGTAAGCTTTTCCCTTTGTCGCTGTGATTAAGATTCTCATGTTATTAGATTCTGTTGCTATTGCAGGTGGTTGTTTAAACTGAAAAGCTGAATAACGTGATTTTGGTTGCAGAGCTGGGATGCCTTGGGTGGCAGTGCAATGACTACAGATTAAGAATTCTTCAAGCTAAAAAGTAACAACTTACTGCTCTACTACTTTGAACATGGAAGAACAATAACGGCTTGCGGTGGATAAAGTTGGTCGACAAACTCAGAGACGGGAGCGCTTTGCTGCAAGCTCTCATGTTGACAAATGTCTATGTTGTGCACTTTATATGTAACCGAGGAAAATTGTAAGAAAGTAGTATATTGTTCAGTTCATGGAATTCTAACGACTATACATGTATTAGGAAACTTATGCTACTTCTATGCCATTATATTTAATGCATAATCATTTTATAAGAATTAATGTTTGCAGTTTGTTGGGTACACTTAGCTAGAGAGAAAAGATTCTCAATTCTGACATTTGCTACAACATTAACCATTTGTGCTCATATTGCTGCTGCTAGCGTCAATCGTCTATGTATGTAAGCTTATTTCTTTTTAATTCTTTACAACCACTGAATAAGTTAAAATGTTGGAGCACGGGGCATCCCCATCTAGTTATAAATATAAGACAAATGACTTCACCAATGAAAATATGTAAGTTCCACAAGTGGCATTATCTATTGATGGTCACTTCCTCTTCCAACACACTCCAAGCCCAACCCCATAACCTGTAACCCAACCATACTGTTTGACTAGATTAGATACAAATATTTTTGGACAACGTTTTCAACTTGTGTACCAAACACAAAAAAAAATGAGTAAGAAAATTACTTATTTGTTCGTGGAAAACATTCTTCTTCATACCTAACACTTATTCAAATCTCAATCATTAAGTTTGTTCCTTTTTATGTCTGAATCTTAATTATTCAACTAGTGAATTTGTCCGCGTTTAGCACACTACATTAATAAATTTAGAATTATATTTTTATAAATCAAGTTAAGATAGAGAGATTATCTTTTATTTACTTAAAGTTGAAGACTTCTTTTCCCCTACTAACAAATGGTACAACAAAAGAAATAGATTCTTTACAATAAGTGTAACTACTCGTTAGGTCGTTTTGATTGTTTTGCTATCTTACCTATTTTACCCCCGTGGACCCTCCCCCTAGCTTCTCTAGAGTGTATTTGACTTATGGGGATGGGTGGCGCAACTCCCGAGGCATTCAAATGTTTTTGGAGTGAGAAAATAAAGTTTTTGAGAATTCTTAAGTGTTGGTGTTAGACCCCGTATTTTACACGTCGAGTTATTCGCGAAGGAATTGACATGAGATAGAAACCTCGGATTTTTAATTTCTAAACTAGAACTAATCGGTTATAAATTTTACTTAGTATAAAAATGTTATTGGAGATTAGAAACTACTTAATTGTGGTGTTAAGTAAAAATTAGTGGCAACAATGAGCCAAAATGCACCATAACATGCCATGTCCAAAAGATGACTCAAGGTCATCTAAAATAAGGCTATTATGGAAGACAAACAAATATGCATTTAAACATTAATTCATCCACTACACTTACATTGTATTGTGGACAACTAAATTGAAGGAAAATTCCATGTGAGGTTCGGCCAAGATGGCTGAAAATAGGGGAGAAAAAGTTGAGGCATGCATTTGAATATTGAAGGTGTCCATTATTTTATGAAGGCATGCATTATTTTATGAAGACATACAAGTTGGATGAGTCATAGCACATTTAAATATTGACCATTCATCCTTGTATGATTGCAAGGGACAAAGGTTAGTGTATGATTCATTCACTACACATGCAATTGTCTTGTAAACAATTAAAAGTAAAGGAAAAAGGAGAGACAAGGGGGGGCTCGGCCAAACACTTAGCCGAAAGTCAGGGAGAAAGAAATGAAATTTAATGCAAAGTTAATTGAGTGCTCAAGGTCATGAGTGGAGCATGTGTTGTGTCCAACTTGTAGGCATATTAGTTTAATAAAATGGAAGACTAAGATAGATCATCTTCTCATTTCAACTTCACAACACAAAAATAAAAAACTTGAAGCCTAGAGAGAGAAGCTCTCGGCCAAGAGGGCTGAAATTGAGCTCTTTGAGTGTTGATCAAAAAATAATTTCTTCAAGCATTTCAACCCTTTAGAAGGTCCCTAAAAACGTGAAGATAGTCATTGGAGCAACAAGAACCATTATCATTTCAATTCACAAACTCTAGCCAAGTTGAGAAGTCGAATTGTCAAGGTAAGATCTAACTTTCTTTTACATGTGTTAAGGGTGATATAGATGTGTGAATATAAGTTTCATGCATGAAATGATGTGTGTTGATGTTGGAACATGATAGTAGACATGAAATTATATATGTTGATGTTGAAGTATGGTTGTAACTTGATGAACATGAATTGCATGCATAAGATCATGAATGTTGGTGTTGGAATGTTAATGTGGCCATAGGGACTGTTTTAGTGGCCATGGTGGACTGATTTTCTTTAGTAATTATGGTTGATGCTATCTTATATTTCATGGTAAAAAGAATAAAAAGAATTGGAAGGTTAAAGGTGAAGTTATGTTAGTATGAATATAAATTGAATCCATGAGATTTCGTGTGTGATGTGGAAGCATGTTGAAACCGTGTAGGGACTGTTTTGTGTGGAAGATAATGAACTGATTTTACTTGATATTTTGATTGTTGTTGTCATGAATTTTATGATGGAAATGAAGGTGTTTGATGGTTGGAGTTGAAACTAAAATCATTTGTGAGTTGTTGTAAGGATTATAGTGATGACAAGGTAGCTTAGTTGCGTATGAAGTGATGATGTACATGTCGTGTGGTTGCTGGTCATAACTTACTGAAATTATATGAAAAGAAGACATGAAATAAGGTGTAAGAATCGTATGTAGTTCGCTTAATATGTTGTAAACGTTTGCAAAAATTCCGAGCATCTTTATGTTGTTGGTTAAGGATTGTTTTGGACGTGTTGTTGTTTTTGTTAAGTTGGAAAAACTAATTATAATTAAGAATATACATCATGTTGTCATAGTAATTGGGCTGTTATAGAATCATTATGATGAAGTATTACGCCTATAGACTAATGAGAATAAAATAGAGGTGTCATAACCGCATGTAAACTATTATCGAATGTTGTAAGGTATGGATTGATTTGAAATCGCATACGGACTGTTTTGACACGTTGTTGTTGTTCTTATTGAACTTGGAAGATTAATGATAATTAAGATTATGCATTGTGTTGTATGTTGGATGGGCTGTTATAAAGTTATTACATGCAAACGTTAAGGCTACAAACTATTACGAATAACTTGAGAATGTAGTAGCCGTATGTGAATCGCTATTGAATGTTGTGAATGCGGACTGTTTGGAGTGTTGTGTGGGCTGTCCGGATTTGTATTGAATGTATAATTATTGATGTGGGATTGGTTGTATGTAGTTGGTTTGACTACAAGAGAAAACGTTGTCTAAACATCTAGAAAGGAGTTACTAACGTAAGAATGCGTTTTGAATCTCCCCGTAGCTTAACCGTAGTTGTTGGCGTCTTAGTATAGGTTGAAGTATTATTGGGCAGCGTATACATATTGTGTGACGAATAAGCGCTAAAGGTATGTGAAGCTAACTCTTCTTTCTTTTTGGCATGATCGTTGTGAAATGAATATACGATATATATACGATTCCAAAGGAATTCCTATTCCTAGAGCCACTAGGATGGCTATTGATCTTGATTCCCATAACTTATATTTTTTTTATATATATTGAGATATGCACATGATTTCTAAGTTCCATTTTGATATATATTACACGGGGACATCCGAAAGATATATGACATGACTATTATTTGAATTTGCGAACGATGATTCGTGTTGACTATCCTATTGAGTCTTTAAAAATGTTTTGAATTGCATATAGTTTCTCATTACTCTGCTCGTGCATACCTCAATATGTCTTTCACCGAGTCCCGGGCCGGGAATGTTATCGTGCACAGTTTCACTGCATTGTTCACCGAGTCCCTCATTAAAGGGCCGGGTACGGTATATATATATATGATGATATGATGATGTGATGATATGATGATATGATGACATGTCATGGCGGCCAGGAGGGCATATGATGATCTTATTCACCGAGTCCCTCATTAAAGGGACGGGTACGATATATATACATGCATACGATATATGATATTGTCAAGTATGATTATGTTACAAAGGCAAGTGTTTTGGTATTCTGAATATTGTACACATTTACTGTACTCCATATTTCAGTTATGATCCTTTTACTGTAATTCACGCTTTACATGCTCAGTACATATTCCGTACTGACCCCCTTTCTTCGGGGGGCTGCGTTTCATGCCCGCAGGTACAGATACGCGTTTTGGTGAACCGCCAGCTTAAGACTTCCCTTCTGCTATCTTGGAGAGTTCCGTTGTTCCGGAGCCCAGACTTTGGTATAGATCCTTTTTGATCTAAATATATGCATATGTTGTTCGAGGGTACGACGGGCCCTGTCCCGTCATATTTCACTGTTGAAACTCTTAGAGGTCTGTGGACATATGTGTGGGTTGTGTATGAGTTTTGTTCAGCTGTGTCTATACGATGTGCTGTGGTATGATGCTCGTCTATAGTG
Organism: Lycium barbarum; assembly: GCF_019175385.1. NCBI lineage: Eukaryota > Viridiplantae > Streptophyta > Magnoliopsida > Solanales > Solanaceae > Lycium > Lycium barbarum. The sequence continues at coordinate 31,176,207 of NC_083342.1, read as the reverse complement.
GCAGCCTTGTCGGCTTGCATATGATATTGTTATATATGGTGTGTTATATCCCGAAATTTTGTACATTTGGCAAATAAAAAAAAATTGTGACTAATAAGAAATAAGGTAATATTTTGATTTTATTTAATATATATGTTGTTCATGAAAAATATTGACGCGGAAATATGGAGGAAGGCCAAGGGCGAAATTGGAATTTCGGAAATTAATTTCGTGAATTACAAAATATGATCCATAACAAATTGGGCTAAAAAAAAAAGAAATAGAGGCCCAAAACCAAGAAGTGGCCGGCCAAGGGAACAAAAAAAAGGCCCAAGTCCATGTTCCAATTTAATTGATCAATAAATAGATAAAAAGGCCACCATATTTCTTCATTTTAGAAGTTTCAAGAACAAAAAAAGTTGAGAGCACAAAGATAAGGGGCCATTCGGCCAACACAAAGAAAACAAAAGAGAATTTTTTTAGCCCATCAATCTTGAGTCCAAAAATTGTAATTTTCTTGTATTCCTACTAAGCTGAAGACCCTCTTCAACGTGGTATAATTATTTTGGCAAGAAAATCACTTTGGTGGCAAGTGGAGAATTTGAAGAAAAGGTAAATTTTTTATTCTTTTGTGTTATGGAAAACTTATATATATGTTGTAGCATGTGAAAATGAATAAAAGTATGAAATTGGTGTGTCATGGGTATGTATGTGTGTGGCCGTGTGTTGTTGATTGATGAAGAAGGATGAACAAATTTTATTTATTATGTTAATTGTGTTGTTGTAGCTTTGTGGTGTAAATGGAAGGATACTAGCCCAAATTGGCATGAAAATTTGCTGTTAAGTTGTTGTAGGAAGTTTTGTGATTTTATTGTAAATTTATGTAATTATGGAAATGAAAGTGTTAGGGTGCAAATTGTGATTGTTGTTAATGAAATTGGAAGATAAAAATATGTTGTGAATATTTATGTCGAAGGTTGGAGGTTTCAGGTGAATTATGGTTTCGGTGGAATTTTTGTATATTTGGTAGAATGATATGAAATGCTTTCGGATTGCATTTGAATGATCTTGAGTTAGTAAATGAATATGAAAACGTTGATATTGGTTTGAAAGTGTGAAGTTGGAGTAGAAGTTGTTGCATTATGTAGAAAGGAAGACTATTTATGTTAGAATGTGTTTTGTAATGATTGTTGATGTTGTTGGTATTGCTGTGGGTGTTGTTGTTGACATTTTGGCCGAGTTAAATTCTCGGGGATGTTGAATTTATAGGGGAGGTGCTGCCCAAATTTCCGTAGACAAGTATGGATTTAAGATTAAATTTCTAAAGGCTTATAATTTATATTTGGTAATTGTGACCAATTATAGATTTTGGAGGAAACGGGATTTGAGTTTGGACAAGCGAAAAAGGGAAATAAGGTATGTAAAGCTTTACCTTTCCTTCTTTTGGCATGTCTTAGACATTATAGGTTTGGATACAAGCCTCGGGGATAACTCTATTTCTAGAAATCCGAGTTTGAATTTGACCCTTTTTCATTCAATAGAATTGAATCAAGTACTTCGTGCCTTGTTGAGACAACTGCCTAAACATCTATAATTTACCCAAATGGAACCGGATTACACTAAAACTTTCATAAGTGGCTCCATAAAGCTTTATGTTCGTAATTTGAGCACGCCACCTCGATTCGACCCGAGGTGGGCCCATAATTCCCGAGACCGTCTGGTATTGTTCTATTTGACTTATTTTCGCACGACAATTAAGGGAAACTTTTGGCTATTGTTCCGACTACTAAGCGATGGTTGTTTTAACTATTCCGTAACATCCGAAAAGTACGTACTATGACTATTGTTTGGTTCTTTCTCTAAATGATTTACCGTTTGGATTATTTTATCGAATCCTTGCAAATATTTTATGATGTATATGGTTTCGCACTACTCTGCTCGTGCGTACCCCTATTATGTCGTTTGCCAAGTCCCGGCCGTATGTTATTATTCGTACTATGTTAAATTTGGTCATAATATGTATGTCATGAATATGATATGAATATTATATGTTATATATTATATTATGGATCGGGCCGAACGTTCCTCGACAGTATATATTATATTATGGATCGGGCCGAACGTTCCTCGGCAGTATATATTATATTATGGATCGGGCCGAACGTTCCTCGGCAGTATATATTATATTATGGATCGGGCCGAACGTTCCTCGGCAGTATATATTATATTATGGATCGGGCCGTACGTTCCTCGGCACTACTATGTTAAATATGGATCGGTTATATGTATATGTGTATGGTGACATATGATGTCAGCACGTATGATCTGCGTTTCGAAAGTAAGTATTTTGGCATTCCAGATGATTCACTCATTTTTGATACTTTATTTGACACATGGCATCGGTAAGCATGATTCGAGTATTGTAATAAGCACCTTGGTATTTCGACTAATGTACTTACTTCCTTGTACCGTTGTTCCGATTATGTTTCTATTTTCTATATTTCATGCCTTACATACTCAGTACATATTCCGTACTGACCCCCTCTTCTTCGGGGGATGCGTTTCATGCCCGCAGGTGCAGACGCTTGTGTGAGAGACCCGATGGCTTAGGTCATCTGTTCTGCTGCTCTGGAGTGCTCCCTTGTTCTGGAGCCCATCTTTTGGTACATACTCTTCCGTTATGTATATGTATGTGTATATTCAGGGGTACGGCGGGGCCCTGTCCCGTCATATGATTTTGTTATATCTGTTAGATGCCTGTAGACATATTTGTGGGTCGTGAGTCGTGTTTGTTTGGTTTTGTCCGTGATCTGTGCCTTAAGCGGCCCTGTTTGCTATTATGGCCGAAATGGCCCATATGTTTGCATATGTATGTATATTCAGGCGATGTGTATTCCGCCAGCCTACGGGCTTTGGTATGATATTTCTGATCTACGTGGCTGCTTAAGACGACATCTGTTCTTAGTATCTGTGTAAATTAACGTATGCTAAAATATGAATAAGTCTTTGATATGTCGATTTGGTATGTGAATGTGTATGAGTGTCTAACTAGGGCACCAATCACGGTCCACGGGGTTGGGTCGTGACATGGTGGCAGCCTTGTCGGCTTGCATTTGATATTGTTATATGATGGCAGCCTTGTCGGCTTGCGTATTACTTCATGATAAGATCGGTTGTGACTCCTCAGGGGACAGATCGCCGAACACATATATATATACATTTATGCGACAGTTCTGAGACTATGATTTAGTCGTTATAAGTTCCATACGGTGTTGTTGTGAACTGAACACATAGCTAAAGAGTGTGAATACGAGTGTCCAAGTTGGGCACTAGTCACGGCCTACGGGATTGGGTCGTGACAGTTGGGTTGACCGAAGCCAACATCGGGGGTAAATGAGACTTGTTGGGGATTTCGTCGATTTCATTAGGTTCGGAATTTCGATTATAGCTTGGTAGAGTAGTTAGTTCGGTTCTCGAGGGACTCAGGGGCATTTTGGTCTTTTGGTTGGAAAGTTGGTTTTTTGACGTTCGGGGTTGACCAGGTCAAGATGACCTCTTTTTAAAATTCTGAGGGCGCGGATGAGTTCGTAGCATGTTTTTAGAATGGTTTGCATACCTAATTTATATCCGGGAGGTTCCGGATGAGTCTTGGGATTTCGAAGCGAATGAGTGAAACACCATATTTTTGCTAGTGTCTGATGTGTAGTCGCTTCTGCGGTGTTTGGTCCGCATCTGCGAACTTGGGGGAGTGAATGAGGTTCCGCAGATGTGAGGAAAAGGGCGCAGGTGTGAGGCCGCATTTGCGAGATCGCTGGGCAGAAATAGATATTTAATTCTAACTTTGAATCTTAGGCTTTTCATTCACATATTTGGAGTTTGAGAGCTTAGCTAAGGGGGATTTTGGAGAGTTTAGCAAGGATCATCAAGTGGGTAAGTTTCTAATCTTCATCCTATGATTATATCATTGATTATTAAGGAATCTAAGGGTATGAATCATGATTTAAGATAGAATTGGGGGTTTATGAACCCTAAGCTATAAATAAGGATTTTTCTTCCATTGATCATGAAATTGATGTGGGATTGAGTTGATTTTTGGTATCTAGATGCTATAGATCATGGGTAGACCAATTTTAGACTAAATTTCCCATTTTGCCCTCTTTACTCGGAATCTTATTTTGGGCATCGTTTTGGGTCCGAGTTTATTCTATGTCAATATGGGTACCGATAGACTCGTGTTCTAATTTATAGTCCATATTTGACTAGATTGGGACCATTCAGAGGCCGTACAAAAGGGAAAGCCGATTTTGTGATTCGGACTCCTAATTCCAATTCCAGGCAAGTTCAAACTTTGTACCTTATATAGAGCATTGTGGTTGGTCTAAATGAACCTAATTAAGAGGGATAATTGGATTACTAAGGGGGTCCCGATACTCGTGAGGTGACGAGCACTTGCATTGGGTACTGGTGTCATGATGCAGTTAATTGTGTACTTAAATTGTATAGTCGGTCTGAATGCCATGCTTTGGGCACTAACTGGTAGATAGTACGATCCTGTGGATCTGTGATTGGGTCTGAAGCCCGTACTTTCTGTCTTTGATTATATGCCTATCTTATTTGATATGTGTGTATACGGTAAAAACCGGTGTAAAGTGCCACAAGAGGTCGGAGTAAAATATAAACCTTGACAGATGTGACGTTGGATTTAGTTTGGTGGTTCGGATGAATTAATGTCCGAGGAGTCGTTTGCCGATTAAACCGAAGACACTAGAAGCTGAAGTGACACCGGAGACCGAAAAGACGCCAGTCAATGCACGCCAGGAATCCGTTATGGGCCGGATTTCTCGCCGCCCGTTACGCCGTCCGTTACACGGACAGTTGCGGATGCGCCATCTTTAGTTAGGGTTTTATTGGGCTTTTAGGATTTAAGGAGAGGCCCATTCTTGTAACTATAAAAAGGGTGAAACCCTCATATTGTAGCGCTCTGAGTTTTTATTCTTAACACATATTTACTCTGTAACATCTCTCATAAGAAAGCTCAAGCTCTCTTCTCATTGGATCGGGTTCGCAGTTCTAAGCTCGGGGCCAGACCAGTTTTCCAGTGGAAATATACCCGATACAGACTATTACTTTCTTTAATTGCTGTGTTCAATTGATTGTTATTGCTTGCTTCATTACGTTAACCACTAATCAAACCACGTATCCTTTAAACCGCGTATAAATTCAATTGTTACATTTTTAGAGGTCAACAGTTTGGCGCCTATCGTGGGGCTAAGGATAATACTGGTGATTAGTTTACAACCCTACTCTTACTTGTTCTCTTGAAGTTTGCGATTTCAGGTTAACCTCAAAATGTCAAACAACAGCCAATCAATTCACTTGAACAATAATGGTGAACCAGGTCACCACGGCGAAAACAATAACAACGAGGTGCCAGTCGACGAGTTTCCCCAAGATCCAAATGGCGTTCTCGCCATTGATCTAAATGTTGTCAATTCGAATGACGTTGTCAACCTGAATGTCAATGGCATTCAACCCGATGATATGTTCAACAACAATAACCCCGTGATTTCATCGCCGGCTTCTGTACGAAAGACATCGGGTGATACGGGAGAAGAAATTTACTGAGAAGAAATTAACTTACGCTGAATTTTTGATATGTTGCAGGAACAACGGGTGGCTATAGCTCAACTCCAAAAGAAGAACAGCGGCGCAAGTGCAAAAGGATCGAGCCAAATCGGCTAGCAGGAATGATCAAGTCGCTGACTACGGTAACGGATCGGGCTCCAATGGGTCGTCTGAAGTCCTGAAAATGCTTAAAGCACTGGCCAAATGGATTGACACCAATGAGAAAAAGGTGGAAACTTATAATTTACGAGTTGACCAGATCCTTGGGGCCCCATCGATCTTAAGAGGGCCGGATTCCAAACGGTACCATCAAAGGTGCTACCCTCCGAGTGCGGCCCCGAAGTTGATCCCGAAGAGGTTTAAGATGCTGGACATTCCTAAGTATGACGGAACGATGGATTTACAGGAACACGTTACTTCCTACACTTGTGCCATAAAAGGCAACGATCTTGAAGAGGACAAGATCGAGTCGGTGCTGCTAAAGAAGTTCGGCGAGACATTGTCCAAATGGGCAATGAAATGGTATTCTATGCTTCCTGAACATTCTTGTTACACCCCAGAAAAATTTCACGTTACCAAAACTGTAGACGGCTTCGTATGGGCCAAAGGGCCAATACAGCGCGAACGCGCCCCCACGTGGCGCGAACGCGCTGAACAAAAATTGAAAATCAAGTTTGGAATGAAGGTTGTGTTATAAGAAGGTAATAATAGCATATATATGACATTCGGGAGCCACATGGTGTAAATTAGTTCATATGTTAATTGACGAAAAGCCCTCGCTGCCGCGAGCTAAGTGGGACCCACATGTCGGAGTTTTATGAAAGACGTGAGAAGGGACATGTGAGTATTATATGGAAAGTTGAGTAAGTCTTAAGAAGGATCCATAAGCCAAAAATGAGATACATGGCCGTATGTTCTGTGAGGTGCTATTGATATTTGCTGTGTACAGATTCTGAAAAGACAGAATGGTATAAGGTGAATCAGGTCTGTTGAAGGGTTCCAGGAAAGTTGACAAGCAGTTTGCTGTAAATTATTATGTACGAACGGTAAGTAAAAATCCAAACAGGCCGGTAACCGAGTATGTATAAGTAATGGCGATGAAGGTACGTTTGCTACCATCGGGAATCTGGAAGCCCATGACAGGCAATAATCATACCCACAAGTGAAAAGTAAACATCGGGAATTGAAAAAGGGTAAAACAGTAATTGTACAAGGAAGGTCGTGTTGCGAACATGCCCCGGAATCTGTAAAATTTTTGACTTGCTTCAGAGTATGTAATAAAGGCCATACGAGGAAGTGGACGTGATTATATCAGCATTAAGGCACCGAATCCCACTAAAGTTTCGAGGTTAAGCGTGCTAAGGTGAGAGAAATCTTAGGATGGGTGACCCCCTGGGAAGTGCACTAAATTCTGTAAATTCAGATACAAGAGATAAGTGAAGGTTAGAGTAGCCTAAGGGAAACTAAAATATATGGGAAGGTTGGAGACCCTAAGAGGTCGCGTAAGACGAGGCAGACTAGACTGGTGAAGAGACAGAAAGTGCGTCACAGCTCTGGAGTTAAGATAGGCTTGAATAGCGTTTGGAAGTATTTTGTGAGCTAGTTGATAGTAATTATATATGTATGAATGCGTATGATATTTCATATGTGATGGTATCGGTGGACATGTGTGTCCCAGCAACCGGTGCTACCGTATGGAAGGCATCAATCGAGTAAGGGTGCCGAAGTTCAAGTGACAACAAAAATAAATGGCGCAGTGTTACAAGGTAAGCTACTATTATTTTCACTACAGGTTAAGATTGGAAAGTTCTAACACCACGACATTTGGAAAAGAAAGAGAATGAGTAAATGGAAGGCAAGGAGATCAAAATGTCAGAAAAAGGTGAATAGTAAGAAACCTCAGTGAGTGAAGTCTCCGAGAGAAATTACCGGCAAAGCGCGAGACTACTTGGGTAGAAATCCAAAGATAGGCACGTTAAAAGGATAAAGTGTGGTAATATGGAACAAAGAGGAATGTGTGGGGTTCGAGAACCCATTTCAATGAGTGGGGCTGAAGGGCGGTAGATAATTGCCGAAGACGATGGACATTTGGAGGCTATTGGTGTATTAGGACCTCCTTAATAAGGGGGGAAGAACGTATTGGACTTGAAAGGAATTATGATTGTCGTTGAAATCAATGCTGAGCACAACGCAAGAATAAAATATTATGACGTACAAGGGGTGCATGAATTCAAGATTGGAGGTCAGGCAATGGATTTGCGAATAATATAAGTAAGACCCTAAAAGGGGGGAAGCAAGTAAGGAAAGCGTAAGTGAAGAGATTGAAGTGACGAATTCCAAGATGTGACAAGTATAAGCCCTAAAACAAAAGTGGAATTTATACAGAAATAATACAGCCGTTATCGTTATACATTTTATTAGGGACATTAAGGGAACCGATGAAAGGAACGTATTAAGCTTAAAATTTAAAGTAAGGGTTGAAGATCGAAGTGTGGATTTGTCTTGAGGGCACCGTAAAGTAAGACTCATCAGGAGAAAGCAAGTGAATAGAGCACAAAGATTCTAAATGCACTCAGATATGACAAATAGATGTAGTTCGAAGCGAGAATTTTTGTAGAAACGAGTTCAATAAGATCCAGGGGTTAGTCAGCAAAGAAGTAGAGTGATTGAAGGGTATCTTTTAAGATCGGACTAAAAAAAATAAAAAATTGTGAGAAATAAAAGAATTGAGCGATATTCCAATGGATGGGGCAAATATTAACAAGATATTAGAGTAACAAACATACTTGTTATGGTATAACCGCATTAAAGGAAGAATGATCCGATAACGGGATGTACCCGAGAATAGGATTATGGACAGACTACAAGACTAGTATGAACATTCGAGGACGAATGTTCCTAAGGGGGGAAGGATGTTACACCCCGGAAAAATTTCACGTTACCAAAACTGTAGACGGCTTCGTATGGGCCAAATGGCCAATACAGCGCGAACGCGCCCCCACGTGGCGCGAACGCGCTGAACAAAAATTGAAAATCAAGTTTGGAATGAAGGTTGTGTTATAAGAAGGTAATAATAGCATATATATGACATTCAGGAGCCACATGGTGTAAATTAGTTCATATGTTAATTGACGAAAAGCCCTCGCTGCCGCGAGCTAAGTGGGACCCATATGTCGGAGTTTTATGAAAGACGTGAGAAGGGACATGTGAGTATTATATGGAAAGTTGAGTAAGTCTTAAGAAGGATCCATAAGCCAAAAATGAGTATAGACCCTCCAAAGGGACGATTCAAGAAAACGTTTTTGGGTGATCTGACTTGGAGGGGCAAAAACGACATTATAAGTTTGGAATTTGGAAAAACCTCGAGAAATAAAAGTTGTAGATAATTGAATTATCTTTCCAACCATAGGTCGTGGGCCCTCATACGATATCGGGATCAAGAGTTATGACCTTTTTACTGAACGAACGTCCAGTCAGGAAATTAACTCTGCGCGAACGCGCAGAAGCATTTTATGTCGGTTCTGGGCCGAACCCAGAACCTTATAAAAAGGGGTAAACCCCCATTGTTTTTTCAGAAAATACACTCAAAAACCTCCCAAATTTTCTGGAAAATTCCCCAACATTTCCACGCCCACTTTTTAGCCCAAACCAGGTATAATTTCCCAATTCCGGTCCGGATAGCGTATAGTTTTGGCTGCAAAATCGTATGGCGGTGCGTTGTGGCATAAAACTAAGGTGAAAAAGGGAAGATACAACAATATTAAAGGGAGAAAGGTATGAATCTCTTTCTACTTGTATTAATATTGGATTATTTACGAAAAAAGCGCGATTAAATGATTGTATACTGAGTTAATTAGTTGTAAAAGTTGGAAAACAGCGTGTGGGCTGTTTTATGAGATATTTTGGAATTGGAAACATTATAATTGATGTTGGAATTGTTGTTGTTGCTGTTGGTTGCTGGATTGAGAATTTGGGATAGGCATATAAACAGGGGAGATGCTGCCCGATTTTCGGCAGAATATAAAATAGTATAATTGGAAGTATGGTACAAATGTACGATGAAAAGGCTAACATTAGTGTGAATCATCTTAAATGTAGACTTACGAGCTCGGACAAATAAGCGTACCTAGTTGGTCGTGGCACAGGTATATAAGGCTTACCCTTTCTTCCTTTGGCATGTCCTAGAGCCAAGTAAGGTATGATGCGATATGCTCTTTGGTGTAAATCTGTTCTGTGATTCCGAATTTGATTATGATCCTAATCCCTTTCTTGATATAAGTTCATGATTCTTATTCACTTATTGATGTAAGTATTCTGATATAAGTATTTGATACAAGTATTTAGATATAAGTATTTTGATATAAGTATTTTTGATATAAGTGTTCGGATATAAATATTCCGATAAAAGTATTCTGATATGCGTATTCTGATATGAATATTCTGGTATAAGTAATTCATGTGAGCTTTAATGTCTCTAACTTCCGTATACGATCTCGGATTGCCTTGAAATGTCCAAAGAGGTTTCGGTACTAAGATGTCCATGACCTTCCTATACATACATATGATTCTGAAAGTTATATTTGATTTGATCCATATGATATTCGGAAGAGATTTGTTTCTGAAGTCCTATTGAATATGTTTCCGAGTCTGCCTACGATTCTGATTGGATTCTGATTTGTTTCTGATATAAGTATGCCTGATATGATCCAGTTTGTTATACGATTGAGTAACGAGATAAGTATAAAGAGTTTTGTTTCTGAAAGAATTTTGTAGGTCATAATGTTCCTAACCTTCGGAAAAGATCTCAGAATTGCTCTAAAATGCTTATAGAATGTTCTGTACCTTAAACGTTTGTAACTTTCTCATACGACGTCGGATTGACCCGAAACTTGTTTCTGAGCCGTCAGATGTCGGTAAGTGTATGTATTTATCGGGTCTTGATTTGTGTGCATATAGTTTCGCACTACTCTGTTCGTGCAAGCTTCAGTTTGGATTTCACTGAGCCCGGGCCAGGACATGTTCTCGTGCGTACTCCACTGCATTGTTCACCTAGTCCCTCTCACTTGCGGGCCGGGACACGTTATATGTATATGATGTTATGATGATATGGGGATGGTGGCCAGAATGACATATGATGATTTATTCACCGAGACCCGCAAGGGAGGGCCGGGACACATTGTATGTATGCACCGAGTCCCTCAATAGAGGGCCGGGACACGTTATATGTATACATGATATATGACTTTGACATACATGATCTATTCTACCGAGTCCCTCGAAAAAGGGCCGGGACACGTTATGTGCACGCATGCTATATGATCCACCGAGTCCCTCGAAAAAGGGCCGGGACACGTTATATGCACGTATGAGATGTGATTCTGACATGCATGATCTATGTTTGGAAAGTAAGCGTTTTGGCAGTCTGTACGTTCTGAGTCCCTTCCGATATATGATACCATATGTGTTTGGAAAGTAAGCCTTCTGGGTATTCTGTACTTTCTGTATTCCTTCTGACAGGTGACATCGGTATATATGATTTGTGTCTGGAAAGTAAGCATTTTGATATTCTAGTTAACATACTCAATTTCTTTGTACTGTCTGTTCCGGTTATGGTTCTGTTTTCTGTGATTCATGCCTTACATACTCAGTACATATTCCGTACTGACCCCCTTTCTTCGGGGGCTGCGTTTCATGCCGCGCAGGTACACCCAGATGAGTAGAAGTTATTATAGAAGATGTTCCAGCGGAGTGGCGAGCTCCATATGTTCTGGAGTGTCGCCGGGTCAGAGTACTATGCTATGATGTTTTGTTCGAAGTTAGAGACTTTGCAGGCAGAGTCATGGGTATAGAGTGTTGGTATTGTAAGCGGCTCCATCAGCCGATATGTTATTATGTTTCATGTCATGAGTTTCATGTGATAATAGATTTTACTTGAATTGAGTACAATGAAAAAAAAAAAAAATTCTGAAAACTTTATTATGTTCTTCATTTCTTATTGATGTAAGAGTCTACAGAGATTAAGTATGTAATAAGAGTCAGTGGGTTCGCTCGGCTCCGGGTATGGGGTTGGGTGCCCATCACACCCTAGTAAGATCGGGGTGTGACAATTCTATTAACTCATTTGAAATGTTTGCAGATACTTTTATAAAGGCTCATGCTGGAGCTCGGAATGTTTAAGCAAAGAAGGCTGATATATTCAGGATCGCCTAAAAGGACAATGAATTACTACGAGAGTTCGTATCGAGATTCCAAAAGGAATGGATGCTTTTGCCCCCGGTTCCAGAGGAATGGGCAGTGCAAGCTTTCACCAAGGGGCTAAACCCTCGGAGTTTCCCCGCCTCATTTAAACTGAAGGAGAACTTGTTAGAGTGTGAGGCGGTGATATGAGCCGACGTCCACAACATGTATGAGTCTAAAATTTGGGTGGTAGATGATCAACTCAAACTCCCACCAGGTTCGGCAACCCGAAGCAGAAATGCAGATAGACCAAAAAGGGTGGTCGAAATAGCGGCAAAGCCATCAAAGGATAGGTACTTGCCGTACGGTCAGTCGAAAAGGTCCAACTTTGGGGCGGACAGAGGAAGAAGCGGCCACAATCATCACTTAGTTAGGAATAATAAGCGAAATGATCAAAGTTTGGGTAACCGAGGTTTGCAATTTAGGAGCGATATCGGTAGGTCGTCTAGTAGTGGTGAGAGTCTGAGGTTGTCCGAGTACAATTTTAATGTTGATGCTGCGAGTCTCGTTTAAGCTATTGGACATATTAAGGACACGAGATGGCCAAGGCCACTTTGGTCTGATCCTACTCAAAGAGATCCGAATATGGTGTGCGAGTACCACGGTACTCATGGTCATCGAACTGAGGACTGTCGGGAACTAAGGGATGAAGTAGCCCGACTGGTGAAGAACGGACACTTGTGTGAATTCCTGAGTGTCTGGGCAAAAGGAAATTATAAAAAACAGGGAAGCAAATAAACAGGTCGAACTGGTGGAACCTCAACATGTGATCAATATGATTATCGGCGGGGCAGAAATTCCCCAAGGTTCGATGATGAAGGGGACAAAGGTCTTGATCACACAGGAAAAAATAACCAGGGATTACGTACCGGAGGGTGTCATTTCCTTCAGTGATGAAGATACGGAGAGCATCATTCAACCCCACAATGATGATTTGGATAAATCTCAAGTTAAACATCTTTTGATTGATCCAGGTAGTTCGGCCAATATTATCCATTAGAAAGTGGTAGAGCAGCTGGGCCTGTTGGACCAAATTGTTCCGGCAGCTCAGGTTTTCAACGGGTTCAACATGGCAAGACAAACTATGAAGGGGGAAATCACTCTGCCAGTGAATACCGCCGGGATGGTTTGGTAAATAAAGTTTTACGTCATTGAGGGAGAAATGAGATACAATGCATTGCTTGGCAGACCATGGGTCCATGACATGAGGGCAGTACCTTCGATGTTACACCAAATGTTGAAGATTCCAACCCCGGAGGGGGTGAATACGGTTCATAGGGAGCAGTCGGCGGCAAGGGATATATTTGCAGTTAAAGAAGAAGCTCTGATACCGAAGGCACTACTCTCAAAGACCGTAAAAGAGCTAGCCGAAGGCAAAGATGCTAAATATCAATCACATGACTCGAGCCCAGGTAGCCCAAAGATAAAGGAAGGTATGACAAACTACGAGGAAGATAACTTCGGTATTCCCAGGTCGTTCGTGCTGCTGGATGATTCGGATGCCACTAAAGCGACTATGAAGGAGTTGGAACAAATCATCTTGTTCGTACCTTTGCCGAACAGAAGTTAAGCATAACATAGTAGTTGTGCCTAAGAAAAGTAATAAATTTAGAATGTGTGTAGATTATAAAGATTTATATAAAGCATACCCGAAGGATTCGTTTCCTTTGCCCCACATTGATCGAATGATTGATGCGGTGGCAGGGCACGAAATGCTATGTTTTCTTGATGCTTACTTCGGGTACAACCAGATTCGGATGGACCCGGAGGACCAAGAGAAAACTTCTTTTATAACTAGATATGGGACATATTGTTACAATGTAATGTCATTCGGACTAAAAACGCTGGAGTGACCTATCAACGCCTTGGTAACCGGATGTTCGAAAAACAAATAGGGAAAACAATGGAAGTTTATATTGATGACATGCTAGTTAAGTTCTTGGAAACAGAAGACAATTTAAAGAATTTGCAGGAAACCTTTGATATACTTCGTAAATACAACATGAAGTTGAATCCAGAGAAGTGCGCCTTCGGAGTAGGCTCTGGCAAGTTCTTGGGTTTCATGGTGTCAAATCAAGGGATAGAAATAAACTTGGATAAATCAAGGTCATCGAGGACATCAAAGTGGTTGATAATGTAAAAGCGGTGCAAAGGTTCACTGGGAGTATCGTATCTTTGAGAAAATTCATCTCTCGGTCTTTGGACAAAAGTCATCGGTTCTTTTCCCTGCTAAAAAAGAAGAATGACTGAAGGCAATATTTGTCGAGCCCACTTTTGCTACACAGACTGAAGGCAAACGCACAGTTATTTTGTGCCTGGCAGTATACGAGGTTTCGGTAAGTGGTATTTTGGTTTGAAAAGAAGAAGGTACGCAATTCTCAATTTACTATATAAGCAGAACCTTAGGGGATGCAGAAACTCGATACCATCATTTAGAAAAAATGGCTTTAGCTTTGATAAATGCGTCTAGAAAGATGAAACCTTATTTTCAATATCATCCTATATGTGTAGTAACCACATGCCCGTTAAAAAATGTCATGCATAAACCAGAACTATCTGGTAAGTTAGCAAAATAGGTGGTAGAAATTAGTGGTTATGACATTGATTATAAGCCTAGAACGGCTATAAAGTCTCAGATTTTAGCAGACTTCGTAGCAGAATTTACGCCCGCGATGGTTCCCGAGGTGGAAAAAGAACTTCTATTAACCTCGGGGAAAACTTCAGGGGTCTGGACCTTATACACAGACGTAGCATCGAACGTGAGGGGGTCCGAACTGGGAATCGTACTTAAGGCTCCAACAGGCGATATTATTCGGCAATGAATAAGAACTTTAAATTGCAAGGAGTTTGCAAAGAGTTTGAGAGCTGAAGTCATCAAAGCGTAATACGACTCACTCCTTGTCGTGAACCAGGTCAATGGGGTTTTCGAAGTATAAGACGAAAGGATGCAAAGGTACTTGGAAAACATCCAAGTGATTTTGCACTGATTCAAGGAATGGACCATGCAGCATGTACCTAGAGAACAGAATAGTGAGGCGGATGCATTGGCCAACTTGGGTTCGTCAGTAGGAGGGGAGGAATTTAATTCTGGGACGGTCGTTCAATCGAGCCGAGGTAAACACAGCAAGTCTGACTTGGGACTAGTGCAACAAGTATATAAACTATCTTTAAAATGGGAAGCTGCCATCGGATCCTAAGGAGTCCAGAGCTTTTTGGACCAAAGCGGCGAGATTTTGCTTGATCAACGGACAATTTTACTGTCGATCTTTCTACGGTCCTTTGGCTAGATGTTTGGGGCCAGGAGAAACATATTATATGATGCGCAAAGTCTACGAGGGGACATATGGCAATCATCCAGGAGCAGAGTCGCTGGTCCGGAAGCTGATCAGGGCCGGTTATTATTGGAATCATATGGAAGAAGATACAAATAATTTCATCTAGAAGTGCGACGAGTGCCAGCGGCACGCAACAATGATACACCAACCGGGGGGAACTTATGCACCCAGTCCTGTCCCCGTGGCCATTCATGAAATGGGGAATGGATATTGTCGGACCTTTGCCTTGGGCTTCTGGTAAGGTACGGTTCATTTTGTTTATGACTGACTGTTTTTCTAAATGGGTTGAAGCACAGGCCTTTAAGAAAGTTAGAGAAAAGGAGGTCATCGACTTCATTTGGGATCACATCATCTGTCGATTCGGTATCCCCCCCCTCCCCCCGAGATCACATATGATAAAAGTTGTCAGTTTATTAGCAGCAAAGTCAATAATTTCCTCGAAGGTTTGAAGATTAAAAAGATTTTATCGACCCCGTACCACCCAAGTGCGAACGGACAAGCGGAGTCGACAAACAAAACCATTATTCAGAATCTAAGGAAGCGCTTGGAGGAGTCAAAGCACAAATGGAAAGAAGTTTTGTCGGAGTTACTTTGGGCATATAGAACGACCTGAAAGTCGAGCACTAGAGAAACACCATTTTCTCTAGTATATGGTGCGGAGGCCTTAATTCCTGTAGAAGTTGGACAACTAAGCTTAAGATTCTAGTACGCCACAGATGAATCAAATGAGGAGGCTATGGCTGTAAAGCTTGATTTTACGGATGAACTTCGCGAAAATGCGCTGGTTCGTTTAGCAGCACAAAAACAACCGATGGGAAGATATTACAATCGAAGAACGAATCTTCGACACTTCCAAGTTGGGGAGTTAGTTCTACGAAAAAGTACCCTTCACACTAAAAATCCCAACGATGGGAAGTTGGGTCCGAATTGGGAAGCACCGTACAGAGTAACCAGAATAACTGGTAGAGGCTCATACCAACTGGAATCTAAAGATGGCCAAAAGTTGCAAACAAATTGGAACATAACACACTTGAAGATATATTATTGCTAAGGTATGGATCGCTAACCCTTTGTAAATTTCTTAAGTTGTTTGTTAATTGACCCTTATAGGTATAGACAGGAACAAAGCTCAAACAGTTAGAATCAGGTCTGAAAACACGTGTTGCACTCTTTTTCACTTAGCTCGGTTTTGTCCCGAAGTGAGTTTTCCGGCAAGGTTTTTAATGAGGCAACAATGTACAATGTGTTACTTTTCACATCGAAGACCAACTAAGTGCTGGGGATTGCCCAGCGTCAACTTTTATAGTGTTCGACTTCTCATACTGTGAGCACAAACACTAGGGGACTGCCATACCTTCGACGAGTTCGAGGTCGCTCAAATAAGCCCGATATTTGTTTGCATTTTTTGCACCTTCTACACTAGGATTTTTGTAAGGGCCAAACGATTGAATGAATCGTACCCGGCTAGTTTACTTGCTATGGCAAAGGCAGAAAAAATCAAATGAATCGTCCCAGTTGTTTATACGAGACAAATGTTTGAAATGAGAATAGCACTTCGATTAAAATTTGTGTCAACTGCAGTCTTGCATAAATATTCATTTAATATTCTCGAGCAATTAATCTTTGAAGCCCATGAGCTACCCTCGACTGGGGACTGTCATCACAAAGTAGACATGACAAATCGAAGGCACTAAATTCATAGTGAACTCAGCCTAATTTGTAAAGACTTCAAATAATCTAAAAAGGTTAGAAGCAATTAAAACTTATATGCCCGAAGTAAATTGGACACGTCTGAATTCACAAGCATAAAAGAAAGGCCCTTACATAAAAGCCTTCGAAAGATAATCACCGGCAGAAAAAACACGGTATAAAACGAGCCTAAAACTTTTAAATTAAGTTGGTTCGAATTTTCTTTGAAACGAAAATTGTTAAGATTTCCTCAAGGTCGAGCCTAGTTCGTACTTAGACAAGGTAACACCATTAATGTTATCCATTTCGAAACTTTAAATTACATCTTATTCAGATAAGTATTGAAAGCAGAAGAATTCTCGAAAAGCAAATAAAGATGGAATAAATTTGAACCAAAGTTTTCATTTTATGTAAACAGAAGGCCGAAGACCAACCTTGAGGAACTTATAAAGAAATCAAAAGAAAATACATGGCTAAGCCTACCTAATCCTCCGAAGAGGAATCCAAGCCATCAGAGTCGGAGCCTTTGGGGTCATTCTTCGAGCTATCCTCGAGGAGTGCTTTCTGAGCTTTGCTCTCTACTACCCTAACCTCCTCGATTTTTGCAGCAATGTTCTCGATGATACCCCGAGATTCTTCCAAAGTGGCCCTTCGAGATTTTCATCTCTTATGCTCAACCTTTAATACGGATCGAGCCCTGGCCGCCTCGGCATCATCACGGGCATGGTTCCTTTCGTCCAAGGCTTGCTGCAGTTGGGCCATTAGCTCGGCATTCTTTTGACTCAAGGTGTGAAGGGCCTGGGTAAAAGTTTCGAGCTCATCTCTGAGGTTTTCGATGGCTGTGGCCCGGCTTTCAGCCTTTTCCTGGGCAACCCTCAAGATTTCCTTCTTGGAGGCCCTCTTGGCCTCAATCTGGGCAAAGCTCTCCCCCATGCTGATAGCCTCGGCCTTGAGAGAGTCCAGCTCTTGCCTCAGTTGAACGATGATTGCCTGGCATTCCTCGGTCTGCTTGGCGGAGACGGAGGCATCCTCAACGAATTTCCTTATGTCCGCCTGAAGGATCTTATTTTTGTTGATCATGTTCTCGAGATCGTTCTTTGGTCGAAGGTTTCCTCTTTAGTTTCGAGTAGCTTGGCTTTGAGGGCTGAAGGGTCACCGACCTGACGCAGTGGGTCTTCTTTTTGTTGCAGGAGAAGCTTGAACTTCTCAGTTTCTCGACCTTGGGCATCCAATTGGCCCCGCAGATCGTCCATCTCCCACATGGCTCGAAAGAAACCTTCATTCTCGAGCACGATAGACTGCAAAAGAGAACAAAGTTAAAAATCAGCAGGCTATGAGAGTTACTCGAAACAAATAAAACTTCCTTGGAAGGATGAAATGCTTACCCGATTGGCTGCATGCATGCTCTCGTTAAAAAGACATTGCCACAAGACTCACCTGATCTTTTTCTTATCGGATTCAGACACGAGGGGGTAGAGATAACTAGCTACCCCGCTAGGGCAGGATAAGAAGTTGGTGTCCTCAAGAATAGTAATGGTGACCGACCTCGTTCTTTTTTGGTCGACACTCAGATCCGGGAAGACATCCATGAGCTTCAATCGCAAGCTAGATTCTGATATCCTGGGGGAATACTCCATCGATCCTTGTAAAATAGCGAGGTGACTGAACCCCGAGGCATCCTCCACCACAGCGGATGTGGTAGCAACCCCGCCATCAGGGAACATATGGTCAAAACCTTCCTGCCCAAAGGAATGGGCAGAAGGTAGAGAGAAAGTTGACTTGGCTTGCCTGGCCTTCTTGGCTGCAGGTTCTACATCCGGGGACATGTCATCCTCAACCACGACAGTCTCCACCTCGGGCAAGACGACCTTCAACGGGGTCTGTGATTGAACAACTTTGACGGTGGGGACTGAATGGTTTTCATCCGCACCTTCTATCGCAAGATTGGTTGAACCGACGGTAATGTTTTCCTCCGGAACATCTACCGGAGTGGGTTTCGTCTCGGCGGCAGCAGTTGTGGCGGAGCCGGGGCTGACTCTCGCTATAGTAATATCATCGTCCGAGAAGTCCCTCAAACCCTGAACTCCTGAAGCACCGCCAACACCCTTGGAGATCGTTATTTTTACCCACCGAAGATGACTTCGGGGCCCTGGAGGACTTGGCCTTCTTTTTCTTCTCCTCTGCCTCGACAATGAGCCGCGCTGTGCCTGACGGATCAAACTCCAAACTTGGCGCGGGAGGGGCATCAGTTGATTCAGGCCTCGGGATTATGAACCCCTCCGGCAAGCCTGAGAAAGATGTCAAAGTTTGAGAAAGGGATGAATGAAGGGAAGACACAAAGCAAAAAAGAAAAAAAAGATACACTTACCATGATTTTTTGCTACCCACTTCTTGTCGGATATCTCTTTCCACGTGTCACACCCCGACCTTACTAGGGTGTGATGGGCACCCGACCCTTACTTAGGGCCGAGCGGACCCTCAGACTCTTGCCGCACATAAAATTACGTCAAACTTTTAAATCAAATCAGGCAAAATACGCAGTAATTTTTTTTTTTTTTTGAAATATTCTTTTCAGAAATATTCCTTCTCGAATATTCCAAGTGAACAAATCTGTAGTCATACACAATTCAATACACAACACAGACCAACATATCGGCTGACGGAGCCGCTTACAGACTGACACACCATACCCACGACGCTGTCTGCAAAGTCTCTACCATATATCAGACATCACAGCACACATACTCTGACTCGGCAGCACTCCAGGAGAAAATGGAGTTTGCCATCTTCGCTGGAACATCTTCTATAATATCTTCAACTCATCTGGGAGTACCTGCGCGGCATGAAACGCATCCCCCGAAGAACAGAGGGTCAGTACGGAATATGTACTGAGTATGTAAGGCATGAAATACAGAAAGCAGAACCATAATCTTAACAAATAGTACAAAGGGTAAGCATATTATCCAGATTGCCGAATTACTTACTTCTCAGACACAGATCATACAGACCAATACAGATCATACAGGCCGACACAGATCGTACAGACCAATACAGATTATACAGACCGTACAAATCATACAGAGCATATAGAATGCTGACATACTCACTTTCCAGACACAGATCGTACATACCGTTGTCAGATATCAGAAGGAGTGTGGCACGTACAGAACGCACAGATAATGTCATACGTCGGACGGAGTTCAGAACGTACCGATTGCTCCGATGATGTCATATATCGGACAGAATACAAAACGTACAGTATACTCGGATAATGCCATATATCGGACGGGATTCAGAACGTACAGATTACTCAGAGGATGTCATATAGCAAACGGAATACAGGATATACGGAAGGTCAGAATGCTTACTCCCCAACACAAGTCATGCATATCGGAATCGGATATCATATCACATACGCGGTAACCCCGGGGACATATACCACGCCGGGACAAATACCATATCATACATACGGTAACCTCGGGGACAAATAACACGCCGAGGGACCGGTCACATCCTATCATATACATGGTAACCTCGGGGACAGGTAACACGCCGAGGAACCGGTGAACAATGCCAAGGGATGCGCACGATAACATAGGAACGTGGTCGCCACTCCTACCTTTGGCGCCACAACACATCATATTTCAAAAAATTTGCTCCGATCTCCGTCACACATCATAACATAACCACGGTACCCGGGGGCGGACAGATAACACGACACCCCGAGCCCGGACACATCGTACTTCATAATATATCCTCGGTAACCGGGGATGGACATATAACACAGTACCCCGGAACCGGACTCATCACACTTCGGAATTCGTATATGGAACCCGACCCTCAACAGAGGACTCGGCGAACCATCCGCACGATACATACCGGCCCGGGACTCGGTGAAGGAAATCATAACATATGCACGAGCAGAATAGTGAAAAACCACATGCATAGAAATCAAGACTCGACAGACCAGTGTACTTACCGATACCTGGAGGCTCGGAACAGATTTCAGGTCAATCCGGCGTAGTATGAGAAAGTTACAAGCGTTCAAAGTACAGAACGCTTTATAAGCATTTTAGAAGCCTTTTTCGGGAAATCAGAATCATAGTCATATCATACACCTTCAGATGTCCTTACGAATCAGATCAAATAGAGATTTTGGAACCATACTTACGTATAAGAAAATTATAGACGTCTTGATACAGAAACCTCTTCGAACATTTCAGAGCAATCCGAGATCGTATACGGAAGTTAGGGACATTAAATCTTACAGAAGTTCTCGAACCAGAATAAACATATCAGAATGCTCTTATCAGGATACTGATTTCGGAATTCTCATATCAGGATACTTATATCGGAATACTTATATCAGCATACTTACATCAGAATACTTATATCAAAATACTCATATCGACACACTTATATCAGAAGACTGATATCAAAAATGCTTATATCAAGACACTTATATCAAAATACTTCTATCAGAATACCTATATCAAAATACGTATATCAGAATACTTGTACCAAAATACTTATATCAAAATACTTATATCAAGGGATGAACTAGGATCACAAACTCAGGTCAAGAAGTGAATTAGAATCATAATCAGACTCAGCATCACAGAACAGAGTTACCCCAAGGCAGCATATCACATTATACCTTACTTGGCTCTAGGACATGCCAAAGAAAGAAAGGGTAAGCCTTACATACCTGCGCCGTGACCAACTAGTTACGCTTGTGCCTCCAACTTGTTAATCTACATTCAAGAGGATTCATCCATTCATTATATTCGTTGTCACATACTTGCCCTAATCTTTCAAACACATTCTCTTATATTCTGCCGGAATTTCGGCAGCATCTCCCCTGTAAATGTACCAACCCCGAGAATATGGCTCGGCCCAATTCAACAACAACCCAACCAACAACCAAGCTATGGCATCAATAATCAATTCAAGAATACATTCTAACATTAGTAACTCTTTTCTACATAGTTCATCAACATACCATTCACTAGATGTCTCAAGCTAATTCCAATGCTCATACATTCATTACTAACTCAAGATCAACCAAACACCATTCAAAAGCATTTTATACCATTCTACAACATATACAAATTTTCCACCAAGACCACAATCCATCCGAAACCTCCAAATTTTTAGCATATACTTTCACAACACATTTTCATCTTCCAAATTCATAAACCACATTAGCAACTAGCATGTTAACTACATCATTTGCACAAATACAAGAAATGACACTATAATCTCATTAGCTTCCAAATCAGTCCATAATCATTCCAACATCAATTTAAACTACCAAGTTCCATTCCCATCATAGAATACATATCAACAACAATCAAATTGCTACATAGAAATTTATTCATTTTTCCTACACAACACACATACCACACGGCCAAGACTCCAACACCTATAACCTAATGAGTTTCATCCACTTTCATTGTCAACATAGAACTTACAACAACTAAAACACCAAACAAAATAATTACACCATTATTCCTACATACCACATGCATGCACGGCCAACACCCAATTTCCATGCTTTCATGAATTTCATCCATTCCTATATACAACAACATACACAAGCCTCCTATAACATACAAAAAAACATGAATTCTTACCTTTTCCTCCCAACTTCTTTACTCAACCAAAGTGCGGAAAACAATGAAACGGATGGCCTATCTTCCGAAACAATTACACCACGTTGTAGAGGGCCCTTGAATTAGTAGGAATACATGAAGAAAATAATTTTTGGAATTAAAATTGAAGACTTGGATTTCCATGGTCATGGCCGAAACCATGGCCTTCTTGCTCTCTTATTTCTTTCTTGAATTGTCTAGAATGCAAGTGATAGATTTTTGTCTTCTTTTTCAAGACTTTAGTCCTATATATACATATAGTTTTAGTGGCATGTGAGGGGCACATGCCCGTCTCTAGAGTTTTCTTGAAATTCCATAAAAAGAAGACTAATTTGTCATCCTTTTTAATTCTTTTTCTTTTTCATTTCATATATATATTTTTTGTCACATGGCCAATATGGCCCTTTTTAAATTCTCATGAACCTCTTGGTGAAATTCCCGTTTTGCCCCTATTCTTTCCGCAATATTTCCATAAGCCATTTTGCGAATTTCTCTTCTTGCCCTTAGCCTCTTACCATATTTCCATACTAATAATAGTCACAAATAATATTCATGACAACTTGTGCATTAATATAACTTTTGAAAATGGTTTAGCCCTTAACTTTCCACGACGACTTTAGAATTTCCAAACGTACAATATACGGGCTATAACATCCTCCCCCCCTTTAGAACATTCGTCTTCGAATGTTCAACTGACCTCTTGGGGACTCGTAGCACTGCGGGAGGGGGTTTCTTTTATAGTTGCCCGTTTCTCCATGCCCATTTCATATAATCGAGTCTCTCCATCCTTGTAGGTCCTTATTCCGTGCCTTAAGTTTTCTAATACGCTGGGCCGACATATCTTCCTTGTCCGTCTCAGGTCATCTCCTTTCTGTTACTGTTTCGTGATCGTATCTTAACAAAAGTCACACTCTTAGATTCTTACTACAACTCTTCTTTAGTCCCTTTTTGTATTTCTCGATACAGGCATACTTGTCTTTGACTTCATATGGGGGTGCCCATTTCGTTCATCATTATTCCTCGTAAGCCTAATATGGCCTCCCCCCCTTTAAGGGGCTCCTTATAAGCCAACGGTTCTTCTTTTCGACTCCGTGCACAACATAGCAAAATTCCTTATCATAAGTTTTCCTTTCATCTTCTGTCGATATCCTGACATATGAGATATCATACATGTTCATATACATATGCACATATAATTAATATCAACTGACCCACAAAATACCTTCAGACGCTATTCAAGCCTATCTAATTTCCAAAACTGCACTGCACTTTCTGTCTCTTTTCTAGTCTAGCCTGTCGCATTCTATGTAACCTCTTATGGTTCCCCAACCATTCCGTATACGTTAAATTTCTCTTGGACTACTCCAGCTCCTGATCGGCTGCTCACATCTGAATTTCAATTTTTTTTTTTGAAAACTTCCCAGGGGGTCACCCATCACGAAATTGCTCCCGCCTGAGCACGCTTAACCTCGAAACTTTGATGGATTTCGGTGCCTTAGGGCCGATATAATCGCGTCAACTTTCCCTTATAACCTTTATTACCTGATCCGGAGCAGATCAAGGTCTCACAGATTCCGAGACATTTCTGTAACCCGTTCTATCCTTGCAATTACCATTTTACCCTTTTCCAACCCTTACTATTCAGAATTCACTCACACATAACAAATATCAACAACATCTCACGGATCGTACATATATATAACATATTCCAGCCGGCCAGGGCCTTTATATGTTGTTTCACACCGTATCATATCATATTACCTCATATCAGACCATATCATATCATATTGTGTCATATCATATCTTGACATATCATATCGTATCGTATCGTATCATATCATATCATATCGTATCATATCGCGTCGTGTCATTTCATATGGGATCATTTCATATCGTACCAGGCCACAGCCGTACAGGGCTTCCGGTTTCTGATAACAGAATGAACATATCAAAACTTGCCTTCGTGGCCTTCCGTATCATTATTCGCCTTTTCAACGTATGTAAGGCTTATATTTGGGATCTCGTTTTCCCTACGTCTGGGCTCTATCGCACGATCTATGACAAAAAGAAGGTCAACAATCCCTAGATGCCCCGTAGCCTCCTGTTCATAGATGTGGCGCGCAACACACCATAAACAGGACTCTACTGGACACGACTTTGCAGACAACCCCTAGGACTGACCTGCTCTGATACCACTTTGTCACACCCCGACCTTACTAGGGTGTGATGGGCACCCGACCCTTACTTAGGGCCGAGCGAATCCTCAGACTCTTGCCGCACATAAAATTACGTCAAACTTTTTAAATCAAATCAGGCAAAATACGCAGTAATTTTTTTTTTTTTTTGAAATATTCTTTTCAGAAATATTCCTTCTCGAATCTTCCAAGCGAACAAATCTGTAGTCATACACAATTCAATACACAACACAGACCAACATATCGGCTGACGGAGCCGCTTACAGACTGACACACCATACCCACGACGCTGTCTGCAAAGTCTCTACCATATATCAGACATCACAGCACACATACTCTGACTCGGCAGCACTCTAGGAGCAAATGGAGTTTGCCATCTTCGCTGGAACATCTTCTATAATATCTTCAACTCATCTGGGAGTACCTGCGCCGCATGAAACGCAGCCCCCGAAGAACAGGGGGTCAGTACAGAATATGTACTGAGTATGTAAGGCATGAAATACAGAAAGCAGAACCATAATCGAAACAAATAGTACAAAGGGTAAGCATATTATCCAGATTGCCGAATTACTTACTTCTCAGACACAGATCATACAGACCAATACAGATCATACAGGCCGACACAGATCGTACAGACCAATACAGATTATACAGACCGTACAAATCATACAGAGCATATAGAATGCTGACATACTCACTTTCCAGACACAGATCGTACATACCGTTGTCAGATATCAGAAGGAGTGTGGCACGTACAGAACGCACAGATAATGTCATACGTCGGACGGAGTTCAGAACGTACCGATTGCTCCGATGATGTCATATATCGGACAAAATACAAAACGTACAATATACTCGGATAATGCCATATATCGGACGGGATTCAGAACGTACAGATTACTCAGAGGATGTCATATAGCAAACGGAATACAGGATATACGGAAGGTCAGAATGCTTACTCCCCAACACAAGTCATGCATATCGGAATCGGATATCATATCACATACGCGGTAACCCCGGGGACATATACCACGCCGGGACAAATACCATATCATACATACGGTAACCTCGGGGACAAATAACACGCCGAGGGACCGGTCACATCCTATCATATACATGGTAACCTCGGGGACAGGTAACACGCCGAGGAACCGGTGAACAATGCCAAGGGATGCGCACGATAACATAGGAACGTGGTCGCCACTCCTACCTTTGGCGCCACAACACATCATATTTCAAAAAATTTGCTCCGATCTCCGTCACACATCATAACATAACCACGGTACCCGGGGGCGGACAGATAACACGACACCCCGAGCCCGGACACATCGTACTTCATAATATATCCTCGGTAACCGGGGATGGACATATAACACAGTACCCCGGAACCGGACTCATCACACTTCGGAATTCGTATATGGAACCCGGCCCTCAACAGAGGACTCGGCGAACCATCCGCACGATACATACCGGCCCGGGACTCGGTGAAGGAAATCATAACATATGCACGAGCAAAATAGTGAGAAACCACATGCATAGAAATCAAGACTCGACAGACCAGTGTACTTACCGATACCTGGAGGCTCGGAACAGATTTCAGGTCAATCCGGCGTAGTATGAGAAAGTTACAAGCGTTCAAAGTACAGAACGCTTTATAAGCATTTTAGAAGCCTTTTTCGGGAAATCAGAATCATAGTCATATCATACACCTTCAGATGTCCTTACGAATCAGATCAAATAGAGATTTTGGAACCATACTTACGTATAAGAAAATTATAGACGTCTTGATACAGAAACCTCTTCGAACATTTCAGAGCAATCCGAGATCGTATACGGAAGTTAGGGACATTAAATCTTACAGAAGTTCTCGAACCAGAATAAACATATCAGAATGCTCTTATCAGGATACTGATTTCGGAATTCTCATATCAGGATACTTATATCGGAATACTTATATCAGCATACTTACATCAGAATACTTATATCAAAATACTCATATCGACACACTTATATCAGAAGACTGATATCAAAAATGCTTATATCAAGACACTTATATCAAAATACTTCTATCAGAATACCTATATCAAAATACGTATATCAGAATACTTGTACCAAAATACTTATATCAAAATACTTATATCAAGGGATGAACTAGGATCACAAACTCAGGTCAAGAAGTGAATTAGAATCATAATCAGACTCAGCATCACAGAACAGAGTTACCCCAAGGCAGCATATCACATTATACCTTACTTGGCTCTAGGACATGCCAAAGAAAGAAAGGGTAAGCCTTACATACCTGCGCCGTGACCAACTAGTTACGCTTGTGCCTCCAACTTGTTAATCTACATTCAAGAGGATTCATCCATTCATTATATTCGTTGTCACATACTTGCCCTAATCTTTCAAACACATTCTCTTATATTCTGCCGGAATTTCGGCAGCATCTCCCCTGTAAATGTACCAACCCCGAGAATATGGCTCGGCCCAATTCAACAACAACCCAACCAACAACCAAGCTATGGCATCAATAATCAATTCAAGAATACATTCTAACATTAGTAACTCTTTTCTACATAGTTCATCAACATACCATTCACTAGATGTCTCAAGCTAATTCCAATGCTCATACATTCATTACTAACTCAAGATCAACCAAACACCATTCAAAAGCATTTTATACCATTCTACAACATATACAAATTTTCCACCAAGACCACAATCCATCCGAAACCTCCAAATTTTTAGCATATACTTTCACAACACATTTTCATCTTCCAAATTCATAAACCACATTAGCAACTAGCATGTTAACTACATCATTTGCACAAATACAAGAAATGACACTATAATCTCATTAGCTTCCAAATCAGTCCATAATCATTCCAACATCAATTTAAACTAATAAGTTCCCATTCCCATCATAGAATACATATCAACAACAATCAAATTGCTACATAGAAATTTATTCATTTTTACTACACAACACACATACCACACGGCCAAGACTCCAACACCTATAACCTAATGAGTTTCGTCCACTTTCATTGTCAACATAGAACTTGCAACAACTAAAACACCAAACAAAATAATTACACCATTATTCCTACATACCACATGCATGCACGGCCAACACCCAATTTCCATGCTTTCATGAATTTCATCCATTCCTATATACAACAACATGCACAAGCCTCCTATAACATACAAAAAAACATGAATTCTTACCTTTTCCTCCCAACTTCTTTACTCAACCAAAGTGCGGAAAACAATGAAACGGATGGCCTATCTTCCGAAACAATTACACCACGTTGTAGAGGGCCCTTGAATTAGTAGGAATACATGAAGAAAATAATTTTTGGAATTAAAATTGAAGACTTGGATTTCCATGGTCATGGCCGAAACCATGGACTTCTTGCTCTCTTATTTCTTTCTTGAATTGTCTAGAATGCAAGTGATAGATTTTTGTCTTCTTTTTCAAGACTTTAGTCCTATATATACATATAGTTTTAGTGGCATGTGAGGGGCACATGCCCTTCTCTAGAGTTTTCTTGAAATTCCATAAAAAGAAGACTAATTTGTCATCCTTTTTAATTCTTTTTCTTTTTCATTTCATATATATATTTTTTGTCACATGGCCAATATGGCCCTTTTTAAATTCTCATGAACCTCTTGGTGAAATTCCCGTTTTGCCCCTATTCGTTCCGCAATATTTCCATAAGACATTTTGCGAATTTCTCTTCTTGCCCTTAGCCTCTTACCATATTTCCATACTAATAATAGTCACAAATAATATTCATGACAACTTGTGCATTAATATAACTTTTGAAAATGGTTTCGCCCTTAACTTTCCACGACGACTTTAGAATTTCCAAACGTACAATATACGGGCTATAACACCACGGGTGCAGTTGATGCGGGCATTGGCATATAATTCCCTCCACCCAATCGTGGAAATTTTCTATTTCCTCCGGGATCCATGCAACGACTGAAATAAAAGAGAATTAAATGAACAGTTAAAAGCACACGGAGAGAGTAAAGTTCTATGATGCTTACGTTTATCGTTCCACCGCTCAGGGAATGGCATGGATCCCTTTAGAATTATCTCTGCAGTTTTGACCCCGACAAAATGCTCCACCCAACCTCGGTCTCTATTTTCATCGATGCGGGAGAGGATAGGATGTTTTTCTCATTTGGAAAGCTGTACGACCCCACCTTAGAAGACACGCGGGCAATACAACCAGATCAAATGATGCAGAGTGAATTCCCATTGGTGTTGTTCGCCAAAAAGCAGAGGCAAGTTACGATCCACCAAACATTCGGGTCGATTTGTGCAAGACACAAATTATACGTTCGGCACATATCAAGAATGACTTGATCGATCGGGGGGTCATGTTTGATCGGGAAGGGATAAGTGTAAACATTTGAGTATCCCTCCACGAAGGTGGTGATATCATCATCTCGACCCGGAATAACGATATCTGAGAGACGGTCTGTCCAACCGCATTTGGTTTGAACTCGCGGGAGGTCTGTTGCCTTGATCAAAGAAGGGTACTGTCGGACATCAAAGCCCCTGTCAGATTTTTTCACTGCTGCCTCGACTGTGTCGAAGTGGAAGTATGCAGACAGAATATCTTGTGGCTGAGGTTTGAAGAGTTCAGTTCGATTGCTAACCCCGAGGCTAGCGATGACTTCGGCCGCCGGAGAAGGAGACGCAACCGCTTAAGCATTTCTAGAAGAAGATCGGGAGTTCGTTGCCATTTTTGAAGATTTGAAGATATATATGAAGATTTGAAGAAAATATGAAGTTTTGAAGGGTTTTTATGAAGATTTGAAGGCTTCAGATGAAGGGTTGAAAGAAGGAAAGAGTGAAGAACGAGGAGAAAATAATCGAGAAGTAGATGGTGAAAAATGAAGGGAATTGGGATGTTATAGAGGGAGAGTAATTATTGCGAAAATGCATCGATCAGAGAACCTAAGGGATGTCCAATCAGGAAGTTACACGTGTCCGAAGTCAGACGGACATGATGTGAAAGGACGTTTGTTTTCTCGCCTATTTCGAAACTTACAAGAGAAGATACCGAGATTATCATTCCACTTCCCATCAGTCCAATAGACTTTGATCCGCGAAGTGTGGAGACTACATGTGTTCGGTAAAAATCGGTGTAAAGTGCCACTAGGGGTTGGAGTAAAATATAAACACCGACAGATGTGACGTTGGATTGAGTTCAGTGGTTCAGATGAATTAATGTTCGAGGAGTCATTTGCCCATTAAACCGAAGACACCAAAAGTCGAAGTGACACCGGAGACCGAAGAGATGCCCGTCAACGCACGCGAGGAATCCGTTACGAGCCTCATTTCTCGCCGTCCGTTACGCGGACAACTATGGAGGCGCCTGTTACACCTCGGAAATTTCCCGTTGGTACGCAAGTGAACGAATATCGGAAAGGGATTACGAGCAAAGAGTTAGCCAGGACATAGTGATGTCTTGGAGAAGAGTTATAACATCCCTTAGATTGGTATTGAAGTGCTGAACAAGTGTTAAGAAGGTTCCGCAAGGATCAGAGATCAAACGAAGTGATGAGAATAAGTTCAGTGAACTGATGAGTTTTACGACTCATTATACGGACCGTATAATGTTTTACGGACCGTATAATGAACCGTAAAACCATCACAGTGGAGGTTGGTTGCTGGTGGAATTTTACGGTCAGTTATACGGACCGTATAACGAACCGTCAAATGGTCACTGTGAAGGGGTGCAGGCAGACCCATTTCACGGTCTATTATACGGACCGTATAATGGACCGTATAGTGGAACCCGACAGATCAGTGGAATGTTATTGAATAAAGGACCAAGTTCATGAAATCATTTCAACATTTCCTCCCTCTCTCTAAAACATATCTCTACATTTATTATACAAGTTTTGAAGGATTATAAGCCATCAACAACATTAAATAAGTGAATCAAGAGTAAGAACCCATCAAGGATCATCTAAAGTCAAGAAATCCAAATGGAGAAAAACTAGGGTTTTGTTCAAAGTGGAGTATTATCAACTAAAGCTTGTTCCTACAGCATCTAAGGTAAGATTCATGATATTATATGTTGTTTAAGGTATTTGAGAGTTAAAATGCTTGGTCATTAGAAGAGAATAGCAAAATGGGTAATGAATGATGAATAGTGACGTTTTTGAGACATAGTTTGAATTGAATCATGATTGTTGTTGTGTTGTGATATGAATGTGTTATAAATGACGTTAAGATCATGAAATAGACATTGTATATGAATTGACGAAGTTAGGTGTTGTGACCATAAATAGGGATAAATGGAAGTGAATTAAGAATGTGGATGATGTAGATGACTAAAGGCTATTATTATGATGTTGTGAATGTATTGTTGACGTTTGTAAGTTGAATTACGATATGGAGGAATGTCGTATAAATAAAGGAAATGCTGTCCGATTTTCTCTAGTTTTATCCATGTGTGCTAATTTTCGATTCTAATGATGGTACGACTTTAATAAAGGTAGAAACGTGAGCATCGGAGGAGTACGTGCAAGTGTAGAATAGTTCGACGAAAAGGTATGTAAGGCTAACCCTTCTTTCATAAGGCATGGTTCTTTGGCCAAACTCTTAAATCCTCTATATGAGTATGTTGTCTCCAAATGATTGACATTCCGAGCTCATAAGCTTGCAATCCTTGATATGTACTACGATTGTACTATGCACCCCATATGACGAGTAAGCCTAAGATAAAGATATAGCGATAACGATGATAATAATAATGATGCTAAAGGTGCCTACGGGCTATTATACTTATATGTGCCTATGAAGGGATAAAATGACACCCCGAGCTTATAACGCCGGGTAGGATATATGTATATGAATATGTATAAAGTATGTATACGATTACGAAACGCGCGCACACCTCTGCAGATGGTACGGATAACCCTGAAGCCTTGGTAGGGACAGGTATGAGTAACCTTGAGCCTTGGTTGGCCAAGTATGTATAAAACACCGATCCCATGAGGTCGGGTATGTTATGTAAATGCTAGGTATATGAAATGACTATGTATATAATATGAATATGAATGTGATAAGACTATGTATAAGAATACGAATGAGGGCATGTACACGAACATGAGCACAAGTGTGGTACGAGTACTATTATGGAATACGGATGATGACGTAGGTGTACAAATACGTATGAAAAATGGAAAGTCCTACGAAAGGCAGGTAAGTGCTATGACGATGATATTATTGTCTCCCTCTCCTATGCTATTTCATATGTTGTTCACGATGCTTATTTATCGATGTTGCTCATGCTTTACATACTCAGTACATTCTTCATACTGACGTCCTTATGTTTGTGGACGCTGCGTCATGCCCGCAGGTGCACAGGGAGACAGACTTGATCCATAGCTTCCTATTTGGAGATTACATAGCAGAGCTCCATTTCTTCCGGAGTCATAGCTTTTGGGTACTTATTCTTTTGTGTATATAATTATGGGCATAGCGGGGTCCTGTCCCGCTTATGTGATACGTTATACTATCCTTAGAGGCTCGTAGTCATGTGTATGTGGTTAGACATGTCCGGCCTTGTCGGCCTATGTTTTGTATATCATTTTGTCGGCCGCGTTGGCCCACGTACATTGATGTGGCATAGATGCCTATGGTGATATAAATGTACCGTTGTCCAAATTGGGACTAGTTGACGAATGAATGGAAATGTATGTATAATTATGTGGCTCACCTAGATGTAAGTATAAGAGTAAGCTAAGAGGGTGCTCGGGTGGGTTAGCACCGGGTGCTCGTCGCGGCCCCGAGTCAGGTCGTGACAAAAGTGGTATCAGAGCAGTTCAGTCCTAGGGTGTGTCTACGAGCCGTGTCTAGTAGAGTCCTGGTTATGGGTGTGTTGCGTGCCACACTTACAAACAGGAAGCTGCAGACATTTTAGGAATAAATAACCTTCTTTCTTCATAATAATCGTGCGATAGAGCTATGATGTAAGACATTCTTGTTCCTTAATAGTGTGTTGTGTATTTCAGAGAATGCCTGTAAAGAAAAAGGCTACAGCAGCCCAAAAGGGCAGGACGATGGCAGAAAAGCGGGCTGAAAGAGCACTGCCACCGGTAGTAGAGGAAGATGAGTCCCAGAGTGCGGCTCAATCCCAGTCCTCCCAGACAGTGCCTATTACTGAGGAGCATGTGAGATCCTCAGCCGCAGCTCCAGCTCCTCCACCAAATGCTTCGGGCCAAGATGTAAAAGAGGCCATTACTTTAATGACTCAATTGGTTGCGGCCCAGGCTCAGAGGCACAGTTCAGGGTATGGTGATGGGGCTGTTAGTGCAAGAGCCCGTGATTTCATTACTTTGAACCCTCCGGAATTCTTTGGGTCAAAACCGGAGGAGGATCCCCAGGACTATATTGATGGTATGCTAAGGATGCTCCGGTTGATACATACTTCAGACACCGAGTCGGTAGAGCTAGCGTCCCATAGATTGAGAGATGTCTCGATCAAGTGGTATACAGTATGGATGGCTTAGCAGGGAGCCAATGCACCTCTCTCGGTATGGCAAGAGTTTGTTGATGCTTTTCTCCGTCATTACATGCCCCCAGAAGTTCGGCGGGCTAGGGCCGATAAATTCTTAAATTTGAGGCAAGGCAGTATGAGTGCTCTAGAGTATAGCCTCCGTTTTAACTCCTTGGCCAGGTATGCTTCGGCCATGGTAGCAGATATGGGCGATAGGGTACACCGATTTGTAAAGGGCCTAAGGCCCCATCTGATGGACAAATGCTTGACCGCGTCCCTTCAGGACGGTATGGATATTACACGCATTCAGGCACATGCTCAGAACTTAGAGGAAAGCCTACAGCAGCGGAGAAGTGAACGTGAACAGGATAGGGGACATAGTAAGAGGGCCAGATCTTCAGGCCCAATGAGTGAGTCCAAAGGCGGGCACAGGCAGCAGTTTCCCAGGCATTCGGGCTACTCTATGACTAGTGTACCTCCACAGGTTTCAGGCCAGAGATTTGATAGATCTGCTCGTTCAGGGCCGAGTCTGAGTTATTCAGGACCTCAGTTTAGAGACGATTCAGGCCAGTCAAGGACACCTATACCACGATGTTCCCAGATGTTTGCTATTCATGTGGTCGACCGGGCCATATTATGCGTGATTGCCCCTCAGTGCATGGTAGAGGTATGACCCAGCCATCAGGGTCGGTAGTCGGATCTTCGGCATCTGTACGCCCTATGGGGCCAGGTTCACATGCGCCAGTCGGCCATGGTAGAGGTAGAGGCAGAGCTCCCAGTACTAGCGGTCCTCAGCACCGTATTTATGCTTTGGCTGGACGCCAAGATCTTGAGTCTTCTCTTGATGTGGTCGCAGGTATATTATCGGTATTCTCTCATGATGTATATGCTTTTATTGATCCGGGCTCCATATTATCATATGTTACTCCATATATTGCGGGTCGATTTATAATTTAGCCGGAGTCTATCAAACCTTTTGAGGTGTCTACACCCGTGGGTGACTCGGTAATAGCTAGCCGAGTATATAGGAATTGTGTGATTGTGATTTGTGATCGTCGTACCATGATTGATTTGCATGAGCTAGAAATGGTAGATTTTGACGTAATTATGGGCATGGATTGGTTGGCTTCTTGTTATGCCAATGTTGATTGCCTAATGAAGATGGTTCGTTTCCAATTTCCGGGAGAACCAGTCTTAGAATGGAAAGGGAATGCGGCATCACCAAAAGGTAGGTTTATTTTCGATCTAAAGGCAAGGAAGATGATCACGAAAGGGTGTATTTATCACCTAGTGCGAGTTCAAGATGTAAAAGCTGAGTTGCCGACTCTTCAGTTAGTTCCGGTAGTGAACGAATTTCCGGATGTGTTCCCGAAAGAGCTTCCAGGCCTTCCTCCCGAGCGAGAGATCGATTTTGCTATTGATGTGTTGCCAGGAACTAAACCCATATCTATTCCTCCCTATATAATGGCACCCACAGAATTGAAAGAGTTGAAGGAGCAATCGAAAGACTTGCTTGATAAAGGCTTTATTAGGCCCAGTTCATCCCCATGGAGAGCCCCTGTATTGTTTGTCCGAAAGAAGGATGGCTCCTTGAGAATGTGCATTGATTATCGACAATTAAATACGGTGACGATTAAGAACAAATATCCTCTTCCGAGGATTGATGATCTATTCGATCAATTGCAAGGTGCCAAGTGGTTTTCAAAGATCGATTTGAGGTCCGGATATCACCAAGTGAGAGTTAGGGAGAAAGATATCCCTAAGACAGCCTTCAGAACAAGATACGGTCATTTTGAGTTTCGAGTAATGTCGTTTGGGCTAACTAATGCGCCAGCAGTATTTATGGACTTAATGAACAATGTATTCAGGCCTTTTCTGGATCTATTCGTGATTGTGTTTATCGACGATATCCTGATGTATTCTAGATCCGAGGCAGAGCATGCAGATCATTTGCGTATTGTCCTCGGAGTTCTTCGAACGCGAGAGTTGTTTGCAAAGTTTTCCAAGTGTGAGTTTTGGTTGAACTCAGTATCATTTCTGGGCCACATCGTTGCAGCCGATGGTATTCGAGTAGATAGCCAAAAGATTGAGGCCGTGAAGACTTGGCCAAGGCCCACAACACCTACAGAGGTTCGTAGCTTTCTGGGATTAACAGGTTATTACAAGAGATGTTGAAGGTTTTTCCTCTATTTCTGCACCACTCACAAAGTTGACACAGAAATCGGTAAAGTTTCAATGGACAGATGCTTGCGAGCGTAGTTTCCAAGAGTTAAAGGGGAGATTGACTTCTGCCCCAGTCTTGACACTTCCAGAGGGATTGGAGGGATATGTCGTTTATTGTGATGCTTCAGGTGTTGGGCGAGGGTGTGTATTGATGCAGCACGATAAGGTGATTGCGTATGCTTCAAGGCAGTTACGGAAACATGAGCAGAATTATCCAACACATGATTTAGAATTGGCTGCGGTGGTCCATGCATTAAAGATACGGAGACATTATTTATATGGTGTCCATGTGGATATTTATACAGATCATAAGAGCCTTCAGTATATCTTCAAGCAGAAAGAGTTGAATTTGCGACAACGACGATGGTTGGAGTTGCTAAAGGATTACGATGTTGATATCTTGTATCACCCCGGAAAGGCTAACGTTGTGGCTGACGCTCTTAGCCGCAGATCCGTGGGAAGTCTATGTGAAGTGCGACAAGAGAAGAGAGAAATGACCCGTGAGCTCCAACAGCTAGCTAGCCTAGGAGTCCGAGTGATGGACTCAGGTAGCCGGGGGACCACTATTCAGAATTCAGCAGTTTCATCGCTAGTAGCGGAAGTAAAAGAGCGACAATATGAGGATCCCATGCTAATGCAGTACAGAGATACACCCCCTCATAAGGAGGAGTCATCATTTGATATTTCGGAAGACGGAGTTCTCCGATGTCGAGGCAGGGTATGTGTTCCCGATGTGATAGGTCTACGTCACCAAATATTGACGGAAGCTCATTGTTCCCGTTACTCCGTTCACCCCGGAGCGACGAAAATGTATCATGATCTTAAGTCTATATACTGGTGGAATGGAATGAAGAAAGATATAGCGGAATTCGTAGCTCAGTGTCCTAATTGCCAACAAGTGAAGATTGAACACCAAAAGCCGGGTGGATTATTGCAAGCTATAGAAATCCCAACTTGGAAGTGGGAAGTGATTATTATGGATTTCATTACAGGGTTACCCCGTTCTCGACGTAAGTACGATTCCATATGGGTGATTGTGGATAGACTCACAAAGTTAGCTCATTTCTTACCGGTCAGGATGACCTATGTGGCAGAAGATTATGCGAGGCTTTATCTTAAAGAGATAGTGAGACTCCATGGCGTTCCGGTATCTATTATCTCCGATAGAGGGACTCAGTTCACAGCTAAGTTTTGGGAGTCTTTCCAAGAGGGTTTAGGGTCCCAAGTACGCCTTAGCACGGCGTTTCACCCACAGATCGATGGGCAGGCCGAACGCACCATCCAGACTCTCGAAGATATGTTACGAGCATGTATGATAGATTTTGGAGGAAGTTGGGATGATCATTTTCCACTCATTGAATTTGCTTACAATAATAGTTATCATTCTAGCATTCAAATGGCACCGTATGAGGATTTATATGGGCGAAAATGTAGATCCCCAATTGGGTGGTTTGAAACTGGAGAAGCTAAGTTGATAGGGCCAGACTTGGTCCAGCAAGCAATAGAGAAAGTTAATCTCATACAAGATCGGTTGCTAGCGGCTCAAAGTCGTCAGAAGTCCTATGCGGATAATCGTCGAAGAGACTTAGAGTTCGAAGTGAAAGATTGTGTATTCTTGAAAGTGTCGCCGATGAAGGGCGTGATGAGATTTGGCAAAAAGGGGAAGCTCAGTCCCCGGTATATTGGGCCATACGAAATTGTACGCAAGATAGGCAAAGTGGCCTATGAGTTAAATCTACCTCCAGACTTGGAGTCAGTTCATCCAGTATTTCATGTTTCGATGCTTCGGAAATGTGTTGGAGATCCTACTAGGATCGTCCCAGTGAATGATGTGTAAGTAACAGAGAAATTGACTTATGAAGAAATACCCATTGCCATACTAGATAGGGAAGTACGGGGACTTAGAAATAAGGAAGTGGCCTCAGTTAAGGTCTTATGGAGGAACAACAATCGAGAGGAAATGACGTGGGAAGCAGAAGAGAGTATGCAATCCAAATACCCATATTTATTTCAGCCTTTGGACGAGGGCCAAGATGAGACGTCAAAATCATAAGGTATGCATGATTTCTTTTTTATGCTTTTGGGTCGTGTGTGGCCAAATTTTAAATGCTATTGTGTTGTGGCCCTGTGAGGCATCGATATTATGGGTTGTTGTGACAGGTTGGTAGTGCCATATTATTGGGGAAACTCTGGCAAAATTTCTGTAGAATCCCTGAGTGCCTAACATTCGAGGACGAATGTTCTTAAGGGGGGAAGAATGTTACACCTCGGAAATTTCCCGTTGGTACGCAAGTGAACGAATATCGGAAAGGGATTACGAGCAACGAGTTAGCCAGGACTTAGTGATGTCTTGGAGAAGAGTTATCCTCGAATGTTCTTAAGGGGGGAAGAATGTTACACCTCGGAAATTTCCCGTTGGTACGCAAGTGAACGAATATCGGAAAGGGATTATGAGCAACGAGTTAGCCAGGACTTAGTGATGTCTTAGAGAAGAGTTATAACGTCCCTTAGATTGGTATTGAAGTGCTGAACAAGTGTTAAGAAGGTTCCGCAAGGATCGGAGATCAAACGAAGTGATGAGAATAAGTTCAGTGAACTGATGAGTTCTACGGCTCATTATACGGACCGTATAATGTTTTACGGACCGTATAATGGACCGTAAAACCATCACAGTGGAGGTTGGTTGCTGGTGGAATTTTACGGTCAGTTATACGGATCGTATAAATTTATATGCACCGTATAACGAACCGTCAAATGGTCACAGTGAAGGGGTGCAGGCAGACCCATTTCACGGTCTATTATACGGACCGTATAATGGACCGTATAGTGGAACCCGACAGATCAGTGGAATGTTATTAAATAAAGGACCAAGTTCATGAAATCATTTCAACATTTCCTCCCTCTCTCTAAAACATCTCTATACATTTATTATACAAGTTTTCAAGGATTATAAGCCATCAACAACATTAAATAAGTGAATCAAGAGTAAGAACCCATCAAGGATCATCTAAAGTCAAGAAATCCAAATGGAGAAAAACTAGGGTTTTGTTCAAAGTGGAGTATTATCAACTAAAGCTTGTTCCTACAGAATCTAAGGTAAGATTCATGATATTATATGTTGTTTAAGGTATTTGAGAGTTAAAATGCTTGGTCATTAGAAGAGAATAGCAAAATGGGTAATGAATGATGAATAGTGACGTTTTTGAGACATAGTTTGAATTGAATCATGATTGTTGTTGTGTTGTGATATGAATGTGTTATAAATGACGTTAAGATCATGAAATAAACATTGTATATGAATGGACGAAGTTAGGTGTTGTGACCATAAATAGGGATAAATGGAAGTGAATTAAGAATGTGGATGATGTAGATGACTAAAGGCTATTATTATGATGTTGTGAATGTATTTTTAACGTTTGAAAGTTGAATTACGATATGGAGGAATGTCGTATAAATAAAGGAAATGCTGTCCGATTTTCTCTAGTTTTATCCATGTGTGCTAATTGTCGATTCTAATGATGGTACGACTTTAATAAAGGTAGAAACGTGAGCATCGGAGGAGAACGTGCAAGTGTAGAATAGTTCGACGAAAAGGTATGTAAGGCTAACCCTTCTTTCATAAGGCATGGTTCTTTGGCCAAACTCTTAAATCCTCTATATGAGTATGTTGTCTCCAAATGATTGACATTCCGAGCTCATAAGCTCACAATCCTTGATATGTACTACGATTGTACTATGCACCCCATATGACGAGTAAGCCTAAGATAAAGATGTAGCGATAACGATGATAATAATAATGATGCTAAAGGTGCCTACGGGCTATTATACTTACATGTGCCTATGAAGGGCTAAAATGACACCCCGAGCTTATAACGCCGGGTAGGATATATGTATATGAATATGCATAAAGTATGTATACGATTACAAAACGCGCGCACACCTCTGCAGATGGTACGGATAACCCTTAAGCCTTGGTAGAGCCAGGTACGAGTAACCTTGAGCCTTGGTTGGCCAAGTATGTATGAAACACCGATCCCATGAGGTCGGGTATGTTATGTAAATGCTAGGTATATGAAATGACTATGTATATAATATGAATATGAATGTGATAAGACTATGTATAAGAATACGAATGAGGGCATATACACGAACATGAGCACAAGTGTGGTACGAGTACTATTATGGAATACGGATGATGACGTAGGTGTACAAATACGTATGAAAAATGGAAAGTCCTACGAAAGGCAGGTAAGTGCTATGACGATGATATTATTGTCTCCCCCTCCTATGCTATTTCATATGTTGGTCACGATGCTTATTTATCGATGTTGCTCATGCTTTACATACTCAGTATATTCTTCGTACTGACGTCCTTATGTTTGTGGACGCTGCGTCATGCCTGCAGGTGCACAGGGAGACAGACCTGATCCATAGCTGCCTATTTGGAGATTACATAGCAGAGCTCCATTTCTTCCGGAGTCATAGCTTTTGGGTACTTATTCTTTTGTGTATATAATTATGGGCATAGCGGGGTCCTGTCCCGCTTATGTGATACGTTATACTCTCCTTAAAAGCTCGTAGTCATGTGTATGTGGTTAGACATGTCCGGCCTTGTCGGCCTATGTTTTGTATATCATTTTGTCGGCCGCGTTGGCCCATGTACATTGATGTGGCATAGATGCCTATGGTGATATAAATGTACCGTTTTCCAAATTGGGACTAGTTGACGAATGAATGGAAATGTATGTATAATTATGTGGCTCACCTAGATGTAAGTATAAGAGTAAGCTAAGAGGGTGCTCGGGTGGGTTAGCACCGGGTGCTCGTCGCGGCCCCGAGTCGGGTCGTGACAGCGCCGTCTTCAGTTAGGGTTTTATCGGGCTTTTAGGGTTTAAGGAGAGGCCCAATCTTGTAACTATAAAAAGGGGTGGAACCCCTATATTTTAGCGCTCTGATTTTTGACTCTCAACATACGTTTACTCGGTAACATCTGTCATAAGAAAGCTCAAGCTCTCTTCTAATTAGCTGGGGTTTGTAGTTCTAAGCTCTGGGCCAGACCAGTTTTCCAGTGGAAATATACCCTATACAGACTATTACTTTCTTTATTTGCTGTATTCAATTGATTGTTATTGCTTGCTTCATTACGTTAACCATCAATCAAACCACGTATCCTTTAATGCATGTATAAATTCAATTGTTACCTTTTTAAGGGTCAACAATGTATGTGGTACATCACTTCTAAATACTCGTTAAAAGTGAATAAGAAGCTAAGGTGGGATCTTTATGACTTATGCTAATCTAAATGGAATCTTTGTTGCATATTCTTGCTTCTTATTGTGTTGCATGTCATGTTCATGCTTATTTATGGCTTATGTCTATTATTACTGAGGATACAATTGTGGCTCAGTGGAAAACTGGTTCCGGACGGAGGGATGATGATTTTTGAGCCGAATGGCTAAGAGACAGGTATATGGCGTCTACGGGGCTAAGTTATAAGATTTGGAGCTTAATGTGGCTAGAGCCCCTATGTGATCTGGGAGATCTAATATTTCAGGTGGTATATGGACCTCGCGAGTCCCCCATAGGTCACGATTCGTTAATGTTCGAATGTGTGTATACCGAGTGATGGAAAGAAAGACCTTGTATTGCATTCATGCATTAATACTTTAAGTGTTATTGATGACTCTTGCTGATTGGACTGTTTTGGATTATTTATTATCTTTGTAAGCCAAATGCTTGATCTTTAGTATTATTCTGTACCTCAGACTAATGGTGGCTAAGTGTAGTAGTAGTAGTATTCGAAGACCAGCCCTCGTCTCCGTTTTATCTAGGGTCGGTCAACGATGCTGTTGAGTACCCGTTGTTTTTGTACTCACGCTACACTTGCTGCACCTTTTTGTGTGTAGATTCTGTGCCGGATACCAGTGCGGCTAGAGAGTTCATTTGACGCTGAGGAGATTACCATCGAGAGTTCAGGGTGAGCCACCATGCGATTCGTGGCACCGGATTCTCTTCTATCCTGTTTTGTTGTCTACTTATTTCTAGACATTTCAGCTACATTCCAGACTTGTATTATTCTATCTTAGTGGGTTCCTATACTGTGACACCAGATTCGGGGGTTTAGATGTACTTTTATTTCTGCACTTATGATTTATAAAGATTTCAAGACTTAAAAATGACTTGTATGCTTATCCCCCTTTATTATTATTCTCTAATCTTTTAAAATGAATTATCTGATGGCTTACTGAATCGAGGGAGTTAATACCTTCACGACTAGTCAAATTT
The DNA here is from genome assembly GCF_019175385.1 of Lycium barbarum. Taxonomy (NCBI): domain Eukaryota; kingdom Viridiplantae; phylum Streptophyta; class Magnoliopsida; order Solanales; family Solanaceae; genus Lycium; species Lycium barbarum. Next base: position 31,134,454 of record NC_083342.1, on the reverse strand, counting down.
GGTCTTGACAACATCGGTATCAGAGCTTTAGGTTAATCGGTCTCACAGTGCTTGAACTATGTCTAGTAGAGTCTTGCGGATTGGTATGATGAGCTCCGTATCAATCTTTGAGAGTCTATCGGACACCTAGGAAAACTTTTATCTTTTATTCCTTATCGTGTGTACTTGACTCGATGGTGTTCCTTAGATTTTCTTGTTTCATTCTCTCGTAGATGGTAAGGACGTGTTCAGTTGCTGATGAAGACCAGGAGCCTGCGCATGTATATGCACCCGTACCTGGTCTTAGAGTAATTGGTAGAGGGGGAGGCCGGGGAAGTGGTCGAGGGCGGGCTGGGGCTAGTGTCACACCCCGAACCATGGCCTGGGCGTAACACGACACTCGGGCCTTGCTTGCATATGTCCGAACGAACCTCATGGCTTGCTTGTCAACACGGGCATCAAAACAATATAATCTATATGATGCAATTTAAATGAATCATGAAAATGTAATTTGCGGAATAAAGTCTTGAAATTATATCATAGCATGAAAAATCATGAAAACGTAATAGTCTGCAAGCATGAAAACATAACTGACTCTGTGAACTAACATCTGTATATGAAACCTCTAAAACATGTCTGAATACTAACTAGCAGGACATGGCCCTGGACTACCATAACTGAATACTAATGCAACTCCATGTTGAACTCCGAGAGGAGTGGGGCTCACCAATAAGCTGATAGCTGAGGTGATCCTACTGCGCAGGTGTATGCTCCTGAAAATCAATATTTGCACCGTGAAGTGCAGGCCCCGGGCAAAAGGGACGTTAGTACATGGTGAATAGTACTAGTATGTAAAACCTACTGAAATGAAGAACATGGCTCAACATAGGTATAGGACATGAACTGAAACTGAATGTAACTTTAACATGAGCATGAAACGTGAGTAAAGTCTGAAAACAGTAAATCAATGGAAATACATGTATATAAAACTGCTTGTAACGTGGGGAATGCTATAGTATAACCGACAACATGATCTGGTACTTGCGTCCTACCAGCAGAACACTCACACCTTGCCAGGGATATGAGATTTAAGTAATAATAAGCATGTAAGGATCCAAACTGTATAATGAAGGTGTTGCCTCCTTGCTGACAACCCTTATCCTACGGTGGCTACGTAGTTTCAGGCTTTATTGAGCCTTCTCGGTTAACTAAGAAAATCCCAAAAACATGTACATGATGTAGTTGGCTAAGAAGCCCATGATTTTCGTGAAACAACTTGAAACATGGTTTCATGAAATATCTTGTAATATGGTTTCATGAGATAACTTGTCATAGTCTTGCAAACATGTTCTTGATTCATGAGTAATAACAGTAGTTCATGATTATATATATATATATATATATATATATATATTTGACTTGAAAACATGCTTGTAACTTTCTAGATAAAAATCATAAAGTTTCATATAAACATAATGAGAACACATGAGGAAGAATTCATGATTCATGGATTAAGCTAGAGTTCCTAATAACCGTAATGAAAGATTAGGAATACAATAACGAATATAGATACAAAATTCATATACACAAATACATAACTATGGGCTAACAATATGTTGGGTTTAATGCCCTAGGGTTTGAACTTCATGGATATCAAGAAACGGAGCATGGGGAAGAACGTCGAGATTCCCACATGTGGATGGAAGTTCTACATACCTTAATTGCTCCAAAACTTGAATTAAAGACTTGAATTTTGGAGAAGATTTCCTAAATCTTGATTCTTGAACCTTGAGATGGGTTTTCTTGAAAACCCTAGTTTAGGAATGATGATTTCTTGTTTAGATTACAAGGATATGTATTAGAATTGACTTGGAATAATTAGAGTAGGCTTACCTTGGTGTTCTTGATGATGGAAGAGGGTAGGAGGTCGTTCTAGGGCTTGAAGGAATGAAAAATAATGATTTGAACTGATATGGACGAATATATACTGTTCTGGAAAATTGAATTTTATGTCCAGCAAAATACTGGCCGTATTTTGAAAGACGGGCCGTATTTTGAAATACGGTCCGCATTCCGTGTGTTACAATATCTCCCCCTTGGGATCATTCGTCCTCGAATGATGGTCATGGTTAAGAACATAGCTGAAGATGGCTTGAATACATGAACATGAAAGAAACATGACGTAAAACATAAGAGCTTGACATGGTTACGTGGTCATGGATCATGAGAACTGAATACGTGATTACATGGAAACATGTGCATGGGGAACGTGAAACTAAGTAGCGCCTACATGAATGAGAATCATGAAAGATTTGTCCTCGATTTATGACTAGTGGTTAAGAATTGCTACTAACTCTGGAATCTACAAAATTTATGGCAGGACTTCCTTCATAATTCGGACCTTCACGACATTTCTCAAACACCTGCCAGCTAACTAAAGTACCAACACATAACTCACACGGTATCTTAATACGCATGATGTGACATAATGTGATTACTGAATATTGAATGTAGCTAACATAAATACTGAGCTGGCTTGAACACACGGACATTGGCTGAATTATTACATGATTACTATACATGTGGTTTGGAAGAAAATCCGTAGGCATGAATGACATGAGTACTGGAAATAGACACGAACATGACATGATTACATGGGTGTGAGACGCATGACTTGGGACATAAATACATGAAGACTGGATGACATGAATACATGAGTGCTAAACTGTCATGAGATACGAATACGTGTAAACATGGATATCATAACATGGGATCTGAATGTCGAAAAGATGATTGTTACAACATGAGGGTTGAATACTAAGCGCAGGTAGGATTTGGATACTTAGAGACTTAACCATAGACGTTCATGTCACCATGGTTGTTACACCTCGAAAATTTCCCCGTGAACGTACAACGAATAGACTAACGAAGAATACGAGTATACGATGTTTTAATCAGAAGGGAATGACGTTTGACGACCCTAAGTAAGATTTCAAAGGCAATGGGAATAAGAGATAGGTTATGCTCCACAATGACTAATTATAGGTTCTGAAGACGTGAAAGTTGCAGATTTGCACTTCGGCCCAGTAGATCGTAAAATGAAATACGGACCGTAAAGTGGTATACGGCCCATAAACTGCCATGTCGTATTCCAACTTACGAAACTTCAACTTTCTGCTAAATGTTCAAATGGTTAAATACGACTTGGAATACGGACCGTAAATCGAAATATGACCCGTAAACTGCGATCGTAAATCACCATGATCCCCAGCATACCTTTCTGGTTTCGTTATGCTTAAATACGACCACGAAATACGGCCTGTAAACCGGAATATGGACCGTAAACTAGGTTTACGACCACTGTGCACTTCAACTACTGTTCATTCCGGATCAGATTTTAAGTCATTAAAAGGAGACCCAAGCTCATTAAATTCATTTCATTTCCACGATACTTCTCTCTAGAAACCTCTAGAATACTCTCCATTCTTCATTTACAAGAAAACAAAGGAAATCAAAGATCAATGTCAAGAATCCAAGTGAATCAAGTGTATGAAACTCATCAAAGTTCATCCAAGTTAAGAAATTTCAAGAGAAGCAAACTAGGGTTTTGGTGCAAGAAGGGTAATACCACTCAAGGCTTGTTCCTACAACATCTAAGGTAAGTTTTATGGAATTTACATGTTATTTAGGGTATGGAAGAGTTGAAACACTTAGATTATAGAAGGATGTAAAAAATGGGTCATGAAAGTGTGAATAGTAGCAATGTTGAGTAAAGGTTTGAATTGAGCCATGATCATTAATAATTTGTGATTATGAAAATGTTATGAATGATATTTATAACATGGAATATGTATCCTATGTGAGAAAAATGCAACGACGAACCATTGCCATGATTATGGAGAAATTGAAGACAAATTGTGAATATGGATATTGTAAACGAATGATGAGTGTTGTCTATCATATTGTGAATGTTGTTGTGAGCATTTGGGAGTTGATATAGAATATTGGAAAAGTAGTAGAAACAAAGGAAGTGCTGTCCAATTTTCCCTAGAAATAGTAGCGCATTCTTATAGACGATTAACTAACGTTAACGCGAATTCTCTCTTGAAGGTAGAAACGTGATATCGAAGGAGAACAAGCAAATGATAGCTTGGTTAAACGTCAAAGGTATGTGAGGCTAGTCCTTTCCTTCTAATGGCATGAATCCTATAGCATGACTCTCTTTCCTCTTCATGAGTTCCTATATTCCAGAAAACTAAAAGCCTATGCTATGAATAGCTATATAAGATAAGAGACATGTTATGAGCCCTAAAATGATATGATGTTATTTATTGCTCACACTCACCTTAGATGTTAGTTCCTTCAAGGTGAGGCAGAATGTCAAAGAATGCTCCATAATGAAATGGGGAGATCACAACCTCACGTCACCCCGATAAAGTGTAGTTGTTCTTGAGCCCTATGCATGTACTATGATAAACATATTATGATAAGTATATTATGATAAGCATACTATGATGAGCATGTATGATGATGATATAACACCGCGCCTATATGGACGGGCAGTCACCGCTAAGGCGGGCAGCTATACACCATGGCCAGACGGCATGGGCAGACACCACTAGTGGGCGGCATGAGATGATACCTTGGACGCGGGAGGCCTAGACGTAGGCTAATGTTATGATTATCATACCGATCCGATATGGACGGGCAACTTACACATTATTACACCGTACCTATATGGGCGGGCAGCTTATACATTTATGCATATATGATATGACGATGAGTATGAGTAAGACAGTATGCATTATTCCTTTTATATTTGACAGTCAGATACATATGTTTCATATTGACATTTCCTTTATACCATTGTATTATTTCATTGTTTATGCCTCTCATACTCAGTACAATGTTCGTACTACATTGTACTGACATCCGTTTTCTTTGGACGCTGTGTTCATGCTCACAGGTAGACAGGGAGGTGAGCTTGATCCTGATTCGTAGAAGCCAGTAGCTGATTGAGAGCACTCCATTTTTCGGAGGTGCTTATGATGATTCTTTTGTGTATATTCGTGTATATGTATTTTTGGCATGACGGGGTCTTGTCCCGTCCTTATGTTTAGCACTCCAGTAGAGGCTCGTAGATACGCAGTGTGGGTTAGATGGTCTTACGAGAGGTTATTATGTATATATATTATTTTGATGGCCGAGAGGCATATGTATGTAAAAGTATTTATGTTTCTATATGAAATATGATTTTTCTACAATTTGAGTATAAATGTGATAAAAGAGCTAGATAAGCATGATGAGAAATAGAACGAGTGGTGCTCGGTGGTTAGCCCCGGGAACCCGTCGCGGCCCCTAGCTGGGTCGTGACAATGGTAATATGAGATAGGAGTATGACTTAGGCTTTGAATGTAAGCGCAACTCGATGTGAATGCGACAGACTTGAGTCGTATAACAAGAATATGATCCTAACATAGGTAATCCTAAATCTCTGGCATAGGCATGACATGAATACGTCGAATCTGAGTAGAATACTCCTGTGATAAGTACCACAGGTTATATGAAAAGCTATCTATTTGAATATAGGAATGCACCTTACTTCTGATTATCTTGTTAGCTGTTAATCATGATTATGAATACCTTAGCTCACCTTGCTCATTCTCGTGAGCGAATTATAGAGGACCGAGAGAAAAGGAATTATTGGTACTATTCAGATGTTGTACATGGAGGACGTAACGTGGAACATGCATACATTGGAACGTGATTCATATGGCATGAAACGTGAATAGCATGACATGGGGCATGGGACTATGAGTAACCTGACATTTACATGAGTACATCATAGATGCATATCATGGCGTCTGGACCTAATTTCATGAGTATTGAGCTAATAATAAGACATGAGTGTGATTTGCATGGCGTACAATTGTAGGCTCACTCTTGGGTCAGAGACATAAGGCATGAATAAAACATTACTTTTAGAATTTAGATATACCGAAAGAATAGGACATGGTTCAACATAGCTTACTCTTATCACCGTGAGTAAACGCCCTTGTTATAAATAAAGCTCATGAAAGAATGGATTATAGGCATATATAATTCATTCCTCAAGCATCTAAGACATGGGTAGAAAGTCACTTTGAACATAAAAATGGCATAGGTACTTCGGAAAAGATAACGACATCCTTTGTGCCAAGCTATGAGATGGTTTAAAACATTAGCCAAAGAAACATAAGCACGAATTACATAGAATCATGGGTAGGACATCCATCTTGGTTCACCTTCATTATTATCTAACAAAATCATTGTTACGATACCACTATAAGTGGGATGCATGGCGAAATGGATTGGGGCACGAGTATGTGGTAACATGGATAACATAATCATAGGGGTCAAGATCATCATCAGATTTGAAAAACACTTGGATGCTAGAACATGGACATGAGTATAAAAGCATGATAGATTCGTGAGACCTGAATGCGGTTTTTAACTTTAGACATGAGCACACCTGATGTGCGAAACATGAAAGGACATTCCCTTGCATAGCTTACTATCGTATAAAGTCTTAATTCTTGTATCTTAAATGTGGAGTGTAAAGCTCTAACATGGGCATGATATGGGTACGAAAGGCACGAGTAGAGTACGTCTGGGCATTAGTACCACATAGTACATGAATTACTCTGGAATTGGAACCGTTATACCCTTAAAACCCGCTATTCAATCTAGAACTTTATCTCATAACATAATTACCTAGTACTTGATCTCAACAACATGACAAAAATCACATTCTACGCACCTTATCTTGGTTACATGAAACTGTGATCCTCTGACATAATTTCCTTAACACCTATCAACTTACGAAACACATAATCTATATCGGCACCTTATCACATGATTTGCTCCGTAGTTTAAAAGCTGACATTTAAAGCCTGTGGATCCCTTGAGTTAGCGATAAGTGGTCATCTAGTGGTTCCACTAATTTCCTCTAACATACTGACACTCATTTCTTCAGCTTACTTCAAGAAAGTCTTACTTATTGGGAAAACTAGATTACTTACATGAACGGGTTTCTAATGTACATAACTGGCATACTAGCTTTGTCAGTCTTGGGGGAAACTCTTTTCCTGATACCAAGATTTGTCAGTCTTGGGGGAAACTCTTTTCTGATAGCACTTAAAGGCTTTTTTTTCTGTAGCTTACTCTCTTATTTCTTAGATGGTTTTCTTCTTTCACCAATTTGTATACCTTAAATTTAACTTAAACCCTTTGGTTTCTAATACGCCTTCGGTGTATTCAGACAGTTATCCACCTAGTAGCGCTACCTTCACCAAGTAACTCAAATCGTACTTCTACTAACTCTGCTGAAAATTTCTAATTCATTGTATCTATTCAAACTTACTTACTATGCTTCTGTTAACCACTTGCTAGCATCATATTCTCTAATTCTTCTCTGGGTACTAAAGTGAAGCATAAGGTTATTTTTAACTTTTCCTCCTTATCTGACTCTATTATGGGGTTGTATACTATCTTTCTGAACTATAGACATGGATCACACTTAGGGAAATTTCATCTGTCTCAAACAAGGAATTGGAACAGCTAACCCCAAACTCCCTATACACTTTCAAAATTATATCATACTATACACTTCAGGGATAAATACTTAGTCACATAACCTAAGAGGGAATTGTCATGTCTTTTATCTCATAGTAATATCTACTTCTTGTAGTAACTTACTAACGTCATACTCTCTAGGTCTGATCTGAATAAGCTTAAATATTTTAAAGCTAACCCTAATAAAAAAAATTCAATCTCGTCTGCTCGTGGTTTTCTTATCGCATCAGTCCCTTCCTAGTCATGTGCATAGATCATATGGCAAAAATATATATATCCTTGAAAAAGTCGAGACTTTCTAGTATTACAGGTGGTTGGCTCTTCGGCTATTTCTTGCTCAAAACTACCGTGGACAATTTATGCCTGCTGCAATTAACTTCATAACATGCTACCTCGTAGGGTCTTAAATATGAACCATTACCCTTATACTATAGCTCCATGGTCAAAGAGTCCAAATAAACTTACTCTATAGGGTATATAACCTACGTGTGCTACCATATCAATATTTGTCTTTTAAATGGTACTAACACCTAATAAACACACCATGCACTATTTGGCAAGTCTTGGGTCTCAAATTTCCTTCTTGCCGCTTACACATTTGATACGTTCAGAATTCGTTAGAAAAAGAATGTTACTTACAGCTCTAAGCCTCATGGCACGAATTAGAATAATTCTTGATGACTCCATCTGAAAGCAACACATCGATAACAATTAGATTTACATTTTCCTCATCCATTGAGATGTGGCGTCTTCGGTAGAATGGGAAACAACACACGAGTTCGAGTGATTTCTGAGAACATAGCTCTATTGCACGATCTAGAGTTGAAAGAAGTGAGACAATCTTAAATGTCTTGGTGGTCAACTGTTTATATGTGTGGGCGCCACACACATATAAAAGTGACTCCACTGGACACAGTTTCATAGACTCCCTAAGACACTTGAACCTAGGGCTGTGATACCAAGCTTTGTCACGCCCCGAACCATGGCCTGGGCGTAACACGGCACTCGAGCCTTGCTTGCATGTGTCTGAGCGAACCTCATGCCTTGCTTGTCAACACGGGCATCAAAACAATATAATCTATATGATGCAATTTAAATGAATCATGAAAATGTAATTTGCGGAATAAAGTCTTGAAATTATATCATAGCATGAAAAATCATGAAAACGTAATAGTCTGCAAGCATGAAAACATAACTGACTCTGTGAACTAACATCTGTCTATGAAACCTCTAAAACATGTCTGAATACTAACTAGCAGGACATGGCCCTGGACTACCATAACTGAATACTAATGCAACTCCATGTTGAACTCCGAGAGGAGTGGGGCTCACCAATAAGCTGATAGCTGAGGTGATCCTACTGCGCAGGTGTATGCTCCTGAAAATCAATATTTGCACCGTGAAGTGCAGGCCCCGGGCAAAAGGGACGTTAGTACATGGTGAATAGTACTAGTATGTAAAACCTACTGAAATGAATAACATGGCTCAACATAGGTATAGGACATGAACTGAAACTGAGTGTAACTTTAACATGAGCATGAAACGTGAGTAAAGTCTGAAAACAGTAAATCAATGGAAATACATGTATATAAAACTGCTTGTAACGTGGGGAATGCTATAGTATAACCGACAACATGATCTGGTACTTGCGTCCTACCAGCAGAACACTCACACCTTGCCAGGGATATGAGATTTAAGTAATAATAAGCATGTAAGGATCCAAACTGTATAATGAAGGTGTTGCCTCCTTGCTGACAACCCTTATCCTACGGTGGCTACGTAGTTTCAGGCTTTACTGAGCCTTCTCGGTTAACTAAGCAAATCCAATAAACATGTACATGATGTAGTTGGCTAAGAAGCCCATGATTTTTGTGAAACAACTTTAAACATGGTTTCTTGAAATATCTTGTAATATGGTTTCATGAGATAACTTGTCATAGTCTTGCAAACATGTTTTTGATTCATGAGTAATAACAGTAGTTCATGATTATATATATATATATATATATATATATATATATATATATATATATATATATTTGACTTGAAAACATGCTTTTAACTTGCTAGATAAAAATCATAAAGTTTCATATAAACATAATGAGAACACATGAGGAAGAATTCATGATTCATGGATTAAGCTAGGGTTCCTAATAACCGTAATGAAAGATTAGGAATACAATAACGAATATAGATACAAAATTCATATACATAAATACATAACTATGGGCTACCAATATGTTGGGTTTAATGCCCTAGGGTTTGAACTTCATGGATATCAAGAAACGGAGCATGGGGAAGAACGTCGAGATTCCCACATGTGGATGGAAGTTCTACATACCTTAATTGCTCCAAAACTTGAATTAAAGACTTGAATTTTGGAGGAGATTTCCTAAATCTTGATTCTTGAACCTTGAGATGGGTTTTCTTGAAAACCCTAGTTTAGGAATGATGATTTCTTGTTTAGATTACAAGGATATGTATTAGAATTGACTTGGAATAATTAGAGTAGGCTTACCTTGGTGTTCTTGATGATGGAAGAGGGTAGGAGGTCGTTCTAGGGCTTGAAGGAATGAAAAATAATGATTTGAACTGATATGGACGAATATATACTGTTCTGGAAAATTGAATTTTATGTCCAGCAAAATACTGGCCGTATTTTGAAAGACGGGCCGTATTTTGAAATACGGTCCGCATTCCGTGTGGACTACATTGCGTCTTTTCAGTAAAATGACCATAACCCTTTGTACAAATGTCCGTTTGACCCCCATAATATACCGTTGGAAAGGTATTTCTAAGCTCTACAAATTTCATGATGGACGATTTCCTAAATTCCAAATACATTTTGAATTACGGGCCGTATTTTGAAATACGGGCCGTATTTTGAAATACGGGCCGTAATTTGAAATACTGTCCATATTTAACAATGTAACATCCAAATGCCAAATTCCAGAATGCTCATAAATCCTTGGTACCAGTTTACGACTTGAAATACGGGCCATATACTGAAATACGGTCACTGTTCATGGGCGTAGACCTCCATCTTGCAACTGAAGAGGAAATTTCAAATTCTCACATTCTTTATCTAATTTTCTAAGTCTAGGATCATGGTCAAAGCTTAGGTTAAAGGTACGGGTGTTACTGCTAGAGCCCGTGTTCTCGCACCAGCCTAGGCCCGAGCACAAGTTGCTGCTCCGGGTCATGGTAGGGAGGTATCTCTAGGTCCCGAGGATGTTTAAGAGGAGGAAGTTGCTCCGGCAGAGGAGGTTGGGCCTTCTCAGGCACCTCCAGGGTCCATTGCTACACCAGTGATACAGGATGCCTTAGTTCACATCTTCGACTACTTTGAGGGTATGACCCTGGCGGATATGATTCTGGTCATGCCCGTGGGTTCTCAGACCAGGGTTGGAGTTCAAACTCCCGAGTAGGTTGCTGTAGGATTCAGGACCCCAGGGGCATAGCTAGTTGCTGTTGGCTCTTACACCTCAGAAATTTTCACGTTATTTGCGTCGTAAGTAAACTGGTGTAAACCCGATAAGGCCATGGAACTCTAATAATATTAGGGGGGGGGGGGGGGGGACTTTTAACAAGTGTTTAGTATGCACCTTAAGGTTTAGGGGCTAAACGAATCGAAGAGAATATGTTTCGTCGAAAATCGATTTTGGGGGTGGATTGTACGACCCGTACTTTGGAGTGTTGGATCACGTACATATTGAGCAAGGTTCTGGAAATTGTCATCCAGGCACGGGATTCAAGTACGGGACGTACATAGAAGTATGCCCCGTACATGGAGGGCGTACATGGGAGGCGGTGGTCAACCTTTCTTGTTTTAAAAGGGTTGGAGAGTTCATTTTTCATCATTTCTCATCCAAACCTCGACCCTAAGCTCTCTATAAGACCCCTAAACACTTCATAAAGGTTCAAAGGTGAACTCAAGCTTAATCAACTCAAATCCAAGGCAAGAAGTGTGGAAACTACAAGGAAACTATCTCTATGATGTTTTAGTGCCATTAAGGGTGGTTGTAAGCTTGGTAACTCTTGGATTTAGACTTGGAGCTACTGTAAGAGGTAAGTATATTGTATGTTGCTTGTGCTTAAGGCTATTTTAGTATTGGTTGATGTAAATGTTACATCCCGTACTTTCATGATATTCTTATAGTAGTTTCCCTCGTCGGGAGTTCACTTTCAGTTAGCATTGTTGCTCATGTAGTTAGTAGATAGAAAGAGAGATTGTAGAGTTTATAGGAGTATATACTTGCCTTCGGGGCTATGATATAGTTGTGCTTTCCTTAGAGGATTGTAGATGAGTCCTGTATGCAGTATACCAGTGTTGTAGCCTTACTGGCCTTGTATATGTCTACCTTGATATTGTTGGTTGTGTATGTTCATAGCAGCCTCATCGGCTTGCTCAGTATATATATGTCTTGGATGTGTGAGCCCCATTCAGATGAGATAGCCAGTCTTTATACATATTTAGAGTGTGGCCTCGTCAGCTTGTTAGTATTGTTTGTGTATAGGTAGGCTCTGTCGGCCTAAGTTGACGGTTACCCCTCCAGAGTTACAGATTCAGAGTGGTTCGCTCGGGCCGAGTGTGGCACCGGGTGCTAGCCACGCCTCTCCAGATTTGGGGCGTGACAGTAAATATTTGAAATAAGCATGAATTAATGAGTAAAGTTGCAATATGGGAATTATTGAGTTCATAGGCTATTTTCTTGGTTATGCTTTGTGGTATAAGGTTGGAATTCATGATAAATGAACTCGTTATCATGTTATTGATATTATTGAGTTAAAGTAGGAAGTTCATGAGGGGTGATATAGATTCCAATCTGAGCTTGTCGCTCGTTGTGAGATATTGATGGCTTGGTATTGGTATAGTATATCTTTTTGTTGATGTTTGTATTAGTGTATTGCTTTGGATGTTGATGTTGGTATATGGGGTTGACGGAAGCGAGAAGAACAGGGGAGATGCTGCCCGTTTCATTATGGAATATGTTAACTTCCGTTAAATGATTAAGTGGATTGTTTGGTTAATGATAATATCATTCTTGTTATCGTATAGGTCGTGAAGCGGATACGAGTTGAGCTCTTGAGCCAGTGGGTCAAGACCAAGTATGTTAAGGCAAAATTTTCCTTCTCTTGTCATGGTTTAAAATGAAACGAAATGTAAACGAACGTTTTCCAAAACACTCCACTCCTAGTAAGCCTGCTCCTCCTAGTCATTCATTTCCTTAAGATAGTGTTCAAGCATGTTGTATATCAGATTTCAAGTCTTGTTGAAACTCATGGTAATGACGTTAGTATTCATAATATAGTCGGAGGTATAATGACCTTAGGTCACTTCGAAGGAAGTTCTAAAGGTCCTAAAGGGTTTCCTAATCCTTATGTACTTTCGTAAGAGTAAGACATGATGTTATATATATATATATATATATATATATATACTATACATGCTTGACTATTACATCTTCATTTACCACAAAGCTACAGTCAGTTAAGCAGTCATGTATGGTAGAGCTCATTCTGGGTGATGTCGTCAGGGATCTAATGTATGTTATACATGCGGAGACCCCGGTCATTATATGAGAGATTGTACGATGAAGGACACAGATGGTATAGCTCAGCCCACCGGATCTGTAGCAGCCTCATCTTCTTCAGTACGCCCCTGGAGCAAGGCCCTCAGACATCAGCCGGTAGAGGTAGATGATGGTTTGAGCATCTGGCTCCAGGTCTAGTCAGAATCGCATATGTGCTTTAACTAGGCTCCAGGATCAGGAGCAGCCACCCGATGTTGACACATGTATATTTACTAGTCGTGTGTGACCCAGAGTTACTATTGGTTGTTGTGTTTTCTTGTTGTACAACAGGTTGGTAGTAGTGTAATTGCCGGGGAGACTGTCAAATTTATTTAGACCTTACCAAGTTTAACATTCGAGGACGAATGTTCTTATCTCAGAAATTTTTCTGTTACACCTCGAAATTTTTTGTGTTGTTTGCGTCATAAGTGAACTAGTGCAAACCCAATGATGCCAAGGAAATCTTATATGATTAGGGAGGACTTTTAACAAGTGTTTAGTAAGCACCTTAAGGTTTAAGGGCTAAACGAATCGAAAAGAATATGTTTCGTCCAAAATCGATTTTAAGGGGAGATTGTACAACTTGATATGGAAGTAGGAGCCGTACTTTGGATGGTTGGATCGTGTACATATTGAGCAAGATTCTGTAAATTGTCATCCTGGTACGGGATCCAAGTACGGGGCGTACATACAAGTACGCCCCGTACATGGAGGGCGTACATGGGCGGCGGTGGCCGACCTTTCTTTTTTTAAAAGTGTTGGAGAGTTCATTTTTCATCATTTCTCATCCAAACCTTGACCCTAAGCTCTCTCTAGGACCCCTAAACACTTCATAAAAGTTCAAAGGTGAACTCAAGCTTAATCAACTCAAATCTAATGCAAGAAGTGTGGAAACTACAATGGAACTATCTCTATGATGTTGTAGTGCCATTAAGGGTGGTTGTAAGCTTGGTAACTCTTGGATTTTGACTTGGAGATATTGTAGGAGGTAAGTATATTGTATGTTTTCTTGTGCTTAAGGATATCTTAGTATTGGTTGATGTAAATAGTTGAAATATGCATGAATTAGCGAGTAAAGTTGCTATATGGTAATTATTGAGTTCATAGGTTGTTTTCTTGGTTATGTTGTGTGGTATAAGGTTGGAATTCATGATGAATGAACTTGTTATCATGTTATTGAGTTAAAGTAGGAAGTTTATGAGGGGTGATACAGGTTATATGGGTTCCAATCCGAGCTTGTCGCTCGTTGTGAGATATTGATGGCTTGTTATTTGTATAGTATATCTTGTAGTTGATGTTTGTATTAGTGTATTGCTCTGGATGTTGATGTTGGTATATGGGGTTGAAGGAAGTGAGAAGAATAGGGGAGATTCCACCCGTTTCGTTATGGAATACGTTAACTTCCGTTAAGTGGATTGTACGTATGGTTAATGATAGTATCATTCTTGTTATCATATAGGTCGTGAAGCGGATGCGAGTTGAGCTCTTGAGCAGTGGGTCAAGACTAGGTATGTTAAGTCAAATATTTCCTTCTCTTAGCATGGTTTAAAATGAAATGAACGTTTTCCAAAACACTCCACTCCTAGTAAGCAAGGTCCTCCTAGTCATTCATTCCCTTAAGATAGTGTTCAAGCATATTGTATATCAGATTTCAAGTCTTGTTGAAACTCATGGTAATGACGTTAGTATTCATAATATAGTCGGAGGTATAATGACCTTATGTCACTCCGAAGGAAGTTCTAAAGATCCTAAAGGGTTGCCTAATCCTTATGTACTTTCGTAAAAGAAAGACATGATGTTATCTACAAGTGTATACACACACACACACACACACACACACATATATATATATTGTACGTATACAGGCATGACTATTACATCTTCATTTACCACCGAGCTACGGCCGGCCGAGCAGTCATATATTTACCACCGAGCTACGGCCGGTCGTACAGTCATGCATTTACCACCGAGCTATGGCCGGTTAGGCAGTTATGCTTTTACCACCGTGCTACGTCCAGTTGGGCTGTTACCAATGATCGGTTGGGCAGTTAGATCACCATAATAATGTAGTGAAAAGTATGGAATTGTAGATATACTTATTCACGATAGTATTCATTTTGCATATATTGGCCTTAACAACAAGTCAGAGGTTGCAAGTTTATTCTTATCCCTCTCATTGACAGTATTTTATTGTTATGTTACATTTCTGCCTGACATACTCGATACATTCTTCGTACTGACGTCCTTTTGCTTGGGGCACTGTGTTACATGCCAGGCAGGTGTAGATAGATGAGGTGAGGACTATCCACTGTAGGCCGCCTCCAGATATCATCTTTTGGTTTGTGAGCTCTACTTCCTTCTAGAGTATTGCTGAATCAGGGTTCTGTATACATATTTTGTACTATGGCTATGTCGGGGGCCCTGTCCTAACTTATATACTATGATTATGTATTCTTAGAGGCTTTGCAGACAGTATCCTATGTATTGTTTTAGTTATGTCATGCCAGCCTGTTGTGATAGCTTTATTGGTCCCTACGTTTGCATATACTTCCTTTTAGGGTTAGTTATTACGATTTATGTTTTAAGTATTCATTGTAAACATGCTACGATGTGGCCTTGAATGGATAGGATAATTTTAATGATAACGAAATCATAGAGTATGTAGTGCTCAGTTGAGTAGGCACCGGGTGCCAGTCATGATCCTTCAATTTGGGTCGTGACATTGGGGCTCCCTAGTTTCCTGGTGTTCCTATTTCGGGTATTGCTATTCCTTTTGTTACCCAGCCTACCATGACCGTCAATGAGCAGACGATGTGGGATAAGTTTGAGAAGATGAAGCCACCACAATATGATGGGCGTCCTGATGATGATGCGTATGAGTTTTTGGTTAGTTGCCATGAGTGTTTGCACAATTTGGTGTTGGTTGAGTCCAACAGAGTTGATTTCATTACTATACAGATGGTTGGCCCTACCAAACGGTGGTTGAGGGTCTTTGTTGAGACTAGACTAGCCGGGTCACCTCCACTTACTTGGGCTGAGTTCTCTAGAGTGTTTTTAGAGAAGTGGTTTCCCCGCACTTTGAGGGATGAGAGGCGGGAGCAGTTTGATAGGTTAGAGTAGAGTGGGATGTCCGTTACCGAGTATAAGATGATGTTTCCCTCCCTATCTCGCCATGCTTTGACTGTTCTACCCGACGAGATCGAGAGGATCAGGAAGTTCATCATGGGACTATCGTATCACCTTCGAGTCGCAGCGACTCATGTGGCCTCTTTTGGTGGTACTTATCAGCAAGTGGTAGATGCTGCTAGGAGCGTTGAGTCTATCAGGCGTGATGAGTTTGGGGATAGGTTGGGCAAGAAGCCCCATAGCTCAGGCAGTTTTGGAGGCGCCGCATCCGAAGATAGAGGTTATCTGGGGAGGGTTTATCACCCCTAGTTTAGAAGGCCAGTTCAGGCGGCGATTCAAACTTCTACCGGGGGTTCTTCGGGTCGCAGTTGTTACAGTTCAGGACAGGGACGATTAGCCTCCGTGGGCAAATAGTCCCGGTGCATCGATTGATTGTTCGCCCGTAAGTTGGCATGTATTGATTCTTTGGTTGTCTATAAGTTGGGTTGTTGGTGATTTTCGGATTCGTAAATGAGAGGCTTTATGTGGTAAACGGTAATTGAGTTAAACTTGTGATATTCTATGTTATTGGTTCTCTCTGATGGTTTTGATTAAGTTTGGTGTTCTACTCTGTCTCTGTAATTTAACTTTCACATAAATACTGCTTTATTGATTTTATCAACTTATTTGTTTTATGTTTGGCCCTTAGACACTCACTCAGTACCAGTACTTAAGCTGTCAGGACCCAAACTAGAGGGCCGTGACGGGCACCTGGTCTTACTTACCAAGTACCACTGGATATGCATTCGTAACATATCATAAGCATAAGTGGGCCATTAGAGCCGTCATGAGATAGCCTGCTGACTTATAGGAGTAATAGACTGAAATAAAACAAGTCTGAAAGGACATGCAACATCTGACTGTACATAATTGTCTACAAACCTCTACTGGAGTTCATGACATAAGGTGGTCGGGACAGGGCCCCTCCATACCCATGCATATCAGAAACAAGGCAACTCCGAAACAAGTGGAGTGCAACAACACTATCTGCTGAGCTGATATCCTACTGGGAGGACCGCCAACCTGTATATCAAGACCTGTGGGCATGAAACGCAGCGTCCCCAGACAAAAGGACGTTTGTACAAACAAAAAGGACGTTTGTACAAACAATGTACCGAGTATGTAAGGCATGGAAAGCAACATAATAGAGACATGAAAGTGGCATGGAAAGCGGCATAATAGAGACATGAAAGTCACACGAGACCTGAGAGAATCAACCTGTACATCTGAACTTCCACTGTTGACCAATGATATGCATAAATACTATGCATGTATGCATGAGGTCATACATATATATGCGTATATAACACCAGTAAGGCATCCGTGGGTATCCCATCATATCATATCGGCCTCTGTGGGCATCATCGTCATCATCATCATATGACCAGTTGATCAGGTGGTAGTGCATATATAATGACGTCACCCCCATACCCCATATATATATATATATATATATATATATATATATATATATGTATTGCATAATATACGCGTATATAACGCCTGAGGGGTCACAGGTCTGTAGATGCATATGTATAAATGAAATGCAATGCATAAACATGATAAGAGTACATTCTGAATCTGTCAGAGTGACGTAAGGTCGTTATACCTTCGAACATCATTATGGAATAGCATTTTCATCAACAAGTAACTCTAGAGATCATATTGGATCTAAAGAAAGACTTTCCGGAGATAACATTATAGAACATGAATCAAACGGATCATCCTTAACTTGTAAGAATAGAATCATTATGGATTTGATGTTACGTGTACGTCTTGTTCATAAGGATCGTGCCAAAAAGAAGGAAAGGGATAGCCTTAACATACCTTAAGTCGTCCAAGCAATCCAACAATCGAGCTAATTACAACTAGCCCGCCAATCCTGTACCAAGGAATACATATACAAACTTAGATGGCGCTAGTATGTTACGTATATCAACTATAACTTGGTTCTAAAATGAAACGGGCAGCATTTACCCTTACTCTCCAATCACATCAACATACACAACAACCCAAAATAACAACAAGAAGCTTACAAAAGTCCTTAAATACTCCTTTCACTGTCCATACAAAGAATATGCACCAAACAACCCAAAGTATACCAATATACAATAACAATATACACTTCCTTTCTTCAATAAAGGAGAATAATCTCATCAACACATCAACAACATTATATACTACTAATATACAAGGAAATCAGCTCAACAACACAGCCACAACATGCTCAAAACAATCCATGAACTCAACAACTACAACACAACACTTTATGACCTTTCCTCCATAACAATTTTCACTTTTAAGACTTGCTAAACCTTCAAATCAACTTAACATAAGTAATAGAGTGAAGAAAATACCTTATAGATTGAAGAACTTCAACCCACACCACTTACTCCAAAACTTAGTCACCACAACTCCAACTAGAAGCAAGAACAACACCATCTATGAACTAGTTGAGGAATTTTAAAGCTTGATCTTCTCTTGAAATAATTTGGGATGTTTATGGATGATGGAGAGAGCTTAGAGGGTCACTAGGGATCTGTTTTGGTGAACAAATGAGCTAAGTCATGGGACATCTATTTATAGGCAAAGGAAAAATTTGCACTGAATTATAGAGCGGCAAAAATGTACGGGCCGTACATTTTTGTAAGTCCCGTACTTTCAGCCCGTACCTGGAATGTCAATTTTTTAACTTTCTGGAAAACTCTGGAAAAATACGGAAAATGAGGTACGGGACGTACAATTTTGATTTGCAATCTGACAGTTGCATTGGAAAGAAGACTCGCTGAACTTGAATTTACATAAGTTATGCATTCCATAAATCCTCATATTATAGGAGATATACCTCTCTCAAGTTGGCCAAAAATTCTGTCCGAAATTCTTCCAAGTTTTCCCAAAATCAAACTTAATTCCTTCGATTCGCTTGACCCCGGAACCTTTAGACACTTGCCTAACACTTGTTAAAAGTCTTCCTTAATCTTATAGGGGTTTCATGAGGTATCAGAGCCAAGTATGAGTGGCTAAGTTCTCATACTATCCTAGGGTTCAGTTGAAATCCTGTTATAATCCTTACATGTTCGTATACTATTAAGTATTTAGGTTTGTTGTTCATCTTGCTTAGAGCTTAATAGATTTATTCTCTAGTTCAAACATTGTCCAACCCTTTGAGTCTTAGTGTGAGGCATCCGAGTAATTCCCGGATAAGGCGTTAGTTGCCTGAAAATGCTGCCGTCACTCAAGTGCCAGGAGGGCCATAGGAGCAGGACACAGTTGGTGTACCAGTCCCCAAGATCACATAGAAAAAGGGATGTCACTTAAGATATTAGAGAAACAGGTTAGTAAGAATTAAGAAATATCCACAGTAGGCATTAAATAATTGCAGTAAAGAACAAGAAAGATAAAAATAACAGTGATAGTAGACACACCCATAGGATAGTATCCATACCCCAACTCTTTCTAAAAAGGAAAAATCTTTTATGAAAACCCATACTTCTTTTAAAAGAATAAATTTTTATAATAAATGCAAATGGACATTTTTGTCTCATAAACATGAGTTATTAGATCACTTAGGAACACTAGAAGCAGAATTCTGGTTTCAAAATCAATTAAAAGACCTAGAAAAGCTTTATTATTATAACAGAGATAATAACAAAAATACTTCTCTAGAAAAAGTTTTGATTTCTATCGAACATATCAAATGGTTATTAGATTTCAATAGAGAAAATCTGTCTGTTACTGAAAATAGTATTAAGTGGTGTCATAACCCACTTGATATAATATCTGCTCAATTTTAATCATGAATTCGCAAAAACAGAATGTTTTAAACGGTATTAATATGTCAGCAGAAGCTACAAAGATAGCTAAAGTTGAGTGATTTACAAAATTGGAATATTCCAAAAGAACCATTCCGAGCAATATATAATATAGGAAAGTTTGATTTTGTAAAAAATTACAATATCAAAACTTGTGAATCCAGAGTACCCATAAATAGTTCTGAAGAGACTATTAAATTATTATCTATTCAAGATATAAACAGGTATAAGAAAAGTTACAATTTTCTTCACATAGGACTTGTCCAAGTTGCTGTCAAACTGTTGCTCCCAAACGCACACGCAAGTATACGTGGTCGTACAAGTAATATAGACTGTTAAGTCCAGATATCGATCCCACAGGGACTTAGATTCTACTGTTAAGCTAATTTAAATTCGAATGAAACTATTCAAGAAAGTAAAAATCAAGATTGGTTGTTTTTATGACTGGGACTATGTTGACAAAGATTATAAGAATTATCAGATGAGAGAAAGATCTAGGGTTATGGCTTTCGACAATCCAGTTGATCTTCAGACAATTCCACCTATTTTATTTCCTGGGTTACTAGTTAATGGGTTAATTATGCTTTATGATATTCTCTCGAACTACTCACAAGCTTGTAGATGTTACCATAACGCCTATATCTCTATGGTCATCAGAGGTAACAAGAACACGTTTATTTCTCCGTTTTCAACTAAGTAAGGCTAAAGGGTATATCTCTATCCTCATTAGCGAAACGATTAAATCGAACAAACTCTATCTATTCTTATTACATACGTGAATTCCCTTTCTCAAGTTCAATTCACGCACCACAGATAGTGTCCAACTATTGGCCAGATAATCAAACAATTAAAACCAAGAATAAATAAGCAACCCACAATATGGAAAATCAATAGATAATAATTGTCATCACATCAACTTTCAAGTCTTTTTCCACAACCCTAGAATTTGGAGATTAGCTACTCATGGTTCGATCATAGACAAAAGAAGCCATGAATAAACTAGGGTTGAAAAAGATGAAAAATAAAATAACCTAGAGAGAGAAAAAGGAGAACGGTGGCTTACAAATCCTTGAATAATCCCAGAATACCGTTCTTAACTATAAAAACGTCTATATATAGGCTAGGGTAAAACTAATAAATAAAGAGTCCAAATCCTAGTCTAATCGGGAAAACATTCGCAGGATCCTGCTTTCCTTCCGCGATGCGGAAGGATCGCGCAATTATCTGCAACTTCTCGCCTTTTGCCCGCGATGCGGATTGATCGCGGAATCTGATGACTGAGTTTGGTTGTTCCGCTTTCTTCACGCCATGCGGATCGATGGCCTGATCTTCTGGAGCCTCTCGCGATCCTTCCGCGATGCGGAAGGAAAGCGAGGTCCTTTCAGTGGTTAACTCTTCTTTTTCTTCTTTGTTCGTCCTTTGCGGTCATCGACTCGTTGCCTCAGCCAATCGACATCTGCTACGACTTCCCATCATTTCAAGCATATTCTCCATCGTTTGTCGTCATCGTACCTATACACATGAAAATGTAACGACATAAGTTCAAATACGACGGTTACTTCATGAATTAGGCGATAAAAGTCGTAATAAGAAGTTATACTACGACAAAAAACATGATATTTGTGCCAAATATCACCACCCCCCACTTAGACTTCGCTCGCCCTCGAGCAGACACAAGCCAACCTCAGACTCTACTTCCAGCTCACTCATTCAAACAGGTCTGCAACGGGCTTCGGCTAATATGGCTAACTCTTGAAGCGAGATTTTCAAAACAAACCAGCGACCCAGATTGCGAAAGCCATGCCAAAGGTTTAAAAAAAACAAAACTCATTTTCAGCACCTAGTACTTCTTCTCAACGAAAACCTTTCGAATTTCAAAACAGTTTGACTCAACAACACCACTTTAACGCATATAGGGAACCTTATGATCGAGAAATCAACACTTCACCATTCTATTGCTAATTATGTGCCCTCACCTCAACAAAGTGGTCCATATCTCATCAAGAAATACATGTTTAAATCAATGGACCTGAAATCAATAAATGCACTCACTCTCACAAAGAACATCACATGTAATGTACGACATACCATATGCTTGCCCGTAGTGTAACCACTCTACTAATACAAGTAAGACAAGCTTGGAATCAAGTAGGACTTCGAGGGTTGTAATGTAGGCTGCGGGACGGGTAGGAATTATTTGGATAGTAGTGACTAACCTCCCTAAGCACTTTAATACATGTACTTTTATCATTCTTGCACAATTTCTTCATTAGCCCTTATTTGACACCAACCAACCTTTAAATTTCTCCCTATTCACCCATTTTCTTTGTTTAAGCACCACTCTCTTTTTTAAAAGTCACACAAGTTAGAAGGGATATATATATATATATATATATATTTTTTTTTTAGCAATTCCCATCTAACAAGTGAATTAGTTCTGTTCATTCGGTGCTCCCATTGTTTTCCTAGACTACAGTTAACAACCATTTCCCCCCCCCCCCCCCCCTTTTTTTTTTATTTCACCTCCTAACTCCTATTATACATGTAAATGATTAACGTGCTCATAGAGTATTTGGATCAAAAATCAAGTTTTATAGAACGAAGGGGTAAAGGCTAATTAACTGCTATCAAAGAAAAGGCTAAAGGCTCAAAAGGGTTAACTAGGGTGCTATTTGCAAGTTGGTGGGATAACTTTTTAGAATTTTTAGTGACTAATCAAAGAAACGCCTCTATCATTTTCTAGGCTCAACCGAACTTCATTTCGCTTTGTGAACACACAGGGCAAGTTCTAGACGTCAATACAAAATATGGATTCAAAAACGAAACCTTACTCACACATGGCACATAATCAACGCAAGAGGGATCCGGTTGTCCTCGAAACAATCAAACACAATGAAAATCAACAATGCCAAGTGGGTCATACGAGTCAACACAAAAACCATTTTCAAGTGTTTCCAAGAAAAGTAATACAATTTCAGAGCATGCTTTCACAAAACATTTCAAGATCGATCATATGCCAAGACTTCACCTATCCCGTGCACCTAGCATTTGAATGTACCCAGCCTACGGACTGATTTTCCCTCAAGCAGGTTGTCATCCACCCGTCATCAGGAAAATCCCTTTCTATGACTAAAAGAAAAAATCTACCTACGCCCGGTTCAAAGGCCCCCCCTCGGGAAAGAACCGAGGCCATAAGAAAACCAAAGGGGGTGGATGATGAATGCCTACTAATGAGGGACTTAAGAAGTTATCAAAGGAAAATAAAGAAAATAATTTTTTTTTCGACACTAAGATGCAAAGCTACAAAAAAAACTTAAGGCATACTAATCATCATCCGCAACCTCAAAACATGTTGTTACAATCTAGGGACGTATTTTCCCACCCCACACTTAAAAGTATGCAATGCCCTCAATGCATATATTTTTGAAAACAAATAAAGCACAAGCGAGGTAAGAAATACTCCCTGGGGCCCACTAGGGCCTAGTCGTCCTCATCAAGGAAGTCCTCTTCGTCGGCCGCGCCCTCATCTGGCTCGGCATCCTCTTCATTCTCTTCGTCGTCGCCTTGCATCGGCGACTCTGCCTCCTCCTCCTCTTCATAAGTGGCCATCACTCGATCAGCTGAGTTCTCGTCCTCATCCGCGGGTAACTGAGATAGCTCTCCCACCAATGCCCGAGAATGTGGAGTGTGTGGGTTATCAATAAAAACCCCTTGTGAGATCAATATTAAAGTGGTCACTCGCAACCATCATCCCCGAGTACAGCTGAGCTAGTACGGTTGACTGGGCAGACCTCTCCTCTGCTGGGGTCAAGTGATGTCCGGATACGCTTGCTGGGGCCATGACATTGGAGATATCAAGCGGTTCATCAGGCGCCTCAAGTACTCTATCAGTGGAGTACGCTAACTCACTGTCGAGCCGCATTAGGTAGGAAGTGAGAGTGTTCCCATAGCTTAGCCTTTTCGACTTCCCAGCCCGCACTCGGCGGATTTCCTGTAGCATCCAATACCCTATGTTTACCGGCTGCCCTGTCATCAGGAAGTACACAATACACACTCTCTCCCGTTGTACCTCCGAGAAGTGATAAAGTGGCATTATTCTCGCATTTAGGAGGCGCAGCCACACTCGGGCCTCTCTACAAAAGTTGCTCATGCTCATACTTCGGTGTTTCCGCATAGGTCCTGAATATTGGGCCCATTGATCTTTTGAGTTGGCTCCACATAGCGTTTCCCGGATAGCCCGATAATCCGGCCTTTTGATGAATTCTAGTAAAGGCTCGATAGGCACATCCGGGACTCCGACTGCCCCGCACAAGGTTGATGCCGTTAATGGCACCCAATTTTTCCGAAAGTGCACAGATTCTCGAAGCAGACGGGTTGGTACGCTTGCATAAAGTTCCAAAACCAAATCGATGTTCACAGGACCCGGTTGTTCGAATACAAATGTCCATCCCATGGCAACTATACGGTCGTGGATACCCCGAAAGTTCCTCTTCAAAGGGGCTCGACTGATTGCCCGCTCATGGTAGTACCCTTTCGAGGTGTCAAACCCCACATACCACTCTGCTCCTTCCCCATAGAGACGGGGGTTGGTTGTCCTTTTAGTTGCTGGGGGAATAACCACCGCGGGATGCTTGCCTTTACCGGATGTTTGTCCCTTTTTTTCTTTGGGCGGGCTTTGTGCTCGCCCTCGTTTTGTACCTTGGGAGGAGGAGGCGACAGCTTTTCCTTTGGATTTGCCGTGAACCATTTTGCCTGCAAAACAACGCATTACCAAACGAGAGGTTTCGGTTAGTCATGACGGGGTCGCGAAACAACCCCACACTTACTTCAAACTATATGGCGAAAATAAAAATCAAAAGAAGTTAACTACTCCTACAAGATCTAGCAAACAAAAACAAGGCACACGATTGTCATGTTGCTTAGGATGAAACAAGAATCACTATTTTCCGTTCCTCCCTAACAATTCGAATTGGGTGGTGAGATGAATTTCACAAGGATTCCTATGCGCGGTTAATGTTCCATTACTACTCAAGACTTCACAATTTCACAAAAAATTGGTTCAGGATTTTGATCGAACACCTTGTGGGCGTAACATCGTCCCTTAACTTTGAGTAACAATGGGGGGGGGGGGGGGTTGAAGAACCCTCCTTTATGCAATGGGAGTCACATTTTATCCATATTCATACCTATTTCACAAGCAATACCAATCCCCGCCCTCAATTCGCCCATACCCATATCCCTACTCTACACATAACCAACACAATGACAAGGAGAGAGAAAATAGTGAAGATGACACTTACCTTGTGGTGTTGAGGTGGGATGGATTACAACTTGAAGTTGTTTGTGTGAGAGAGGGAGTGGTGATAATTTTTTTTTTCGGATTAGAGGGAATGGGAAGAGTTGGGGATTGTTGTGTAATGAAAGTGAGGAGAGGAGGCCGTGTATATCCTATATTACGGAAAAGAAATTTACAAACCGGGTCGACCCGCGCGATCAGTCCGCATCGCGGGTCGGTCGCTCGAAGCTGCAGAACTCCACGCGATCTTCCCGCATCGCGGGTAGATCGCGCAAATCACTGGGCATTTCTGAGTTTTTGATGCGCGATCTGACCGCATCGCGGGTCTATTGCGCGAATCACTGGGCACTTTGTCTGTTTTCTTCATTTCCGCTCAATTCCTGCAACATGAACAAACGTGACTTATATCTTAAAAATTGTTGGGTTGCCTCCCATCAAGCGCCGTAGTTAGGGTCATGGCACGACACTTTTTTTTTTTACACACGGGTTGCCTCCCGAGTAGCGCCTGATTTAACGTCGCGGCACGACGCAGGATCTCCTCAAGCCTCTTCTAGATCGATGGTGGTCTTGGCGCGGTCAGTGGCCTCCCCGTAGTAATGCTTCACTCTCTGTCTGTTCACCAAGAATGTCTCATCCGAGTGGGGTCTTTTAAGCTCGATAGCACCATGTGCAGTCACGCGAACTACCTCGAATGGTCCGGACCATTTGCTCTTTAGCTTTCCACCGAAAATCTTCAGCCTGGAGTTATACAGCAATACTAACTGCCCAGGCTCAAAGTCACAAGATTGGATGCGCCTGTCATGAATTCTTTTGGTGCGCTCCTTATATATTTTCGCGTTTTCATAAGCATGATAGCGAAATTCCTCCAACTCGTGCAGCTGCAACAGTCTCTTCTCTCCAGCTTGAACCATGTCGAGATTCAGCTTCTTGATTGCCCAATATGCTCTATGCTCAAGCTCGACTGGTAGATGACATGCCTTACCAAAAACGAGCTTATAAGGAGATGTACCGATCGGAGTTTTGTAAGCTGTTCTGTATGCCCACAGAGCGTCATCAAGCTTCAATGACCAATATTTTCTACTTACACTCACAGTCTTCTCCAAAATTCTCTTGATTTCCCTGTTTGATACCTCCACTTGACCACTTGTCTGAGGATGATAGGCAGTTGCTATCTTATGTTTCACCCCATACTTGAGCAACAATTTATCAAAGAGCCGATTGCAGAAGTGCGTACCTTGATCACTGATGATGGCCCGCGGGGTTCCAAACCTCGTAAAAATGTTCTTTTTCAGAAATCACGCCACCACACTAGCATCATTGGTGGGAAGTGCAATGGCCTCCACCCACTTCGAAACATAGTCTACAACCACCAATATGTATTTATTTCCCTTGGATGGTATAAAGGGACCCATGAAGTCAATACCCCATACATCAAACAACTCGATTTCCAAGATGCCCTTCAAAGGCATTTCATGACGCTTGGAAATATTTCCGGTTCTCTGGCAGCTATCACAGGCCCACACAAATTCATGAGCGTCTTTTAACAGAGTTGGCCAGTAGAATCCGGACTGAAGTACCTTGGCTGCTGTTCTGTCCCCAGCATGATGTCCCCCATAGGGTGATGAATGACACTTCTCAAGAATTGCTGGGACCTCTTCCTCTGGAACACATCTTCTGATTAACTGATCTGTGCCAACCCGGTAAAGATAGGGCTCATCCCACACATAGAAACGACTGTCATGAAGAATTCGCTTCTTCTTCTCGTGATTAGCACCAGGAGGGTAAATCTCACTCACTATAAAGTTAACCATGTCTGCATACCATGGCACTTCAGCTGAATTAAGAGCAAAAAGCTGTTCGTCCGGAAAAGTCTCATTAATCCCCACTGCTTCATCAACATGTTCCCGGTCTTCTAACCTTGATAAGTGATCTGCCACTTGATTTTCTGTGCCCTTTCGATCTAAAATCTCGATGTCGAACTCTTGAAGCAGCAGAACCCAACGAATAAGCCTCGGCTTTGCATCCTTCTTTGCAAACAAGTAACGAACTACCGTGTGATCAGTGTAGACAATCGCCTTCATGCCCACCAGGTACGATCGGAATTTGTCAAAGGTGTAGACAACCGCCAATAACTCCTTTTCTGTGACAGTATAGTTCATCTGGGCTGCATCAAGTGTTTTGCTGGCGTAATAAATAGGGTGAAAGATTTTGTCCCTTTTTCGACCAAGGACAGCGCCCACAGCAAAATCATTTGCATCACACATTAGGATAAATGGTAGAGACCAATCGGGTGCTACGATAATAGGAGCAGATACCAACCTTCGTTTCAGCTCCTCAAAAGCCGTCAGACAAGCATCATTGAACACAAACTTCACATCCTTCTCTAAGAGCTTGCACAGTGGATTGGCAACCTTAGAGAAATCTTTGATGAACCGTCGGTAGAAGCCAGCATGTCCAAGAAAGCTGCGCACTCCCCAAACTGAAACGGGTGGTGGCAATCTTTCAATTGCTTCAATCTTTTCCTTGTCGACTTCTATTCCTTTTCCCGATATCTTGTGCCCAAGAACAATCCCCTCTCGAACCATGAAATGACATTTTTCCCAGTTGAGTACCAAGTTTGTTTCTTCACAGCGCGCTAACACGGCATCCAGATGGTTCAAACAGTCATCAAAGGAATCTCCAAAGACAGAGAAGTCATCCATAAATACCTTTACATAATTTTCCACCATATCGGTGAAGATAGCCATCATGCATCGCTGAAAGGTACCTGGAGCATTGCACAAACCGAAAGGCCTCCTCCGGAATGCGAACGTGCCATATGGACATGTGAATGTGGTCTTTTCCTGATCCTCGGGCGTGATCATGATCTGGTTGTAACCCGAATAACCATCCAAAAAGCAATAATAATCATGCCCAGCCAATCTGTCGAGCATCTGATCCATGAAGGGTAACGGGAAATGGTCTTTTCTGGTAGCATTGTGGAACTTGCGATAGTCGATGCATATCCTCCAGCCTGTGACAGTTCGTTGGGGCACCAATTCGTTCTTCTCGTTTTCCACCACAGTTATGCCACCTTTCTTCGGGACACATTGTACAGGATTCACCCAATTGCTGTTCGATATAGGATAAATAATGCAGCTGTCAAGCCACTTAATTACCTCTTTCTTTACCACCTCCTTCATAATCGGGTTCAGTCGCCTCTGACACTCAATACTGGGCTTGCTGCCTTCCTCCAATAAAATTTTGTGCATGCAAAACGAGCTACTAATACCCCGAATATCAGCTAACGACCACCCAAGGGCTCGGATTCGATCTCTTAGCACTCGCAATACTCGTTCCACCTGTACATCATTCAAATAAGCAGAGAGGATTACGGGCAATGTGTCTCCACTACCCAAGAAAGCATAGCGAAGGTGAGGAGGCAATGGCTTTAATTCAAGAACGGGCGCCTCTTCAGTAGACGGTTTCGGCTTCTTCCATGACTCTGGTCTGTCCAGCTCCTCAAACGGTGTATGTGCTCGTAGATAAGCACATGAAGTGTCAAGAATGCTAAGACACTCCTCCACTTCACCATCAGTCATCAGATCTTCCCCATACACTGAAGCTGTCTCCAAAGGGTCTCGCGAGACTAGGAAGTGATCCAATTCGGCATTTGTGAGCTCAGGTTCCACCACAGAAATCATCTTCAAATCCTCATAATGGGCTGGAAATCTGGTGGCTTTAAACACATCGAAAGTCGCTTCTTGCCCATTGACTGTCATGGACATCTTTCCATCTCTCACTCGGATCACAGCATCAATAGTAGCCAAGAAGCCTCTCCCCATGATGAGAGGAACACTCTTATCTGCCTCATAGTCAAGTATCACAAAATCAACTGGCAGAATAAATGGGCCCACCTTCACAAGAACATCCTCAATAATACCATCAGGATAAGCAAGAGAGCGATCAGCCAACTGCAAAGTGATAGTGGTTGGCCTAGGCTCCCCCAAACCCAACGTCCGAAACACAGAAGTGGGCATCAGATTAATACTAGCACCCAAATCAGACAATGGTAGCCCAACCTCAATGTTGCCAATCGTAATCGAAATTGTGAAGCTGCCCGGATCTTTCAACTTTGGCGGGATTTTACTCCTCACTCTAGAACTGCACTCCTCAGTAAGCGCAACTGTCTCAAACTCTGTCCAATGCCGTTTGTTCGCGACCACATCTTTAATATATTTTGCATATTTTGGGACCTCTTGCAGAAGCTCAACCAAAGGTATGTTGACGTGTACCTGTTTTAGGAGTTCAAGAAATTTCCTGCAAGCTAAATCCTCTTTCTGTTTCTGAAGTCGCTGTGGGAAGGGTGGGGGTGGTCGCACCACTTCCTCTACTTGATGCTCTGCGACTGTTTGCTTTGGTTCCGCTCGCTTAGCAGGAATAAGTTCTGCCTCTGTTATGTTCTTCTTTTTCGGTGGCACTTCCTCTAGCTCTCTACCATTCCTCAAGGTGACTGCTTTGCATTCTTTTGGATTCTTTTCAGTATCAATCGGAAGAGCACCCGGAGGCCTGACATTCTGCATAAGAGCCATCTGCCCCATCTGACGCTCAAGCTCGTGAATCGATTTCTGCATCTCACTCTGAATTTTCTGATTTTGCTGCTGCATCGCCTGATTTTGAGCTATGAGCTGCTTCATCATTTCCTCTAAATTGCTAGCTGGCTGAGATTGAGGTTGTTGATAATTGTTCGGCTTGTGGAAATCCTGCTTTCCAAAGGGAGTGTTGTAATTATTCCCATAATAGTTTCCCCGATTGCCAATGCGATTCTGCTGCCCCACAAAATAGACAGACTCTGGATTCAATGGACAATTGTTGTAATCATGAGGTTCACCGCAACCTACACATGCTGCCTGCTGAATGTGCTGAACTGGTTGAATCTGTTGAGCTTGAGGGAACACCCTCAACATCACATTAGTAAGAGTACCTATATCAGCCCGGATGGCTGCAACATCATCAACTTTAAGAACTCCCGCAGCCTTTTGTGGTAACGCCCTGCTGGTCTCGTTATACTCATGATGACCCTCAGACATCATTTCAAGGAGATCTTCCATCTCTTCATATGTTTTGTTTAATATCTGACCTTGAGCTGACGCATTCAGTAGGGCCCTTGATTCATGGTTTATACCCTCTATGAAATAGTTGCCAATGATCTCCTTTGGCTGCATGTAATGGGGGCAATCTCGCAGATACCCCTTATACCTTTCCCAAGCGTGTGGTAGAGATTCAGAATCTCTGTGAGTGAAGTTAGCAATTCTTCCCCGCAGCTCCTTTGCCTTCTTGGGTGAGAAGAATCTATCGATAAACTTATTTGATAATATTTCCCAAGAAGTGATAGAACCTGCAGGTAGATTTGTCAACCATTCCCTCGCTTCGCCAATAAGTGAGAACGGAAATAAGGACAGCTTCACATAATCATCGGGAACATCTCTGTATTGGAAATTCTCGCTCAACTCCACGAACTGCATCAAGTGCTTATGCGGGTCTTCACTAGATTTACCCATATACTGGCACGTATGTTGCACCAGCCGCACTGTTCCTTCTTTTAGCTCGAAATTTCCAGTAATGTCAGGCCTAACAATAGCTTTAGCAATGGTCGCCAGACTTGGCCTAGCATAACTGGATAACAGAATTCGTTGTTCCTGTGCCCTCGCAGCTGCTCTATCTCCCTGTTCATCTGCGTTTCGTGCTCTATCCCGTTCTGCCTGTTCAAGAGCAAGTCTTGCTGCTTCGTTAGCCATTTTTCTCTGTCGTCGGAAGGTTCTCTCGATTTCTTGATCAAAATCAACTAACGGTTGTCCTGAACTTCTAGTGCTTGGCATAAACCAGAGAAGCCTGAAGTATCACAAGTAAAACAACGAAGAAAAGTAAAGACTTGAATAGAAAAACAAACTCAAATTAGAAAAACAGTAAATTTTTCTAAGTCCCCGCCAGCGGCGCCAAAAACTTGTTGCTCCCAAACGCACACGCAAGTATACGTGGTCGTACAAGTAATATAGACTGTTAAGTCCAGATATCGATCCCACAGGGACTTAGATTCTACTGTTAAGCTAATTCAAATTCGAATGAAACTATTCAAGAAAGTGAAAATCAAGATTGGTTGTTTTTATGACTGGGACTATGTTGACAAAGATTATAAGAATTATCAGATGAGAGAAAGATCTAGGGTTATGGCTTTCGACAATCCAGTTGATCTTCAGACAATTCCACCTATTTTATTTCCTGGGTTACTAGTTAACGGGTTAATTATGCTTTATGATATTCTCTCGAACTACTCACAAACTTGTAGATGTTACCATAACGCCTATATCTCTATGGTCATCAGAGGTAACAAGAACACGTTTATTTCTCCGTTTTCAACTAAGTAAGGCTAAAGGGTATATCTCTATCCTCATTAGCGAAACGATTAAATCGAACAAACTCTATCTATTCTTATTACATACGTGAATTCCCTTTCTCAAGTTCAATTCACGCACCACAGATAGTGTCCAACTATTGGCCAGATAATCAAACAATTAAAACCAAGAATAAATAAGCAACCCACAATATGGAAAATCAATAGATAATAATTGTCATCACATCAACTTTCAAGTCTTTTTCCACAACCCTAGAATTTGGAGATTAGCTACTCATGGTTCGATCATAGACAAAAGAAGCCATGAATAAACTAGGGTTGAAAAAGATGAAAAATAAAATAACCTAGAGAGAGAAAAAGGAGAACGGTGGCTTACAAATCCTTGAATAATCCCAGAATACCGTTCTCAACTATAAAAACGTCTATATATAGGCTAGGGTAAAACTAATAAATAAAGAGTCCAAATCCTAGTCTAATCGGGAAAACATTCGCAGGATCCCGCTTTCCTTCCGCGATGCGGAAGGATCGCGCAATGATCTGCAGCTTCTCGCCTTTTGCCCGCGATGCGGATTGATCGCGGAATCTGATGACTGAGTTTGGTTGTTCCGCTTTCTTCACGCCATGCGGATCGATGGCCTGATCTTCTGGAGCCTCTCGCGATCCTTCCGCGATGCGGAAGGAAAGCGAGGTCCTTTCAGTGGTTAACTCTTCTTTTTCTTCTTTGTTCGTCCTTTGCGGTCATCGACTCGTTGCCTCAGCCAATCGACATCTGCTACGACTTCCCATCATTTCAAGCACATTCTCCATCGTTTGTCGTCATCGTACCTATACACATGAAAATGTAACGACATAAGTTCAAATACGACGGTTACTTCATGAATTAGGCGATAAAAGTCGTAATAAGAAGTTATAATACGACACAAAACATGATATTTGTGCCAAATATCACAAACCTCTCTACAGATTAGGTTTAGACACCCCTTTATGTCACTTATTAAGAGATGACAGGTTATTAAACTTTGAAGCTTCATTATTAGGAGTTTTACAAAGTAACCTAGCTAATGGCCCGGTTTACTTTAACTGTTATCCAAACTATTCGGTTGACATCAATGATTAGAACATATTGGATACGTTAACTCTTAATACAAAAAAAAAAATATGAATAGCAAAGTAAATACAAAAGAAATGCTGTAATATATAGAGTATATCACAGACTAATGAAAACAACCTTAGCTCCAAAAGCTAAAATAATGAGTCAAAAAGGAGTTACTATGGTCATGGAAGCTAATCACGAACATAGTAGTACCTTTGTTCCACGAATTATTAAATGGAATGAAATCCTATCAAAAGATGATTGGCACTTTGATGCTATCACCCAGCCAAAGGCTGAACTTGAAAGTTCTGCTATAGATCATGTCATCCTGATGGATCTATTGACTTAAAGTTTCTTCGATCTAGATCAGTTAATGACTCATCTTTAGGTAGTCGAATGTCTTTTTCAAGACCTTCTCCTCTTAAACCCTCCGAGGAAGTTGGTCAAAGTCAAGAAAATTTAGTGGATGAAATTAATAGGATAATTGAAGGAGTAAATTTCACAGAAATTATCCCTAAAGTCCATTATTATCCACAAACAACCTTTGTAAACCCAGACAGTCCAACAACTAGTGATATGATGAGAGACTCATTAGAAAAGAAAGACTCACTAGATATGCTTAGGACAGATGACTTTAAACCAGATCTTTAAACCTTGGACAAAGAGTTAAAAGATCCAAAAAATAAAATAAAATTAGATTGGTATGTTAATACCTATAGCTTTGAAAAAAGAATAGCTTTTAAAGAAAAATGGCTTAGAGATTTAAAAGTAATATAAACTTCTTCAAATGGTGTGAATTAACAGGACTAATTCCAAACTAAAAGGAATCTTTGTCTATGTTAGTCAACATATGGTATACAAAAACCAAAGGAACAATAGAATCCACTGTTCCTCCGTTGGAAGAAATTTTAATACCAGTAGGTAAAGAAGTAATTACTGCTTCTTCTTTTAAAAGAGAAGGAACCAATATTGATAGTGATCCTAAAATTAAGGATATTAACAAATTAATTCAACAAAGTAGTTATACAAATCAATTACTACATGTAGTATCTAATCAATTGATAAAAGATACTAATAAACAAGCAATTCCTTCAAAGACTATAACAAATTCTAAATTAGAGAAACATGCAATATTCAAACTCCCAGAATTTTCAAAAGAAAAATTCCCAAAATTACCAGATAAATTTAATCTTAAAGATGATTTTATTGAAAGAATTAATAAGCAATTAAAAATATCTGAGCCAAAAGCCTCTACTAATACAAGTGGTAGTGGAATCAAAATGATACAAACAACTTCAAAAGCTCCTGAAAAGGAAATTCAGCGCTTAACCATTAACCCAAGATATTCTACAAAAAAGAATTATTATAGCAGGCCTTCTTTCCCTGATATCCAATTTGAAGAAGATCAGTATCTCACTGGTTCATCACATAGTGGATCTGACATAACTGAATGGAATATAGATGGCTTAGCAGAAAGTCAAATCTATAAAAAATTACATAAAATGGGTATTGCCATTATGGCATATAAAGTTAAGAATGCTGGAGATAGATATGCAACAACCTTAGTTATTTTTGGTTTCAGAGGGACATTAAAATATTGGTGTGATAATTATCTCTCTAAAGATAACAAAGCCCAGATTTTAGGTGCTATATCAATAGACACTATAGTAAAAATTGAAGGAAATAATCAAGTTACAGTTGATGAAGCAAGAAAAGATGCTTCAACAACATTAATTTATAGTATTGCTAAACATTTTATTGGAGAACCAAAACTTTTCCAAGACAAAAGTTTAGAATTACTAAACAATCTTAGCTGCCCAAAATTAGATGATTTTAGGTGGTATAAATATATATTTTTAGCAAAAGTCATGATAAGGGAAGACTGTGGTAATGATTTCTCGAAAGAAAGATTTATTAGCGGTCTACCTTCAGTATTTGCCGAAAAGGTTAGAACCAAAATCAAAGATAGGTTTAATGGGAAAATTCGTCATGAAAACGTTACTTATGGAGACCTAATTAGTTTTATTAATGTGACAGGACTAGATCTATGCACAAATTTAAAACTAAAGAATTTCCTAAAAAAAGGATCAACAACAATCTCGAAAGGATTTAGGTAGTTTTTGCCAAGACTTTGGTTTTGAGAAAATCTCTGCCCCATCCAAAAGATCGAGTAAAATAAAACAAAAACCTACCACATCAAAAACCCATTATAGGAAAAAGAAAAATACAGATAAACCTTACAAAAAGAAAAGGTTTAAAAGATCATCAAAAGAAAATTTTGGTGATAAATGCTGGACTTGTGGCAAATCAGGTCACCGGGCGAGTGATTGTAGGGTCACTAATTAAAAGAAGAAGAAGATAAATCTTCTTGATGTCGATAAAATAAAAGATAAACGTTATTCAACCCTTGAAAAAAATGATAACACTCCATTTTCTTCTAATGATGATTATAGCAATAATGAAATCAGTTCAGATTACAGTTCAGATAACAACTCTTCTGAAACTGAAGATTGTCACTGCACAGGAGCTATATGTACTTGTAGCCAAAATTCTATTAACGTAATTACTAGTGAATCAAAAGAATTCCTTCTTGATTTAGTCAGTCATATTAATGATGAGGAAATTAGGAAAAAATATTTAATTGAATTAAAAAATATTGTTATTAACCAAACCATGAGCAAACCATCTATTGAGCCTTTTAACATGAAAAATGTTATGAATAGATTCTCATCTAAAGAGAAAAAGCCTATAATACAAGATTTACAGTATGAATTAATCTCTGTCTAAAAAGAGATCAAAGAAGTTAAAACAAGACTAAATAAAGTCGAAATGGATTACATCATTGATCAAATATTATCTCAGACAAGAAAGGAAACTCTTGCAGAAGATAATGAAGACAATAATTCAGATGACAACAATTCAGGGAAACTTTCCTGATAATGAAGAAGTGTCACGACCTATTTTGCTTAAGTCGTGCGGGCACTTACCTTCCCACCTCCGTAAACGAACCCTCAACCCAACAATGAATGAATACATAAAAGGATGAAAATTTAAGCAACGGAATAGAGTAATTACGTAAGTCTCATGATATGTATATATATATATAGATATAAATAGTAGAAAAGTGCGGAATGACGATAAACACCCCCAGGGTCTAGTCTGAATAACACAAGAGCATCTAAAGGGAAATAATACAATCTGGAATACTAATACATAAAATGTCTATGTCTCTAAAGAGAATAGGACATAAATATAGAAAGTCTTTAAGGCAGCGGATGGTCATGCTTACCCTGGAAACTCAGGAGAAAGCTGAAGCGACGATCAGCCACGCGTCACGGAAGTGGATCCGACCTGATACTCTGCATTTATAATAGAATGCAGCAAGTGCAGGTCAGTAAAACCAACAGTATTGGTAGGCATCATCGGCCGACTAAGCATAGCTAGCATAATTTAGATAATAAAGAAGTTAAGCAAATAAACCAGCAAGTATAAGACAATGCATTCAATTCCAATTATCCGTCATCACCTATGTAGAGCCTCTAATCCCAAATGTGCCAAGTATGAATATATCCAATCCAATATCACAATACAACACCAAACATCTCAATCAAGTCATAGTGCAATGAAATACAGTAATGGTATGAATGCAATGCAATGCCATGCAAATGTGGTGTACACATGTACTCCGAACGGAAATATCGACGTCCCAATAGCACAACCCAGTGTGACTCGTGAAGTCTAAATGCCACCCATCCCTGATCTTTGCCCAACAGACAGACGGGACCCTGGATCTTTGCCCAAGGGGGGTTCTCACCAGCACCACTCTGGGGGGACCCGCGGAGTCCATGCACTCATTCAATCTACAATTTCGGAATGAACATCGGACATCGGACTCTCACATCGCTCAAGTCAAAGAGTTTCATCAAATATCAATTCACTCAATCCACGATTCCGGGACGAACATCGGATATCGGACTCTCACATCACTTAAGTAAAACTGAGCCCAGCTCATCAAGTATCATCAATATCTCAACAGTGTATCATGAAATGAGAGTGCGTGCAATGCATGAATCACATCAATAATCATGCTCATTATTACAAGTACCAATAATGGGTATGCCAACAATATATACGAATCACAAATACCAATAGTGGGTATGCCAATAATATAACCGAATCACAAGTACCAACAGCGGGTACGCCAACAATATAACCGAATCACAAATACCAACAGTGGGTACGCCAACAATATATCCAAGTACAAATACCAATAATGGGTATGCCAACTATATCATAATCAAGATGATAAAACAGAATCCAATATCTACCGACGACTCATGGCATCAAGCCGGCACAATAGAACAACTAATATCACACTTAACGAGGTGGCTAGCCCTAACACACAACAGGGCCCAACGTAAGACAATATCCAACCCGACTTCATACTCGAAGGTTCACATGCTATCTTCGACAATATAATATAAATATGTGCTTCTCTATACGAAGTCTCACCAAAGGTAAGCCATAACCTACTTGGATGGCCGAACCGCAACACCAACAACTCACTCATTTGCCTTGCCTTTCCGCTGAACCTCAGAACCAGAGTAGTCTAAGCATAATCGATTTCTAGATTAGGAATCATGAAGAATGATATCAATATTGCTACTATTCAAATTAGGTCAATTCTAGCCTTAGAAATTGAGAAAACGGGCCCACAAGGGCAAAGCGGGAAATTCGGAAGCAAAATATCAAATTAAGCACTAGGTGATCATAACCCAACCACTAATTACTAATTTAACTCAAGGATTTGCCCAATTTCTATTTGCAAGAAAAAACCCCAAATTGGGTATGAACCCTAATTCCTTGATTCCAAAATTCAACGTTAGGAGTGCAAGATATATGAATAATAAGCTTAGATTCATCAAAATCTAACATAAACATCATCAATTTATCATTACCAAGCCTAGAGGAAGTGTTCATCAAAACCCTCTTCTAACGTCCCTCACTAAGGGGTTATTAAAGGGAAGACGGAATATAAGATGATTATGATTTAAGGAAGAGTAAAGGAATAAGCAAGATTTACCTCCAATAATCTCCTCCAAATATCTCTAAAAACAGTTCCCTCAAGCTCAAATATCGAGATGGGAAAT
This sequence comes from Lycium barbarum, assembly GCF_019175385.1. Taxonomy (NCBI): domain Eukaryota; kingdom Viridiplantae; phylum Streptophyta; class Magnoliopsida; order Solanales; family Solanaceae; genus Lycium; species Lycium barbarum. The sequence goes on along the minus strand of NC_083342.1, from coordinate 31,096,381 downwards.
AATAAGGGTCTAGGGGCTTTTAACACTTCATTAATTTAACAAACTGCCCGTCACCCGCTTTAGCGGTACTAGGACAGCCCCAGCGGTGCTGCTTCAGCTGTCACTTGACCGCTTCAGCAGTCAAGGCAAAAAGCTTTGGACTAGTTTCCAGACACCAGAAAACTTCCTAAGTTTCACAATTTGATCCAATTTTCCAACTAGTTTTCGAGGCCATCTGCTCACATACCACACACATATATACACATAAAAACGTGTTACGGACGCGTCCGAGGCGTCGGAATTCCCAACGGAGGTCTCGTTGACCGAGTTAACCCCCGATGCCTTAATTCTAATTTCCCAACCCAAGTGCTGAAATGCATCCAAGTGCATTGGGAACCGAACCAAATACACACCCAAGTGGTAAACGACCATCTCGACCTCTCAGAATCGACGAAATTTTGAAAAAAGTTCGCCAACCTTGGGTCAACCATTTTTCACTTTAAGCCTATATTTCACAAAGGTTGCCCGAATCCGGTCTAGACACCTCCGGAAGCGTGCCAACGGTCCTCCCGGGTCAAAATTGAGTTCATCAATGCTCGAAAAAGGGCAAAAATGCCAAAAAGACTATAACGACCAAACAGGTCGGTAGAAGAAGTTATTGAAACATCAAACAATAATGATGGATTCAATTCTATACAAATAGTTAAAACCCATAGTCGGCATATTCCTATTACTCTAAAGGTAGGAAATGTTACACTCCACAAATTAGCCTTATTAGATTCAGGAGCAGACAAAAACTGCATAATAGAAGGACTATTACCAATTAAGTATTTTGAAAAAAACGTACTACTAAATTATACTCTGCCACAAGAGAAAAGTTAAAAATATATTATAAATTATCTAAAGCCCATATTTGTAATGATGGCATTTGTTTTATAAATTACTTTGTCTTAACAAGAGATATAAATGAAGAAATTATTTTGGGAACACCATTTATAACTCAGATAAAACCCTACTATGTTGGATTAGATGCAATCTATACCACATATTAGGAAAGGAAATTAAACTTCTTTATTTGACAAGAATTTCTCAAGACGAAAGTGATTTTCTTAAATCAAAAACCATTTTCCCAATAAATTTACTATAGAATCAGATTTCATACTTAAAAGATGAAATTAAAATTCAAAAGATTGAACAAACTTTAGAAACCCCGGTGATAAAAGGGAGAATCACAAGTTTTCAAGAAAAACTTGAACGAGTGAACTGCTCTGATACCACTTTTGTCACGACCCGACTCGGGGCCGCGACGAGCACCCGGTGCTAACCCACCCGAGCACCCTCTTAGCTTACTCTTATACTTACATCTAGGTGAGCCATATAATTATACATACATTTCCATTCATTCGTCAACTAGTCCCAATTTGGACAACGGTACATTTATATCACCATAGGCATCTATGCCACATCAATGTACGTGGGCCAACGTGGCCGACAAAATGATATACAAAACATAGGCCGACAAGGACGGACATGTCTAACCATATACATATGACTACGAGCCTCTAAGGAGAGTATAACGTATCACATAAGTGGGACAGGACCCCGCTATGCCCATAATTATATACACAAAAGAATAAGTACCCAAAAGCTATGACTCCGGAAGAAATGGAGCTCTGCTATGTAATCTCCGAGTAGGCAGCTATGGATCAAGTCTGTCTCTCTGTGCACCTGCGAGCATGACGCAGCGTCCACAAACAAAAGGACGTCAGTACGAAGAATGTACTGAGTATGTAAAGCATGAGCAACATCGATAAATAAGCATCCTGAACAACATATGAAATAGCATAGGAGGGGGAGACAATAATATCATCGTCATAGCACTTACCTGCCTTTCGTAGGACTTTCCATTTTTCATACGTATTTGTACACCTACGTCATCATCCGTATTCCATAATAGTACTCGTACCACACTTGTGCTCATGTTCGTGTACATGCCCTTATTCGTATTCTTATACATAGTCTTATCACATTCATATTCATATTATATACATAGTCATTTCATATACATAGCATTTACATAACATACCCGACCTCATGGGATCGGTGTTTCATACATACTTGGCCAACCAAGCCTCAAGGTTACTCATACCTGGCCCTACCAAGGCTGCAGGGTTATCCGTACCATCTGCAGAGGTGTGTGCGCGTTTCGTAATCGGATATATACTTTATACATATTCATATACATATATCCTACCCTACGTTATAAGCTCGGGGTGTCATTATAGCCCTTCATAGGCACATGTAAGTATAATAGCCCATAGGCACCTTTAGGATCATTATTATTATCATCGTTATCGCTACATCTTTATCTTAGGCTTACTCGTCATATGGGGTGCATAGTACAATCGTAGTACATATCAAGGATCGTGAGCTTATGAGCTCCGAATATCAATCATTTGGAGACAACATACTCATATAGAGGATTTAAGAGTTTGGCCCAAGAACCATGCCTTATGAAAGAAGGGTTAGCCTTACATACCTTTCCGTCGCACTATTCTACACTTACGCGTACTCTTCCGATGCTCACGTTTCTACCTTTATTAAAGTCGTACCATCATAAGAATCGACAATTAGCACACATGGATAAAACTAGAGAAAATCGGACAGCATTTCCTTTATTTATATGACATTCCTCCATATCGTAATTCAACTTCCAAACGTCAACAATACATTCACAACATCATAATAATAGCCTTTAGTCATCTACATCATCCACATTCTTAATTCACTTCCATTTATCCCTATTTATGGTCACAACACCCAACTTCGTCCATTCATATACAATTTCTATTTCATGATCTTAACGTTATTTATAACACATTCATATCACAACACAACAACAATCATGATTCAATTCAAACTATGTCTCAAAAACGTCACTATTCATCATTCATAACCCATTTTGCTATTCTCTTCTAATGACCAAGCATTTTAACTCTCAAATACCTTAAACAACATATAATATCATGAATCTTACCTTAGATGCTGTAGGAACAAGATTTAGTTGATAATATTCCACTTTGAGCAAAACCCTAGTTTTTCTCCATTTGGATTTCTTGACTTTAGATGATCCTTGATGGGTTCTTACTCTTGATTCACTTATTTAATGTTGTTGATGGCTTATAATTCTTGAAAACTTGTATAATAAATGTAGAGAGATGTTTTAGAGAGAGGGAGGAAATGTTGAAATGATTTCATGAACTTGGTCCTTTATTTAATAACATTCCACTGATCTGTCGGGTTCCACTATACGGTCCATTATACGGTCCGTATAATAGGCCGTGAAATGGGTCTGCCTGCACCCCTTCATTATGACCATTTGACGGTTCGTTATACGGTCCGTATAAATTTATACGGTCCGTATAACTGACCGTAAAATTCCACCAGCAACCAACCTCCACTGTGATGGTTTTACGGTCCATTATACGGTCCGTAAAACATTATACGGTCTGTATAATGAGCCGTAAGACTCATCAGTTCACTGAACTTATTCTCATCACTTCGTTTGATCTCCAATCCTTGCGGAACCTTCTTAACACTTGTTCAACACTTCAATACCAATCTAAGGGACGTTATAACTCTTCTCCAAGACATCACTAAGTCCTGGCTAACTCGTTGCTCGTAATCCCTTTCCGATATTCGTTCACTTGCGTACCAACGGAAAATTTCTGAGGTGTAACATTCTTCCCCCTCTTAAGAACATTCGTCCTCAAATGTTAGGCACTCGAGGATTCTACAGAAATTTCGCCAGAGTTTCCCCTATAATATGGCACTACCAACCTGTCACAACAACCCATAATATCGATGCCTCACAGGGCCACAACACAATAGCATTTAAAATTTGGCCACACACGACCCAAAAGCATAAAGACGAAACATACATACCTTATGATCTTGACGTCTCATCTTGGACTTCCTCCAAGGGCTGAAATAAATGTGGGTATTTGGATTGCATACTCTCTTCTGCTTCCCACGTCATTTCTTCTCGATTGTTGTTCCTCCATATGACCTTAACTGAGGCCACTTCCCTGTTTCTAAGTCTCCGTACTTGCCTATCTAGTGTGGCAATGGGTATCTCTTCATAAGTCAATTTCTCTGTTACTTGCACATCATTCACTGGGACGATCCTAGTAGGATCTCCAACACATTTCCGAAGCATCGAAACATGAAATACTGGATGAACTGACTCCAAGTCTGGAGGTAGATTTAACTCATAGGCCACTTTGCCTATCTTGCGTACAATTTCGTATGGCCCAATATACCGGGGACTGAGCTTCCCCCTTTTGCCAAATCTCATCACGCCCTTCATCGACGACACTTTCAAGAATACCCAATCTTTCACTTCGAACTCTAAGTCTCTTCGACGATTATCCGCATAGGACTTCTGACGACTTTGAGCCGCTAGCAACCGATCTTGTATGAGCTTAACTTTCTCTATTGCTTGCTGGACCAAGTCTGGCCCTATCAACTTTGCTTCTCCAGTTTCAAACCACCCAATTGGGGATCTACATTTTCACCCATATAAAGCCTCATACGGTGCCATTTTAATGCTAGAATGATAACTATTATTGTAAGCAAATTCAATGAGTGGCAAATGATCATCCCAACTTCCTCCAAAATCTATCATACATGCTCGTAACATATCTTCGAGAGTCTGGATGGTGCGTTCGGCCTGCCCATCGGTCTGTGGGTGAAACGCCGTGCTAAGGCACACTTGGGTCCCTAGACTCCCAAAACTTAGCTGTGAAGTGAGTCCCTCTATCGGAGATAATAGATACCGGAATGCCATGGAGTCTCACTATCTCTTTAAGATAAAGCCTCGCATAATCTTCTGCCACATAGGTCGTCCTGACCGGTAAGAAATGAGCTGACTTTGTGAGTCTATCCACAATCACCCATATGGAATCATACTTACGTCGAGAACGGGGTAACCCTGTAATGAAATCCATATTAATCACTTCCCACTTCCAAGTTGGGATTTCTATAGCTTGCAATAATCCACCCGGCTTTTGGTGTTCAATCTTCACTTGTTGGCAATTAGGACACTGAGCTACGAATTCCGCTATATCTTTCTTCATTCCATTCCACCAGTATATAGACTTAAGATCATGATACATTTTCGTCGCTCCGGGGTGAACGGAGTAACGAGAACAATGAGCTTCCCTCAATATTTGGTGACGTAGACCTACCACATCGGGAACACGTAACCTGCCTCGACATCGGAGAACTCCGTCTTCCGAAATATGAAATGATGACTCCTCCTTCTGAGGGAGTGTATCTCTGTACTGTATTAGCATGGGATCCTCATATTGTCGCTCTTTTACTTCCGCTACTAGCGATGAAACTGCTGAATTCTGAATAGTGGTCCCCCGGCTACCTGAGTCCATTACTCGGACTCCTAGGCTAGCTAGCTGTTGGAGCTCACGGGTCATTTCTCTCTTCTCTTGTCGCACTTCACATAGACTTCCCATGGATCTGCGGCTAAGAGCGTCAACCACAGCGTTAGCCTTTCCGGGGTGATACAAGATATCAACATCCTAATCCTTTAGCAACTCCAACCATTGTCGTTGTCGCAAATTCAACTCTTTCTGCTTGAAGATATACTGAAGGCTCTTATGATCTGTATAAATATCCACATGGACACCATATAAATAATGTCTCCATATCTTTAATGCATGGACCACCGCAGCCAATTCTAAATCATGTGTTGGATAATTCTGCTCATGTTTCCGTAACTGCCTTGAAGCATACGCAATCACCTTATCGTGCTGCATTAATACACAGCCTAGCCCAACACCTGAAGCATCACAATAAATAACATACCCCTCCAATCCCTCTGGAAGTGTCAAGACTGGGACAGAAGTCAATCGCCCCTTTAACTCTTGGAAACTACGCTCGCAAGCATCTGTCTATTGAAACTTTTCCGATTTCTGTGCCAACTTTGTGAGTGGTGCAGAAATAGAGGAAAAACCTTCAACGAATCTCCTGTAATAACCTGCTAAGCCCAAAAAGCTACGAACCTCTATAGGAGTTGTGGGCCTTGGCCAAGTCTTCACGGCCTCAATCTTTTGGCTATCCACTCGAATACCATCGGCTGCAACAATGTGCTCTAAAAATGCCACCGAGTTCAACCAAAACTCGCATTTGGAAAACTTTGCAAATAATTCTCGGGTTCGAAGAACTCCAAGGACAATACGCAAATGATCCGCATGTTCTGCCTCGGATCTAGAATACACCAAGATGTCATCAATAAATACTATCACAAATAAATCCAGGAAGGGCCTGAACACATTATTCATCAAATCCATGAATACCGCCGGCGCGTTAGTTATCCCAAACGACATTACTCGGAACTCAAAATGACCATATCTTGTTCTGAAGGCTGTCTTAAGGATATCTTTCTCCCTAACTCTCACTTGATGATACCCGGACCTCAAATCAATCGTCGAAAACCATTTAGCACCTTGCAATTGATCAAACAAGTCATCAATCCTCGGGAGAGGATATTTATTCTTAATCGTCACCTTATTCAATTGCCGATAATCAATGCACATTCTCAAAGAGCCATCCTTCTTCCGGACGAACTGTCACGACCCAACCCCGTAGGCCGTGACTAGTGTCCGAATTGGACACTCATATCAACTGTTAACTATAATCTTTTATAACCAGCATATTATGAACTTATTTGTGTAAAAAAAACAGGACGTTATTCTAAAGTTGTCACAATTCTGTATGTCGTAGGCACCTGTCTCCTGAGGAGTTACGATCTTCAACCACAACATATATATATTTACGCAAGCCGACAAGGCTGCCACTACATGCAACATCCCAAACATATATACATATGCAAGCCGACAAGGCTGCCATTACGAATGGGTACGCCCCAAACATAAGTCATATTCATACAACGCAACAACAACGATATACAAACCCACACATGTGTCCACAGACCTCTAAGAGTAATGACAGAATCATATGACGGGACAGGGCCCCGCCGTACCCCGACTAAACACATATATATACAACAAAAGGGAGTTATACCACAAGCAAGGCTCCGGAACAAAGGAGCACTCCAAAGTAGCGGAATAGATATCCTAGGCTGGCGGATCTCCGAAACGAGCGTCTGTACCTGCGGGCATGAACGCAGCCCCTCGAAGAAAAGGGGGTCAGTACGGAATATGTACTGAGCATGTAAAGCATGAAATATAGTGATAGACTCATACTGAGACAAGGTGTGTAGGACCCAATGCAACAAACAGAATTTCATAAAACTTGCCTTTGAACATATTTCATTTGTATCGTTCTCATATCAATATCAATATAGAGTTTTGTAACCAAGGCTGAAAAATCATTCTGTATATAACATATATAACGTGTCTCGGCCCTTTAGTGAGGGACTCGGTAATTATAATCATAGCATCATAACATAAACATATACGTGTCCCGACCCTCTAGTGAGGAACTCGGTAATTATAATCATAGCATCATAACATAAACATATACGTGTCCCGGCCCTCTAGTGAGGGACTCGGTAATAAGGAATATATGCCCTCCTGGCCGCCATCTCCATATCATCATGTCATCATATCATCATATCACCATCATATCATCATATCATCATATATATATAACGTGTCCCGGCCCTCTAGTGAGGGGCTCGGTGAGTAATATAGTAAATATGCGCATGAAAACGTGTCCTGGCCCGGGACTCAGTGAAGGATATAGCGGTAAGCACGAGCAGAATAATAAGCAACCACATATATGCAATTCATCTTTTGAGACTCAATGGATAAGTAACTAACCAGCTCTAAAGTGTCAGGATAATAGTCATATTCAGTTCTTTTTAAATCTCATCACAAGTTATAGCAAGGAACGTTTCAGATTTCATGTACATGTATCAACTTGACAAGGTGTAACTTTTGTTAGTCAAGTATGCCTTTAATTATGCAATTCTTTAAAAGTAGGAACTTCTATACATCATTCATTAGTCAATCACACAGTAGGCTCGTGACCATAACATTACGGAATGAATAGAATCATAAGTCATGGTTGGAACTAGAGAGTAGAATTTACCCCAAGGTTCATATCATTTCTTACTTACGTCTAGGACATGCCAAAAGAAAGAAGGAATAGGCTTTACATACCTTTAGCGTTTAGTTGTATTATAACTTGTACTTGCTGCCCAATAGTACTTATCCTATATCAAGATATCAAAAGCTACAATTAGTCTACGAGGGAATTCAATATGTATTTTAACGTTAACAATCCCCTTCCAACATTTAGACGACGTTTCGTTCGCATTCAAACCAACTAGTACTACAAGCTAATATTGTTAGTCATTCTTTCATGTATCAATCTGAACTTGTTTAAACATGACTTAAGGGAACTTTGGACAGTCCGTACATCATTTAAAACATGCCCTTATCCATGGCCAAACAGCACACACAACATTACCATTTTCGCTTCGCAATTTTCCAACTTCAACTACAACGACAACAACACGTTTACAACATTACTTATACGATTATTGGAACTGTTTTAGCATCATATTACTCTTACAACAGCCCACAAACCATTTCAGTTTCAACTTGAATCATTAAGCTTCACTTTCACTATACGTTCATAACAATAATCAACATTCAAAACGCACAACTCTACTCCTATCATCAAAACAGTCCACGGTTTGGACTATTTTCCTCCTTCAACATGATTCATTTCTTTAACACCTCAATTCACATATTCACTATGCATACAATACACCACAATGTCCATAACAACAACAATCAAAACATGACACAAAACAATCCATAAATTTCTCTAAAGCAGTCCCCTACACGGCTTCAACACAACTACAACAACTTCATGATTTTCATCCAATTATCCATACTACAACACATTCAATTCATTCCCAATACATGTACAAGGAGATTAAGCATCATTTCACCTAAGTCTACATCACACGGCCCACTTCAACTTCAAGAAAAACAGTCCAATACCAACATGCAACATCATAAACATTCAATTCACCACAAAACATATGAAAAGGGATCAACTTCTTACCTTATCGCCCAATGCTTCAATCGGCTAAGCCTTCAAATCCATTTCTTGAAATTTAACACTTGTTCTTGCTATACCAATGACTGCTACACGTTATTATACCTCTATAAGGGAGTTAAATTTCTTGAAAAACTGATTTTTGGATCAACTTTGGGGCACCTCTCTCTCGGCCAGCTCTAGCCGAGAGACCCTCTCTCTCTATCTCTATATTTCTTGTTTTGGGAATGTTGAAATGAGTTGCTTAGTGATGTATGAATCAGAATTTTGCCTTATATATTCCTTCCATGAATTGGACATGTGTCCCACTTAAATTTTTGGGTCAAAAACCATTGACCACATCACTAACCTACACGGCCAACTATGGCTTATAATAATGGACTGATTTTTGTTTCCCAATCCCACTTAATAATCCAATCATGGTTAATTAAATCCCAATTTTCCATTAATGCTTCTATACCAAATGAAATTTGTAGGTAACTTGTGACTTGAAGCGAAACCGGAAGTTAAAGTCTCTACTTCGTATCTTAAAATAGTCTTGTCTTTAACTTGTCGCGTTTAGTTTAAAATGTCCCAATGTATGAAAATATGGGGTATAACACGAACAATACGAGTGCTCCCCACGGGGATGAACTAGGCCTAATGAAGCCTTTTTCAAGCAAGTCTTTCAATTGCTCCTTCAACTCTTTCAACTCTGCGGGTGCCATCCTATAAGGAGGAATAGATATGGGTTTAGTGCCTGGCAACACATCAATAGAAAAATCGATCTCTCGCTCGGGAGGAAGGCCTGGAAGCTCTTCCGGGAACACATCCGGAAATTCGTTCACTACCGGAACTGACTGAAGAGTCGGCGACTCAGCTTCTACATCTTGAACTCGCACTAGGTGATAAATACACCCTTTCATGATCATCTTCCTTGCCTTTAGATAGGAAATAAACCTACCTTTTGGTGATGCCGCATTCCCTTTCCATTCTAAGACTGGTTCTCCCGGAAACTGGAAATGAACCATCTTCATTCGACAATCAACATTGGCGTAACAAGAAGCCAACCAATCCATTGCCATAATAACGTCAAAATCTACCATTTCTAGCTCATGCAAATCAATCATGGTACGACGATCACAAATCACAATCACACAATTCCTATATACTCGGCTAGCTATTACCGAGTCACCCAAGGGTGTAGACACGTCAAAAGGTTTGATAGACTCCGGCTCAATTATAAATCGACCCGCAATATATAGAGTGACATATGATAATGTGGAGCCCGGATCAATCAAAGCATATATATCATGAGAGAATACCGATAATATACCTGTGACCACATCAGGAGAAGACTCATGATCTTGGCGTCCAGCCAAAGCATAAATACGGTGTTGAGGATCGCTAGTACTGGGAGCTCTGCCTCTACCTCTACCATGGCCGACTGGTGCATGTGAACCTGGCCCCGTAGGGCGTACAGATGCCGAAGATCCAGCTACCGACCCTGATGGCTGGGTCCTACCTCTACCATGCACTGAAGGGCAATCACGCATAATATGGCCCGGTCGACCACATGAATAGCAAACATCTGAACCCAATCGACATTGACCCCAATGCGACTTCCCACACTGGGAACATCGTGGTATAGGTGGCCTTGACTGGCCTGAATCACCTCTAAACTGGGACCCCGAATAACTCTGACTCGACCCTGAACGAACAGATCTATCAAGGCCCTAGTCTGGAAACCGTGGAGGTGCACTGGTCATAGAATATCCCGAATGTCTAAGGAACTGTTGCCTGTGTCCGCCTCTGGACTCACTTATTGGGCCCGAAGATCTGGCCCTCTTGCTATGTCCCCTATCCAGTTCACGTTCACTTCTCCGCTGCTGTATGCTTTCCTCTAAGTTCTGAGCATGTGCCTGAATGCGTACAATATCCATACTGTCCTGAAGGGACACAGTCAAGCATTTGTCCATCAAATGGGGCCCTAGGCCCTTTACAAATCGGTGTACCCTGTCGCCCATATCTGCTACCATGGCCGAAGCATACCTGGCCAAGGAGTTAAAACAGAGGCTATACTCTAGGCACTCATACTGCCTTGCCTCAAATTTAAGAATTTATCGGCCCTAGCCCGCCGAATTTCTGGGGGTATGTAATGACGGAGAAAAGAATCAACAAACTCTTGCCATACCGGGGGAGGTGCATTGGCTCCCCGCGAAGCCATCCATACTGTATACCACTGGATCAAGACATCTCTCAATCTATAGGACGCTAGCTCTACCGACTCGGTGTCTGAAGCATGTATCAACCGGAGCGTCCTTAGCATACCATCAATAAAGTCCTGGGGATCCTCCTCCGGTTTTGACCCAAAGAATTCTGGAGGGTTCAAATTAATGAAATCACGGGCTCTTGCACTAAAAGCCCTATCACCATACCCTGAACTGTGCCTCTGAGCCTGGGCCGCAACCAATTGAGTCAATAAAGTAATGGCTTATTTTACATCTTGGCCCAAAGCATTTGGTGGAGGAGCCGGAGCTGGGGCTGAGGCTCCCACGTGCTCCTCGGTAATAGGCACTGTCTAGGAGGACTGAGATTGAGCCGCACTCTGGGACTCATCTTCCTCTACTACCGGTGGCGGTGCTCTTTCAGCCCGCTTTTCTGCCACCGTCTTGCCCTTTTGGGCTGCTGTAGCCTTTTTCTTTACAAACATTCTCTGAAATACACAACACACTATTAAGGAAAAGGAATTTCTTACATCATAGCTCTATCGCACGATTCTTGTGAAGAAAGAAGGTCATTTATTCCTAAAATGTCTGCAGCTTCCTGTTTATAAGTGTGGCGCGCAACACACCCATAGCCAGGACTCTACTAGACACGGCTCGTAGACACACCCTAGGACTGAACTGCTCTGATACCACTTTTGTCACGACTCGACTCGGGGCCGCGACGAGCACCCGGTGCTAACCCACCCGAGCACCCTCTTAGCTTACTCTCATACTTACATCTAGATGAGCCACATAATTATACATACATTTCAATTCATTCGTCAACTAGTCCCAATTTGGACAATGGTACAGTTATATCACCATAGGCATCTATGCCACATCAATGTACGTGGGCCAATGTGGACGACAAAATGATATACAAAACATAGGCCGACAAGGCCGGACATGTCTAACCATATACACATGACTACGAGCCTCTAAGGAGAGTATAACGTATCACATAAGCGGGACAGGACCCCGCTATGCCCATAATTATATACACAAAAGAATAAGTACCCAAAAGCTATGACTCCGGAAGAAATGGAGCTCTGCTATGTAATCTCCGAATAGGCAGCTATGGATCAAGTCTGTCTCCCTGTGCACCTGCGGGCATGACGCAGCGTCCACAAACAAAAGGACGTCAGTACGAAGAATTATACTGAGTATGTAAAGCATGAGCAACATCGATAAATAAGCATCATGAACAACATATGAAATAGCATAGGAGGGGGAGACAATAATATCATCGTCATAGCACTTACCTGCCTTTCATAGGACTTTCCATTTTTCATACGTATTTGTACACCTACGTCATCATCCGTATTCCATAATAGTACTCGTACCACACTTGTGCTCATGTTCGTGTACATGTCCTTATTCGTATTCTTATACATAGTCTTATCACATTCATATTCATATTATATACATAGTCATTTCATATACATAGCATTTACATAACATACCCGACCTCATGGGATCGGTGTTTCATACATACTTGGCCAACCAAGGCTCAAGGTTACTCATACCTGGCCCTACCAAGGCATCAGGGTTATCCATACCATCTGCATAGGTGTGCGCGTGTTTCGTAATCATATACATACTTTATACATATTCATATACATATATCCTACCCTGCGTTATAAGCTCGGGGTGTCATTATAGCCCTTCATAGGCACATGTAAGTATAATAGCCCGTAGGCACCTTTAGCATCATTATTATTATCATCGTTATCGCTACATCTTTATCTTAGGCTTACTCGTCATATGGGGTGCATAGTACAATCGTAGTACATATCAAGGATCGTAAGCTTATGAGCTCGGAATATCAATCATTTGGAGACAACATACTCATATAGAGGATTTAAGAGTTTGGCCCAAGAACCATGCCTTATGAAATAAGGGTTAGCCTTACATACCTTTCCGTCGCACTATTCTACACTTGCGCGTACTCCTCCGATGCTCACGTTTCTACCATTATTAAAGTCGTACCATCATTAGAATCGACAATTAGCACACATGGATAAAACTAGAGAAAATCGGACAACATTTCCTTTATTTATACGACATTCCTCCATATCGTAATTCAACTTCCAAACGTCAACAATACATTCACAACATCATAATAATAGCCTTTAGTCATCTACATCATCCACATTCTTAATTCACTTCCATTTATCCCTATTTATGGTCACAACACCCAACTTCGTCCATTCATATACAATGTCAATTTCATGATCTTAACGTCATTTATAACACATTCATATCACAACACAACAACAATCATGATTCAATTCAAACTATGTCTCAAAAACGTCACTATTCATCATTCATAACCCATTTTGCTATTCTCTTCTAATGACCAAGCATTTTAACTCTCAAATACTTTAAACAACATATAATATCATGAATCTTACCTTAGATGCTGTAGGAACAAGCTTTAGTTGATAATATTCCACTTTGAGCAAAACCCTAGTTTTTCTCCATTTGGATTTCTTGACTTTAGATGATCCTTGATGGGTTCTTACTCTTGATTCACTTATTTAATGTTGTTGATGGCTTATAATCCTTGAAAACTTGTATAATAAATGTAGAGAGATGTTTTAGAGAGAGGGAGGAAATGTTGAAATGATTTCATGAACTTGGTCCTTTATTTAATAACATTCCACTGATCTGTCGGGTTCCACTATACGGTCTATTATACGGTCCGTATAATAGACCGTGAAATGGGTCTGCCTGCACCCCTTCACTGTGACCATTTGACGGTTCGTTATACGGTCCGTATAAATTTATATGGTCCGTATAACTGACCGTAAAATTCCACCAGCAACCAACCTCCACTGTGATGGTTTTACGGTCCATTATACGGTCCGTAAAACATTATACGGTCCGTATAATGAGCCGTAAGACTCATCAGTTCACTGAACTTATTCTCATCACTTCGTTTGATCTCCGATCCTTGCGGAACCTTCTTAACACTTGTTCAACACTTCAATACCAATCTAAGGGACGTTATTACTCTTCTCCAAGACATCACTAAGTCCTGGCTAACTCGTTGCTCGTAATCCCTTTCCGATATTCGTTCACTTGCATACCAACGAAAAATTTCCGAGGTATAACAGAGAAGTTTGTTCAGATCTACCTAACGCTTTTTGGGAAAGAAAGTGGCACATAGTTGAACTTCCATATATTAAAGGTTTTAATGAACAGGCCATCCCTAAAAAGGCAAGGCCAATACAAATGAACTATGAATTAATGGAAACTTGTAAAAATGAAATAAATGGTCTTTTACAAAAAAAGATAATAAGACCTTCCAGATCCCCTTGGAGTTGTTCAGCATTTTATGTAAACAAAAATGCCGAAAAAGAAAGAGGATCTCGTATATTAGTTATAAACTATAAACCATTAAACAAAGTGTTACAATGGATAAGGTATCCGATACCTAATAAGAGAGATTTGTTAAAAAGAATTTACAAAGCAAATATCTATAGTAAGTTTGATATGAAATCAGGATTTTGAGAAATACAAATTGCTAAAAAAGATAAATATAAAACTGCATTCAATGTCCCCTTTGGACAGTATGAATGGAACATCATGCCTTTTGGATTAAAAAATGCCCCGTCTGAATTTCAGAATATTATGAATAATATTTTTAATCCTTATAGTAATATGTTTGTTGTTTGCTTAGATGATGTATTAATATTTTATGAGGACATAGATTCTCATTTTAAACATCTAAACACTTTCTTTAAAATTGTTAAACATAATGGTTTAGTTGTGAGTGCTAAAAAGGTTAAATTGTTTCAGATGACAATCAGATTTTTAGGACATGACTTATACCAAGGCACATATAAACCCATTTGTAGAGCAATAGAATTCTCTTCAAAATTTTCAGATGAAATTCCTGATAAAACCCAATTACACAGGTTTTTCAGAAGTCTTAATTATGTTGCAGATTTTATTCCAAACATTAAAAAATCTGAAAACCCCTTTATAAGCGTCTTAGAAAGAATCAAGTTCCATGGAGTCTAGATCAGATAGAAACAGTAAGAAAAATCAAGACTATTGTCAAAACACTCCCATGTCTAGGTATTCCAAATCTAGATGCTTTTATGATAGTAGAAACTGATGCCTCAAATGAAGGATACGGTGGAATTCTCAAACAAAGAGTATCTCTAGAATCTTCAGAACAATTAGTTCTTTTTTACTTCAGGAAACTGGAATCCTACACAAAAGAATTATAGTAGAGTTAAAAAAGAGATTTTATCTATAGTACTATGTATTACAAAGTTTCAAGATGATTTAATAAACAAAAACTTTTTATTAAGAGTTGATTGCAAATCAACTATAGAGATTTTACAAAAAGATGTTAAAAATCTTGTTTCAAAACAAATCTTTGCCAGATGGCAAGCTTTATTATCCAGTTTCGATTTTGAAATTGAATTTATTAAAGGAGAATCAAATTCTTTACCAAATTTTCTAACAAGGGAATGTTTACAGGGTAACCATGAGGCCAGGAGCCCCAAAATCCCACTTTTAGCAGAAAACCAATAACAGGTATTCAGCATTAGCTAAATTCCAAAACCCAACTATCCCCATGAGGCCTACAAGACCAGTCACAAACCAACAAAAATTAACCGTTCTTGGATCTATTCCTCAAATAGAACCACCACAATCACCATTCCAGAGGATCTCAAAAACAGGTATGGTTCAAACCAGTGATTGTTATGAAATGAAGACCCTAGAGTCTCTTGCCCAAGCAGTTAATCCTACTACTCCTTTAAAGAAAGAAGGAAAACCATAGGCTTCTCCAGAAGAGTCCACTATTATTAAAAAAGTAGAATTGCCTATCATGGCACTAGACAAGCATTACGAAAATTGGAAGGTTGAGGATGTTATATCCCGTATTTTGTATATTCGGATAATTCGAGATAATTGCGAGAAGTCAAAGGCAAGACTATTCTCCAAAATTATTTTAATGTACAAGTTTTTTATTAGTAAGGAAATATTGAGAAAGGCTAAGGGTAAAAAGGGAAATTCACAAGAAGGTTCATGGTAATATTATGGAAGACTAGGGGTAAAATGGGAATTTCACAAAAAAAGAGAAAAAGAAAAAAAGGGGCCAAGTGGTCGTATAAGGTGGGGTGGGCTTTGGCCCACATGGATGTATTATACATGTATGCATAGATGACTTATTAGTCACAATTATTCATCTTTATCTTAAGAAACTTCAAGAAACTTGGAGAGGAAGGTGGAGGACATGTGCCCACTATGTATTGTAGGGACTATATATATATATATATATATAAGAGATGATAAACAAGAGCTATGCATCATTTAATTTAAGAAGTTGGAGAGAGAAAAAAAAAAGAAAAAGAAGAAAGAAGAAGAGGGGAATTCGGCCAAGGATGGCCAAACTTGGGCCATGGAAATTGATCAAGAAAAATTATTTTCTTCTAGTATTCCAACCAATTTGAAGGCCCTAATTAACATGGAGTGGTTGTTGGAGCAATAAAACCATTCATTCTTGCAAGGCACAAAGTTGAAGAGCTAAGTGGAAAAGGTAAGATTTGATCCTCTTTTATATGTTATGGATGATTTGTATATGTTGTAGCATGTAGAAATGGATGAAATACATGAAAATAGGTATGTTGGAGTGATGGCCGAATGAAGGTTATGTTGTGTAGATATGATGAATTGATTTTATTTAGTAAATTGATTGTTGTAGTTGTGGATTCCATGATGAAAATGAAGGTTTGATAACTTGAAATGAAGTTGTGATCATTGTGGGATTATTGAAGGAATTAATATGACATTAGCATGGTTTCTTGTGTTGTGAAGATAATGTTGTTAACATGTGGTCGTAGATATAATGCATGAATTTGGAGGTGAGAAATGCGTTGATTTTATTGAATTGGGAGATTGTAAGTTGGTTGTTGTAATTGAATTGAATATAAGAAAAATGTTGTCGAACTATGTAAAAGAAGTTACTAACATTAGAATGCATTTTGGATTAATTGATGAAGTCGTTAGTGTGTAGATTGTTGGTATAGTTCATGAACTTGGAAAAGAAGAAATGTGTTGTTATTGTTCTTGTTGAATTTGGAAGGTTCCGGGTGAAGTGGTATGTTGGTTGGGTTGTTTGAACATTATGTGAATTGTTTGAAAGTTCTTGAACCATGTTAGAATATATTTTGGATTGATTGTTGAAGTTGGAGATATGATTGTTGGTATTGTTGTGATAATTTGGCCGAGTTGAATTCTCGGATTGTTGTTGATAAATTGGCCGAGTTAGATTCTCGGGGATGGTGTATTTACAGGGGAGATGCTGCCGAAATTTCGGCAGATTATAAATGAATTCATTTGAAGGATTAAGACAAGTATATGATGATGAGTCTAATGATTGTGTCAATCTTCTTGAATGTAGACTAGCGATAACGAGCTTGGACAATTAAGCGTAGCTAATAGGACGTGGAGCAGGTATGTTAAGGCTCGTCCCTTTCTTTCAAGGCATGATTCTGATGTTATGACTTCATAATAGTTTCCATATCTTCCTTGTTTTTCGAAAGTTAGATGTTTATGATTCCAAGGCATGATTCCCTTCCTGATAACCCGCAAATATTTTCTAAAATGTCCGTATTTTTTTTCAAAACCAAGGTTTATGACTTTATAAGCTTTTATGACTATAACGACGGACATGTTTTTGTAATGACAACGATTATGTGAAAGATGAGAATATTTCTATGATGACTATGATAAGAATGATTTCATGTTTAAAGGTACTTGGTTTGATTATTGCTTTGATTTTCCAAAAAAATAGCTTCCGAAACGTTCATAGAAGGTTCTGTACTTCAAACGCTCATAACTTTCTTATACTAAGTCGGATTGACCCGAAACTTGTTTCTGAGCCTTCAGGTGTCGGTAAGTATACCTGTCCATCGAGTCTTCCATAATGTATTCGGAGGTTACCGACCTTACGTCACTCCGATAGAGACATAACATTCCTTGGGCTCTCCTGCATGCTGCTTACATGATATATGTATATGGGGTAAGGGAAAAGGTGAGGCGCTATAGACGCATAGCCACCTGATCAGTTGGTATAATATGATATCGTCCCGGACGCGGAATATATGGATAAATGGATCGGGCTGCACGTTCCGTAGCAATATAATATATAAATGGATCGGGCTGCACGTTCCGCAGCAATATATATATGTAAATGGATCGGGCTGCACGTTCCGCAGCAATATAGTATATATATATATATATGGATCGGGCTGCACGTTCCGCAGCACTAAGCATGCATGGTAACCGCCAAAAGGCACTCATATGTACAGGTTGCTCTTTTATCTCACGATATGCTCTATATTTCCTTTATGTCATTATTCATGCTATGTATCCCTCGTATGTTATTATTCATGCCTTACATACTCAGTACATTGCTCGTACTGACGTCCCTTCTTGTGGACGCTGCGTTTCATGCCGCGCAGGTACACCCAGATGAGTAGAAGCCATTATAGAAGATATTCCAGCAAAGTTGGCAAGCTCCATTTGGCCCTGGAGTGTTGCCGGGTCAGAGTATTATGCTATGATGTCTTGGTTAAAGTTAGAGACTTTGCAGACAGAGTCGTGGGCATAGAATGTCAATTTGTAAGCGGCTCCATCAGCCGATGTGTCATTATGATTACAGATTATACTTGATTTGAGTACAACGAAAGAAAAGTTTCTGAAGGCTTTACTATGTATTTCATTCTTATTCGATTTAAAGGTCCAAAGAGATTATGTGTGTAATAAGAGTCAGCAGATTCACTCGGCTCCGAATATGGGGACGGGTGCCCATCACACCCTGGTAAGATCAGGGTGTGACAGAGGACCGACTCAAACTTTGTTACACTAATAGGGATTATATTGAGACTAGTGATCCTATCAAGACTAGGAGGTATTATTGATTTATCTTGAAAGATACAGGATCCATAACCATTGCACATTGTTTAAAGAATGATCATGACCCAAACAACATTCTATATTCAAAGTTCACAATAAGCAAAATTATCAACCCATTTGAATGGAAAGTTGATCATCTACACACCTCGGTTGTGTTATCCAGACATCATAGGCCACATACCTACAATTATTATGATTATGAAGTAGCTTGGTACAAATTTTTGTATGTATGAATGACTTCCCATACATGGTTCGTTAAATATAGCGAGAAAATGGCTAGGTCAATAATTCCACGATGATTTTATAACTGGTGGAAGACATTTGGAGGCAATGAGCTCACAATGACCAAAACCTTTCAAGTTCATTATGAAAAATTCCAGAAAGAGCAAGAAATTTCTACCTTACCGGATCACATAAATTATGCAAATATTACATTGCAAAAAGAATTTCTAATATAATCAGCTGGTCTTTTGATATTGCTGAAATAACTAGAATTAAGTACTTAATTAAAACCATTAAAATCAAAAGATGGACTCTAGACGCTAAGAATTTTAAAGCTTAAAAATCCAAGGCCATCCAACAACAGAACAGGATCAACAAAAACCAAGACAGAATTAAAGAAGAAGCTCTTAGAAGCTTTGAGTAATATTGACAACACTGATCCAACAGAAGTTCAAGAATTACTGGATACAACATCGTCATCAGCAGAAGATAATGGAGACATGATGTACCCACAAGGCATGGCCCAGGAATATCTTCACTACCAAGAAGATTAAAAGTAAATTGCCCCTTCGAAAAAGTAGGAGGCAAAAGATAAATGAAAAAGCAAAAAGCAGAAGAGTGGCCGACGACTTTTACAAAGTAGCCGCCCAACTTTTCAAAAAGAAAACAAAAGGCATCTTTAAAGATAGTCGCCCATTTGTAAGCATCTAAAAGATGTTAATTATTTTCAGAGGTCTATATAAGACTCTCAAGTTGTAACATTCAGGGCATTCGAAAATCACCCCCCTACTTTCGAAAAGCCTTTTCCCTTCGCTCTCTCTCTGTAAATGTTTCCCATGTTTGCTAGGCAAGTGGATTCTATTGTTCCTTTGGTGTTTGTATACCATTTGTTGACTAACATAGACAAAGATTCCTTTTGGTTTGGAATTTGTCCTTTTAATTCAAACCATTTAAAGAAATTTATATTACTTTTAAATCTTTTTAAATCTCTAAGAAATTTTCTTTAAAATCTATTCTTGTTTCAAAGTTATAGGTATTAATAGACCAATATAATTTGTAACGACCCGTTTGGTCGTTGTAGTTCTTTTGGTGTTTTCGCCCATTCCCGAGCATTGATTAGCTTGCTTTTGACCCGAGGGGACCGCTGATATGCTTCACTAGGTGCCTAGACCGAATTTGGGCAACTTTGGTGAAAATATAGGCTTAAAGTGAAAAATGGTTGACCCGAAGTTGACTTTTGGGCAAACGGACCTTTTCCGAAATTCCATCAATTCTGAGAGGTCCAGATGGTTGTTTAGAACATGTATGGGTATTTGCTTTGGTTCCCAATGCATTCGGATGCATTTCGGGACTTAGGATGGGAAATTAGAATTAAGGCATCGGGGGTTGACTCGGTCAACGAGGTCTCCGTTGGAAATTTCGAGACCACGAGCATGTTCGCAGCATAATTTTGTGTGGCTCTGTGTGTTTGGTTTGTGAGCAGATGGCCTCGGGAATAACCCGGGATTTCGATTGAAGACTTAGAAAAATGGGAGAATTTTGGTGTCTGGTGCCCGCTATGGCGGCACCGCTGTTGTGGTATATTAACCACTGGGGTGGCCATGTATATTTTGGGCATACCGCTGTTGCGGTCCACCAGTCGCTGAAGCGGCGCCGCTGTACCGGCATCTCTACCGCCGAGGCGGTGACAGACAGTGATTTTTCATTAAATGTGTCTTAAACCCTCATTATTTCCCATATCGGTTTTGGAGCTTGAGGGAATTTTTGTTGGAGCTAACTTGGAGAAATTCTTGGAGGTACATCTTTCCCAATCCTTTACCCTTCCTTAATCCCAATCATCTTAGATTTCCCCCTTCCCTTTAACAATCCCTTAGAGATGGAATTTGAGAGAGGATTTTTGAAGAACATTTCCCTAGATTATTAATGATAAATTGATGATGGGTATACTAGATATTGACTAATCTAAGCTTATTAAGCACATATCTTCCACTCTTAACATTGAAATTCGGATTTGGAGACTTAGGGTTTATACCCAATTTGGGGTTTCTTACTTGAAATCAGATTTAGGCCAATTCTTGAGTTAAATCAACAATTAATGGTTGGGTTATGATTCCCTAGTACTTAATTTCATATTTTGCCCGCGAATTTCCCATTTTGCCCTTGTGAGCCCGTTTCCCCAATTTCTAGGGTTAAAATGGACCTACTTGATATTATAGCAATCTTAGTATCATTCTTCATGATTTCTAATATATAATTCAATTATGCTTAGACTACTTTGGTTCTGAGCTTTAGAGGAAGGGCAACGCAATAAAGTGACTTGTTGGTGTTATGGTTCGTCAGTCCAGGTAGGTTATGGTTTACCTTTAGTGAGACTTCGTATAGTTGAATCACATATTTAGATTATAATGTCGCAGACAACATGTGAACCTTCGGGTATGATGTTGGGATGGATATTGCCTTAGGTTGGGCCCTGATGTGTATTGGGACTTGCCATTGTTCCATTTTGATGGTTGGTGCCATGTGTAGTTGGTAGATATCGAGTTTTGTTTTGTCATCCTGATTTGGATAGTAGTGACATACCGTTGTTAGTACTGGCTCTCGATATATATTGGTGTGCCCACTGTTGGTACCTGAGTTATTGATACATGTTGGCGTACCCACTGTTGGTACTTGACTTGATATATTTTGGCATACCCCCTGTTGGTATTGTGATGTGATGCATTGTTGGCGTACCTCGTTATGGTACTTGTGATATTAAACCTGATTGATGATTGTTGACATATGCATTGCAC
Organism: Lycium barbarum; assembly: GCF_019175385.1. Lineage (NCBI taxonomy): Eukaryota > Viridiplantae > Streptophyta > Magnoliopsida > Solanales > Solanaceae > Lycium > Lycium barbarum. Next base: position 31,074,087 of record NC_083342.1, on the reverse strand, counting down.
GCATTCTCTCATATTCATGCATGGCCGATACCCGGTGATAATCCGATATCGTTGATTGAGCGAAACTGATATTTGATAAACTCTTTTACTTAAGTGATTATGAAAAGGACGATGTCCAAAGATCCATTCCGGAATCATTGTTTAGATGATACTGATATTTGATAAACTCTTCTACTTGAGTGATTGTGAGAAGCTGATGTCCGAGGTTCAATTCCGGAATCGTTGATTTATGAAACTGATATTTGATAGACTCTTTTTAGTAACTGTGAGGAGGACGATGTTCGATGGTTATATTCGGGCATCGTTGTTGCATGGTCGATTCCAATGTTATCCCAGAATCGTTATTAGTGCATGGGCTTCGCGGGTCCCCCAGGGTGGTGCTGGTGAGAATCCCCCTGTAAGCAATTAGCCAGGGTCCCGTCTGTCTGTTGGGCAAAGATCCGGGATGGGTGGCCCTTAGACTTCACGAGTCACGCTGGGTTGTGCTATTGAGACGTCGATATTTCCGTCCGGAGTACATGTGTACACCTCATTTGCATGGCATGGCATGACATTCATACAATTATTGCACTGCATTGCATTATGAATTGATTGAGATGTTGTGATGACTGGATTTTGATGATTCTATTATGATGATGGATTTTGATGATTCTATTGTGGTGATTGGATTGGACCGGGTAAATTCGGACTTGACAGATTTGGGTTTAGATGCTTACGTAGGCGATTATGGATATCTGATTCGATTATATTGACTTATAATTGCTAGATTCCTTGTTTATCTACTTTATCTTCTGAATTGTGTTAACTATACTTAGTCGGCCAATGAATTGTACTAACCTACACTGTTGATTGTACTAACCTGCACTTGCTGCATTTTTTTACGAATGTAGAGTACCAGGTCGGATCGACTTCTCTGACCCGTGGCTGATCGACTCTTCAGCTTCCACTCAATTTTTCCAAGGTGAGCATGGCGTCCGCTGATCTTGAAGACTCTCCTATTACTTATGTCTTTCTTTCTATTCTGAGACATGATTTGAGACTACTTATGTATTATTATTCAGACTTTTAGTATTTGGATTTAGATGCTCTTGTATGACCAGACCAGATACTGGGGTGGATTTCATTTCCTTCCGCATTCGTTGATATTATATTATATTGTGTGACTTACGTTATTCTACTTTCTTCCGCTATTTTCTATTATTTTGAATGTTGAGTTAAGGGTTCGCCTATCGAGGTGGGAAAGGTAGGTGCCCGCACGACTTAGTGAAAATGGGTTGTGAATTTGTTTGGAATTTGTCCTGTTAATTCAAACCATTTAAAGAAATTTATATTACTTATAAATCTTTTTAAATCTCTAAGCCATTTTTCTTTAAAATCTATTCTTATTTCAAAGTTATAGGTATTAACATACCAATCTAATTTCATTTTATTTTTTGGGTCTTTTAACTCTTTATCCAAGGTTTTAAGATCTGGTTTAAAGTCATCTGTCCTGAGCATATCTAGTGAGTCTTTCTTTTCCGATAAGTCTCTCATCATATCACTAGCTGTTGGACTGCTTGGGTTTACAAAGGTTGTTTGTAGATAATAATGGACTTTAGGGCTAGTTTCTGTGAAATCTGCTCCTTCAATTTTCCTATTAATTTCATCCACTAAATTTTCTTGACTTTGACTAACTTTCTCTGGGTGTTTAAAAGGAGAAGGTCTTGAAAAAGACATTCTTTGGCTTGACGAAGGTCTTGGGAAAGACATTCGACTACCTGAAGATGAGTCATTAACTGATCTAGATCTAAGAAACTTTAAGTCAATAGATCTATCTTACAAAAACTGAAGCTTTTATTCAAAACATGAAAGCAAACATGGGAAACATCTATAGAGAGAGGGAAGGGAAAAGGCTTTTCGAAAGTAGGGGTTGATTTTTGAATGCCCTTAATGTTACATCTTGAGTGTCTTATATAGACCTCTGAAAATAATTAACATCTTTTAGATGCTTACAAATGGACGGCTATCTTTAGAGATACCTTCTGTTTTCTTTTAGAAAAGTTGGGCGGCTACTTTGTAAACGTTGTCGGCCACTCTCCTGCTTTTTGCTTTTTCATTTGTCTTTTGCCTCTTGATTTTTCGAAGGGGAAAATTGCTTTTAATCTTCTTGGTAGTGGAGATATGCCTAGGCCATGCCTTGTGGGTCCATTATGTCTGCATTATTTTCTGCTGATGACGATGCTGAGTCAAGTAATTCTTGAACTTCTGCAGGATTAGGGTTGTTAATATTACTCTAAGCTTCTAAGCGCTTCTTCTTTAATTCTGCCTTGGATTCTGTTGATCCTGTCCTGCGGTTGGATGGCCTTGGATTTTTAAGCTTTGAATTCTTAGCGTCTGAAGTCTATCCTTTGATTTTAATGGTTTTAATTAGGTACTTAATTCTAGTTATTTCAGCTATATCAAAAAACCAGCTGATAATATAAGAAATTCATTTTGCAATGTAATATTTGCATAATTTGATGTGATCTGTTAAGGTAGAAATTTCATGCTCTTTCTGGAATCTTTCATAATGAACTTGAAAGATTTAGGGCATTGTTAGCTCATTGACTCCAAATTTCATCCACCAGTTTAAAACCATCGTGGAATTATTGACCTAGTCATTTCCTCGTTATATTTAACGAACCATGTATGGGAATTTGGTCTTACATACAAAAAGTTGTACCAAGCTGCTTCATAATCATAATAATTGTAGGGTCTGTGGCCTATGCTGTCTGGATAACACAATCGGGGCGTGTAGATGATCAACTTTCCACTCAAATGGGCTGACAATTTTGTTTATTGTGAACTTTGAATATAGAATGTTGTTTGGGTCATGATCATTCTTTAAACAATGTTCAATGGTTATGGATCCTGTATCTTTCAGGATAAATTAATAATACCTCTAGTCTTGATAGGATCATTGGTCTTAATATAATCTCGGTTAGTGTAACAAGGTTTGAGTCAGTCCTCTACCTTCCAATTTTCATAATGCTTGTGTAGTGCCATGATAGGCAATTTTGCTTTTTTAATAATAGCGAACTCTTTTGGTGAAGCCTACTGTTTTCCTTCTTTCTTTGAAGGAGTTGTAGTATTAACTGCTTGGGCAAAAGACTCCGTGGTCTTCATTTCATAACAATCACTGGTTTGAACCTTACCTGTTGTTGAGCTTGCAGTGGGTCTTTGCATCCTCTGGAATGGTGATTGTGGTGGTTAATTTTTGTTGGTTTGTGATTGGTCCTGTAGGCCTTATGGGGCTAGTTGGGTTTGGGAATTCAACTAATGTTGAATACCTATTATTGGGTTTTTGCTGAAAGGAGGATTTTGGGGCTCCTGGCCTCATGGTTACCCTGTAAAAATTCCCTTGTAAGAAAATTTGGTAAAGAGTTTGATTTTCCTTTAATAAATTCAATTTCAAAATCGAAACTGGATAATAAAGCTTGCCATCTGGCAAAGATTTGTTTTGAAACTAGATTTTTAACATCTTTTTGTAAAATCTCTTTAGCTGATTTGTAATCAACTCTTAATAAAAAGTTTTTGTTTATTAAATCATCTTGAAACTTTGTAATACAAAGTACTATAGCTAAAAGCTGTTTTTTAACTCTACTATAATTCTTTTGCGCAAGATTCCAGGTTCCTGAAGTAAAAAAGAACTAATTGTTCTGAAGATTCTAGAGAGACTCTTTGTTTGAGAATTCCACCGTATCCTTCATTTGAAGCATCGGTTTCTACTATCATAAAAGCATCTGGATTTGGAATACCTAGACATGGGAGTTTTTTGACAATAGTCTTTATTTTTCTTACTGTTTCTGTCTGATCTAGACTCCATGAAAGTGGATTCTTTCTAAGACGCTTATAAAGGGGTTCACAGATTTTTCTAATGTTTGGAATAAAATCTGAAAGATAATTAAGACTACCTAAAATCCTCTGTAATTGGGTTTTATTAGGAATTTCATCTGGAAATTTTGAAGAGAATTCTATTGCTCTACAAATGGGTTTATATGTGCCTTGGTATAAGTCATGTCCTAAAAATCTAATTGTTGTCTAAAACAATTTAACCTTTTTAGCACTCACAACTAAACCATTATGCTTAACAATTTTAAAGAAAGTGTTTAGATGCTTAAAATGAGAACCTATGTCCTCCGAAAATATTAATACATCATCTATGTAAACAATAGACATATTACTATAAGGATTAAAAATATTATTCATAATATTCTGAAATTCAGGCGGGGCATTTTTAAACCCAAAAGGCATGACGTTCCATTCATACTGTCCAAAGGGGACATTGAATGTTGTTTTATACTTATCTTTTTCAGCAATTTGTATTTGCCAAAATCCTGATTTCATATCAAACTTACTATAGATATTTGCTTTGTAAGTTCTTTTTAACAAATCTCTTTTATTTGGTATCGGGTACCTAATCCATTGTAACACTTTGTTTAAAGGTTTATAGTTTATAACTAATCTAGGATATCCTCTTTCTTTTTCGGCATTTTTGTTTACATAAAATGGTGAACAACTCCAAGGGGACCGGGAAGGTCTTATTATCTTTGTTTTTGTAAAAGATCATTTATTTCATTTTTACAAGTTTCCATTAATTCATGGTTCATTTGTATTGACCTTGCCTTTGTAGGAATGTCCTGTTCATTAAAATCTTCAATATATGGAAGTTCAACTATGTGCCGCTTTCGTTCCCAAAAAACGTTAGGTAGATCTAAACAAATTTTCCGTTCAAGTTTTTCTCTAAAACTTGTGATTTTCCCTTTTATTATCGAGGTTTCTAAAGTTTGTGCAATATTTTGAATTTTTATTTCATCTTTTAAGTATGAAATCTGATTTGATAATAAATTAATTCGGAAAATGGTTTTTGATTTAGCAATATCACTTTCGTCATGAGAAATTGTTGTCAAATAAGGAAATTTAATTTCCTTTCCTAATATGTTGGTATAGATTCTGAGTTATAAATGGTGTTTCCAAAATAATTTCTTCATTTATATCTCTTGTTACGACAAAGTCGTTTATAAAACAAATGCCATCATTACAAATATGGGCTTTGGATAATTTATAATTTATTTTTAACTTTTCTACTATGGCAGAGTATAATTTTGTAATACTTTTTTCAAAATACTTAATTGGTAATAGTCCTTCTATTATGCAGTTTTTATCTGCTCTTGAGTCTAATAAGGCTAACTTGTGGAGTGTAATTGTCACGACCCCACCTAGGGCCATGACGAGGGACCGAGCTTATCCTGCCCGATAACCCAACTTGTGTTACCTGTTCTCAAATATGGCATTCAATAGGTTTTTTTTTACTAAGTCGGAAAGCGGTAATTAGAATACCGAAGTCGACCTGTAACTCAAAACATTCCAAAGCATATTTATATATATATACATGACATAAGACAAGGCGAGCCAACGAGGCTACCGCCACTTCTGTACAACAAAATAATGGCTGACAAGGCCAAACAGTAACCATGACACCCACGCTGTTTGCAGACTTCTAAAGAGTATGACCCGCAATATATATACACAAAATTATACCAAAACAGGAACAGTCTTCGAAGCAAGTGGAGCTGTCTGACTCCCGGTGCTGACTCCTCCTAGGTGGCTGGATTGCTGAGCCGCGTCCCTGAACCTGCGGGCATGAAACGCAGCCCCCGAAGAAAGGGGACCTGTATGGAATATGTACTGAATATGCAAAGCATTACTGAATCATAAACAAGGAAAGTGCAGCAGTAAGCAAGTTTAGGAGTCAAATTGTGAGGAACCTGAAACCGCATTCTGAACCAAGTCCTGTGGCCCTTACCCAAATACTAGCGTGCATAATATAAATACAGTATACGCAAATTCTAGAATACACAATATAAGTTTAGTATCACAAGAGTCCCTTCGGACGGCCGCTTCCTGCTTAATAACAATGATGGCCCCTTCGGGCATGCTGTTTCCGGCATAATAGTAATAGTCCTGGCCCCTTCGGGCATGCCGCTTCCAGCATAATAATTGTCACGAACCAACCCCGTGGGCCACGACTGGCACCCTACTTGGGCACCCAGACAGACTTACATATCCAATTATCAAATCCAAACTTAACTCAAATTTCATATTAGCCATTTAAACACAATTCAAATCAAAACTTGTCTTAAGGGGTCACACGTATCAAAATATCATATCCGAACAGAAAGGAGCGGCGGAATACGCATCGCCGTACAAATGCACATATACAAATATACAGGCCATTTGGCCGTATCCAAATCTGATAGGTTGGCAGAATATACGTCGCCAATCGTATGTACAGATACAACAGAAGGGCCATTTTGGCCACCATAACTGACGGACCGCACTAAGACACAAATCGTGCCTAAAGAAGACACACATAGGACCCTCGACCCACATATATGACTACAGGCCTCTACGAATGCAGGACGAAAACATATGACGGGACAGGGCCCCGCCGTACCCCAAAATAGTCAAATATACATATGCATATACATCACCAGGGATATGTACCGACATATGGGCTCCGGATCAAAGGAGCACTCTGTAATAGCAGAACGCGTGGCCTACACTGCAGATCACTGATCTCTGTACATGCGGGCATGAAACGCAGCCCCCGAAGAAAGGGGGTCAGTACGAAAGATGTACTGAGTATGTAAGGTATAGAATACAGAAATGTAAATCACAAGTGAAGAACAAACCGGATACAAAAGGGGAATACTGACCAGTATATCAAAATCTGTACCAAAACATATATATACATAATGCAGATAAAATCCTGCAAAGCTCAGGAACGTGGTCACCACTCCGACGCTGGTGCCACACACAGCATAACACCAGAAGGTTTAAATCTCCGTACATCCCCGAACACACATATCATCATAGCATATCGCCAGCCATATCACAGCATAACTCCAAACGGAACCCGGCCCTATGGCGAGGTCTCGGGAACCGTAACACAGCATACGACCGAATTAATCATAGGGCGCACGAATCATAACCGGCCCGGGAACCGGTGAACGAAATCATAATAACGGCACGAGCGGAGTCGGGAGCAAACAATGCAAATTACATATCAAAATACTTTTGCAAACTTGATAACATCATATGTTGACTCATTAGTCAAAATAGTTCGAACAATTAATCAAAACGGGGTTTATTTCACAAAAGTATTTCCAAAATGGTAATTATGATTCAAAACATAATCTAGGATGTCGTGGCAGTCAAAACATTACTTTATGATGGCCAAATTCATAAACAAAAGTCTTTTACCGACGTTATACAAAAATGGGTCTAATAGAACGAACAAAGAAGTCTCGGGGTAAGCGGGCCCACCTCGGGTCAAGTCGAGGTGGCGGACGTGAATCACGGACATTTGGGGTCTATAGAATCATACATAGAAGTTCCGAAGCGATTCGATTACATTTACATAAATTTCGGACATTAGGTCGCTTTTCAACACAAATGAGAGTCTTATGGTCCAATTGAATTGAATGAATAGTACTCAATTTCCAATTTGGATTTCCAAGAAAAGAATTGCCCCCGGGGCTCCAACATCGACCTAGTATACCTAAGACATGCCAAAAGAAGGAAATAGGGAAGCCTTACATACCTTTCGTGCTCCCTACGCTTGTCCGAAATTGAATCTCGTTTCGCTCAGAATCTACAAATGGTCAAAGTTACCAATTAGGAATTTCAAGACTTTAAGAGTTTACTTATTTTTATTTTTGTCTACCGAAATTTCGGCAGCACTTCCCCTATACATATAACACCCCCGAGGCTTAGCTCGGCTCAATATCTCAACAACAACAATCCACAATACCAAAGATATCACAACAAAATGGATCTAACGCTACTGTTCTTCTTTTCTACATAAAGCAATACTTCCATTTCAATTTCAAATTTCCAAGCAAATCTCAAAGATTTCACATTCATCATTAACAATGATCATCACAATATAATTTGGAAGCATTTCATATACTTCCCACAAAATATTCATACGATATACAAAATATACAACTTTCCACCAAAGTCATAATTCATTCAAAACATCTAATTTTTAACATACTTATTCATAACATGCTTCCATATCCCAAATTCATCAACCATCATCATAATTTGCACCTTAACAACTCCATTTTTATAATGTCATAAAATCATACTAAAACGACACAAACTTCTACATTCCATTTCAATGCAAACTTATATCATTTTATCTTCATTTACATTGCAAGCATCACAACAACACAACTAACATATTAAACAAAAATGATTCATTCCCATTCCAATTCCAATACACCTCACGGCCACATACCATTTCTCCAACTTCAACCAAATTCATTCAACTTTCATTTCCAATATACATTCCATCCTACACACAACTAGAATACAACATAAAATTCAACACATCTTAATTACACAACCAAGCACTTACACGGCCACATATATACATACACACTCACTTTGTAAACTTCCATGTTTTCATGAATTCTACTCATTTTCATACACTACAACACAAACAAACCTTTATAACACAATAACATGGAATGAATTCTTACCTTTTTCTTCAATCTTCTTTACTCAACCATGTTGTGATATTGAAGAAACAAGGGCTCTTTCTTCCCAAACAATTGCACCATGTTGTAGAGGGCCCTTAATATAGTAGGAATACCACAAGAAAAGTATTTTTGGATTAAGATTTGGAGGGGTGAAATCCCCTTGGACTTGGCCGAATGCCTTGCCCCCTTGTTCTTGTTGTTCTTGTTTTCTTTTTCTCCTTGTTAATTTTCATGAAACTTCTAAGGGATAAGGCTTCTTATATAAATTAATCACATGGCAAAATTTTTATTAAGTGGTGGGCTTGGGCCATGGTGATGGCCGGCCACCCCCACTTCTTTTGGGCCAAAATTTTTCTTATTTTGTGAGCCCAATTGGCTATAATTCTCGTTTTATAATTTCCGAAGCTAATTTCCAAAATTCCACTTTTGCCCTTGGCCTCCCTCCGTGCTTCCACATCAATATTTTTCATCAACAACACATACATATATTAATTCCAATCAACATATGGCCTTATTCCTTACAAATCAAGATTATTTCGATTTTTTTTTTCGAATATACGAAAGTACGAGATATAACATCCTCCCCCCCTTTAGAACATTCGTCCTCGAATGTTAGATTAGACTTATAGAGTTTGTAAGTACTTCGGGGGAGTTGCTTTTTACAGCCCGCACAATTGATACACATTCGCCTTGAATTTAATCAAATAAGGAATTTAGATCACCTGTGGGCATAAGAAATAAGTGAGGACACTTCTTTTCATTCCGTCCTCTACTTCCAAGGTCATTGCTTACCATAAGACCTTAACAGGGGGTATATCTTTAGTACGCAATCTCTGCGCCTGGCGATTCAGAATAATTACAGATCGTTCTTCATCAGACAATTCCTCCGTCATTTGAATATCATTCACTGGAAATATTCTGGAGGGATCACCAACACATTTACGGAACATGGATACATGAAGTACCAGATGTACCGCTTCCAAACCAGATGGTAGATCTAGCCCGTGAGCGACATTCTCAATTCTTCGAACAATCCGATAAGGCCTAATATATCGCGGACTGGACTTACTCTCTTTACCGAATCGCATTATGCCTTTCATAGGCCATACTTTCACAAATACTAAATTACCGACCTGGAACTCCAAGGGTCGATGTCGTTTATCAGAATATGACTTCTGTCGACTCAAAGCTGCTAATTGTCTCTCTCGGGTAAGTTTCGCTTTATCAACGGCTTATTGGATCATATCTGGACCGATTAATTCTGTTTCGCTAGTATCGAACTAGCCGTTTAGCGACCTGGATTTCCTGCAATACAAAGCCTCATAGGGCCATCTGGATGCTAGAATAGTAGCTGTTATTATAAGCAAACTCGATCAATGGTGGACGATCATCCCAGCTGCCTACGAAGTCAATAATGCAGGCCCGCAGCATATCTTCTAGCGTTTGTACAGTGTACTCGGCCTGTCTGTTGCTCTGAGGTTGGAATACTGTGCTCAGACTTATCTGAGCCCCTAATCCTTCCTGGAAACAAATCTCCAGAAATTGGTCATAAACTGAGTACCTCTGTCGAAGATAATAGATATAGGAACTCCGTGGAGTCTCACCATTCCTTTAATACATATAGTCTGGCATAATCCTCAGCTGAATAAGCGGTTCTGGCGGGGAGAAAGGGACGGATTTTTGTCAGCCTATCAATCATACCACATATGGAAATCATACTTCCGTGGAACGCGGGGTGAACCCGTAATGAGATCCATATTAATTATTTCCCACTTCCAAATCCTAATTTCCATTCCCTGAAACAATCTGCCCGGTTTCTGATGCTCAATTTTGACTTGCTGACAATTCGGGCACTCGGCAACGAGCCTTGCGATGTCCTGTTTCATATCGTTCCATCAATATAGACATCTGAGGTCATGGTACCTTTTAGTGGATTCGGGATAAACAGAATACCGAACATTATACGCTTCGCTCATAATTGGTCGTTGCAGCCTTACGATGTCGGGCACACATAATCTACCTCGGTATAACAATACTCATCTGGTAAAACTTCGAGCTGGGTCTTTTCCTTGTCAAAGGTCATCTCTCTACCATACCAGAATAGTCTCCTCAAATTGACGTTGTTTACCTTTTCCATTATCGATAATTCTACAACTTCTCAGACGAAAATTCCAATATCTTCAGAACCGACCAAACGGACTCCAAGACTAGCCGACTGATGAGTTTTACAAACCAATTCTTTGTTCCTGAATGTACGCCGGTCAACGCCGTCCATAGGTTCACCACTAAGTGCGTCTGCCACAACATTAGCCCTTATAGGGTGGCACAAAATATTAACATCATAATCTTTCAATAATTCGAACCATCTTTTCTACCGCGAATTCAGCTCCTTTTTCCCAAGACAGATATATATATACTGAAAGCTCTTAGGGTCCGTATAAATATCAACGCGGACCCCGTGTACGTAATGCCGCCATATCTTTAAAGCATGAATCTCACAGCTAATTCCAGATCATAAACGAATTAATTTTCCTTCGTGCGGTCTGAGCTGCCGGGGAACATAGGCTATAATCGGACCATTCTCAGAGAGCTACATATTTCAGTCAATGTCGAAGGCCTAGACCAGTCCTTTATCGCTTCAGCCTCTGTATGTCAGTTGTTTTCATGTATACTTACTTTGCTTACTTTCCTTTGTTTCCCTTCTTTGGGGGTTATACTTACACCATATTCGTATCTTTTCCTTCTAACCTACAACTTGGTTATTTTCGTACAAACCTTAACAGAATGATAACTACATAGTACACAATCTTATCCAATAGCTGGCACTCCGATAACGTAATTAGTATAGCAATTTATCTTTTACTAATTATATCCTTCCTCATTGGATGATTTAGCCAAGTTATTCCTTCTTTCATACCCGTTCCTTATCCGTCGTTCTGTTCTTTTCGATATTCGAATTACCTGATATGCACATGATTCATCATTCCATACCATAGGTTTCCTTTGTTCTGCACTACTACCTTTTAGTTCATTTTCGCAAAAAAAAATCTCGTGCGTTACCCCGTTGACTCCTTTAGAGGTTCTACTTAATTACGTTTCTTACGGTTCACTCTTTCTAACATTTTGGATTACCTTACACTCAATCATTCTCTTCTCTTTCCCAACATCGTCGTATTAGAATCTTCCAATCTCAACTGGTAGCAAAATGAATATTAGTTTATTCCGTAACATCTGTGCCATACCTTTCGCTTTGTCTCATAAATTCTGTTCGGTTAATGTTTTCCATATATTACAACAATGGCTATCAGGGTTCGCCAATCAATCAACACAGTCATAAATGGGGCCCTACACATACATATATATATCACTACCATTTCTTTTACAATACATCTTCAATCGCTTATTCATACTTACCCTAGTTTTCGGAGCTGCGCTGCTTTTCCTTCCCTTTTTAGCAATCTAATTCGTTTAAGCTCGTGTGACCCCTATAAAGTTTCTAGCCATATCACACATATCCTAATTCCCTTTTGGTTGCCCGGAATTTCCTATTCGTTTCTCATATCTAAGTTTGCGAAAATTTTTGTACATTTCCCAGGGGGTCACCCATCCCAGAATTGCTCTGGCCCTGGCACGCTTAACCTTACAACTTTAATGGATTTAGGCACGTTAAGGCCGGTACAATTACGCCAATTGCCCCGCACAGCCTTTGTCACGTAATTTAAGACAAATCGGGGTCTGATCAACTTTTCAAAACGTTCTCGTAGCGGGTCCCACCCCAGCCTAGCGAGAATTCTTTTACTTTCTGACTTTATGATTACCGTGTCGCCCCCTGCAAACCCTCAATATTTACCTTCGTATATATATATTTTTAGGCCGCCCACGAGTTTATGTTTTATTCCACAAATTCCATCTCCACCCGGTCGAGGAAAACTGATAAAACGTTATCGTAAGGTATCTTCCGACCACCAGCAAAAGAAAACTAGAGTCCGACGAACTTCGCGGAATCTTCTAATGCCTAATTCACATAATTACCTCCACGTTTATATATATATATATATATATATATATATATATATCTATATACTTGAGCCGAGAGCGAACCGCTAAATTCTCAACTGCTTGTCATACGTTTTGTATTCTTTCGATTAGAGGAACTTGGTCGTCGGACATATTTGCCCTTCACATGGGCTGTGCTAAAACAAAATGGGTTGGAACATATTTCCGGTCCCTCCAATTAAATTGCAAATTTTCTATTCGTATATGCTTTCTCGAGATAAAATCTTTCCCGATAAGGGCAATGCTTCTTACGAATGACATGGAGGGTACCTCTTAAACCTTTAATCCACCATAATAGATTTATCCTATCGGTATCGACCTTTAAGACACGTTAAGAATTTATATCTCATTTTCCTTTTCGTATTTCTAGAAAAATTTGGGCAGAGGTTCCCTTGTATTTCTCACTATCCCAAAACCTGTACACAGGAAATACCAACCATGCTTCACAGGGCCAACACATAAACGTATATACACATCATAACATATCGCATCATAGCCACACGGGGCTAACAATTTCAGATAGAAGTATACAAATGTCGAGGCTTACCTCACATGCCCAACTCAACTGCACCTGCTACACTTTTCATGTTTATTTCTCTTTTCAATGTTCGACTTTATGTTTTAATCGTACTTCAGAGTACCTTACCCAGCATACGTTTTTCATACCATTGCTTACCTGAGTACTGTGTAGCTTCCAATATCAGCAGTCGTTGTCTTACGTCGATACCGCTATCCAGCTGCAATCAAGGGTTAGAAAGAGAGGAATTCATTTCCTACAGCTGGCTCTATCGCATGATCTAAGAATCAAAGAAAGGCAACACCGTAAATGCCCTGTAGCCTCCTGTTTATAGATGTGGTGCACAACACACCGATAAACAAGACTCTACGAGACACGGCCTGTAGACATTCCGAGGACAAACCGCTCTGATACCACTTTTATCACGACCCAACCCCGTGGGCCACGACTGGCACCCTACTTGGGCACCCAGACAGACTTACATATCCAATTATCAAATCCAAACTTAACTCAAATTTCATATTAGCCATTTAAACACAATTCAAATCAAAACTTGTCTTAAGCGGTCACACGTATCAAAATATCATATCCGAACAGAAAGGAGCGGCGGAATACGCATCGCCGTACAAATGCACATATACAAATATACAGGCCATTTGGCCGTATCCAAATCTGATAGGTTGGCGGAATATACGTCGTCAATCGTATGTACAGATACAACATAAGGGCCATTTTGGCCACCATAACTGACGGACCGCACTAAGACACAAATCGTGGCTAAAGCAGACACACATAGGACCCTCGACCCACATATATGACTACAGGCCTCTACGAATGCAGAACGAAAACATATGACGGGACAGGGCCCCGCCGTACCCCAAAATAGTCAAATATACATATGCATATACATCACCAGGGATATGTACCGACATATGGGCTCCGGATCAAAGGAGCACTCTGTAATAGCTGAACGCGTGGCCTACACTGTAGATCACTGATCTCTGTACCTGCGGGCATGAAACGCAGCCCCCGAAGAAAGGGGGTCAGTACGAAAGATGTACTGAGTATGTAAGGCATAGAATACAGAAATGTAAATCACAAGTGAAGAACAAATCGGATACAAAAGGGGAATACTGACCAGTATATCAAAATCTGTACCAAAACATATATATACATAATGCAGATAAAATCATGCAAAGCTCAGGAACGTGGTCACCACTCCGACGCTGGTGCCACACACAGCATAACACCAGAAGGTTCAAATCTCCGTACATCCCCGAACACACATATCATCATAGCATATCGCCAGCCATATCACAGCATACGGCCGAATTAATCATAGGGCGCACGAATCATAACCGGCCCGGGAACCGGTGAACGAAATCATAATAAGGGCACGAGCGAAGTCGTGAGCAAACAATGAAAATTACATATCAAAATACTTTTGCAAACTTGATAACATCATATGTTAACTAATTAGTCAAAATAGTTCGAACAATTAATCAAAACGGGGTTTATTTCACAAAAGTATTTCCAAAATGGTAATTATGATTCAAAATATTATCTAGGATGTCGTGGCAGTCAAAACATTACTTTATGATGGCCAAATTCATAAACAAAAGTCTTTTACGGACGTTATACAAAAATGGGTCTAATAGAACGAACAAATAAGTCTCGGGGTAAGCGGGCCCACCTCGGGTCATGTCGAGGTGGCGGACGTGAATCACGGACATTTGGGGTCTATAGAATCATACATAGAAGTTCCGAAGCGATTCGATTACATTTACATAAATTTCGGACATTAGGTCGCTTTTCAACACAAATGAGAGTCTTATGGTCCAATTGAATTGAATGAATAGTACTCAATTTCCAATTTGGATTTCCAAGAACAGAATTGCCCCCGGGGCTCCAACATCGACCTAGTATACCTAAGACATGCCAAAAGAAGGAAATAGGGTAGCCTTACATACCTTTCGCGCTCCCTACGCTTGTCCAAAATCGAATCCCGTTTCGCTCAGAATCTACAAATGGTCAAAATTACCAATTAGGAATTTCAAGACTTTAAGAGTTTACTTATTTTTATTTTTGTCTACCGAAATTTCAGCAGCACTTCCCCTATACATATAACACCCCCGAGGCTTAGCTCGGCTCAATATCTCAACAACAACAATCCACAATACCAAAGATATCACAACAAAATGGATCTAACGCTACTGTTCTTCTTTTCTACATAAAGCAATACTTCCATATCAATTTCAAATTTCCAAGCAAATCTCAAAGATTTCACATTCATCATTAACAATGATCATCACAATATAATTTGGAAGCATTTCATATCCTTCCCACAAAATATTCATACGATATACAAAATATACAACTTTCCACCAAAGTCATAATTCATTCAAAACTTCTAATTTTTAACATACTTATTCATAACATGCTTCCATATCCCAAATTCATCAACCATCATCATAATTTGCACCTTAACAACTCCATTTTTATAATGTCATAAAATCATACTAAAACGACACAAACTTCTACATTCCATTTCAATGCAAACTTATATCATTTTATCTTCATTTACATTGCAAGCATCACAACAACACAACTAACATATTAAACAAAAATGATTCATTCCCATTCCAATTCCAATACACCTCACGGCCACATACCATTTCTCCAACTTCAACAAAATTCATTCAACTTTCATTTCCAATATACATTCAATCCTACACACAACTAGAATACAACATAAAATTCAACACATCTTAATTACACAACCAAGCACTTACACGGCCACATATATACATACACACCCACTTTGTAAACTTCCGTGTTTTCATGAATTCTACTCATTTTCATACACTACAACACAAACAAACCTTTATAACACAATAACATGGAATGAATTCTTACCTTTTTCTTCAATCTTCTTTACTCAACCATGTTGTCATATTGAAGAAACAAGGGCTCTTTCTTCCCAAACAATTGCACCATGTTGTAGAGGGCCCTTAATATAGTAGGAATACCACAAGAAAAGTATTTTTGGATCAAGATTTGGAAGGGTGAAATCCCCTTGGACTTGGCCGAATGCCTTGCCCCCTTGTTCTTGTTGTTCTTGTTTTCTTTTTCTCCTTGTTAATTTTCATGAAACTTCTAAGGGATAAGGCTTCTTATATAAATTAATCACATGGCAAAATTTTTATTAAGTGGTGGGCTTGGGCCATGGTGATGGCCGACCACCCCCACTTCTTTTGGGCCAAAAGTTTTCTTATTTTGTGAGCCCAATTGGCAATAATTCTCGTTTTATAATTCCCGAAGCTAATTTCCAAAATTCCACTTTTGCCCTTGGCCTCCCTCCGTGCTTCCACATCAATATTTTTCATCAACAACACATACATATATTAATTCCAATCAACATATGGCCTTATTCCTTACAAATCAAGATTATTTCGATTTTTTTTTTCCGAATATACGAAAGTACGGGATATAACAAAAATAATGATGGCCCCTTCGGGCATGCCGCTTGCAACATAATAATAATAGCCCTGGCCCCTTCGGGCATGCCGCTTGCGACAGAATAATAATAGTCCTGGCCCCTTCGGGCATGCCGCTTCCAGCATAATAATAATGATGGCCCCTTCGGGCATGCCGCTTGCGACATAATAATAATAGTCCTGCCCCCTTCGGGCATGCCGCTTGCGACATAATAACAATAGTCCTGGCCCCTTCGGGCATGCCACTTCAAGCATAATAATAATGATGGCCCCTTCGGGCATGCCGCTTGCGACATAACAATAATAGTCCTGGCCCCTTCGGGCATGCCGGTCCCGACATAGTAATAATGATGGTGTCAACACAACTTAATCTACGAATATCAATACAAAGAAGTGATGCTATGGAGTGTAAACTTAACTCGTAAATGAAACGAAATAGTAAAATCTCGCACTCCCTTCGGAGTGGTTTTGAAAATCTAAATAGTAAGATCTCACTTTGTGTTTCCTTTAGTATAAAACTAATTTTCTTGAAATCATTAGTAAAACCATATGCATATAAATCAATTTTAGGACTCGATGGACAAGTATACTTACCGACACCTGAAGGCTCAGAAACAAGTTTCGGCTCAATCTGATTTAGTATAAGAAAGTTATGAGCGTTTGAAGTACAGAACCTTCTATGAACGTTTCAGAAGCCATTATTGGAAAATCAAAGCAACAATCATGTTAGGTACCTTTCGAGTATCGTTATGGATCAAATCAGATAGAGCTTTTGGAACCATATGTATGTATCAAAATGTATCAAAGACTCGATGGAATAATCAAGCGTGCTATCATTTGAAAAACCAAGACATTAGTCATATCAATTATCTCTCGAATGCCATTCGGAAACATATCAACCGAACTTCGAACGTCATAGATACGCATCAAAACCATATGAAACAGCTTATGGAAATCAAGAATGTTAGCCATCCTAGTGGCTCTAAGGATAGGAATCTCTTTGAGGTCATACATATACGTCATCTACTTGTTTCATAAGGATCATGCCAAAAGAAAGAAAGGTTAGGCTTTACATACCTTGTCTGCTTCCTAAGCTAGTTCGAACTTAAGTCTCGTCTTTCGTAAGATCTACAACAGTGTCAAAAGATATCAAACATTAGCTATGGACACTTAAGAGTCCAATCCTAAACTAACACTTTGTTTACAGAAATTTCGGCAGCACCTCCCCTGTAAATACAACCAACCCCGAGAATCCAACTCGGCCAAATCATCAACAACAATACCAACAACCATATTTCCAACTTCAACAATTAATTCAAAATGCATTCTAACATTGGTAACCATTTCTACGCAATTCGACGACATTTCACTTATGTTCAAATTAACCATAACAACACAATCTAAAATATTCCAACTTACCAAGAATAACAACAACAACCCAAAACACTAGATAAAATAATTGATTCATTATTCCTACACAACACACATATATACGGCCACAACATACATCCATGTTTTTCATGAATTTCACCCATTTTTACATACTATAACATACACAACCATCCATAACATATGAAAGAAGATTAATTCTTACCTCTTTCCCTTAACTTCTCACTTGACTAGAATTATGGTCTTGCAACAAATAGGGGTCTACTTGCTCCAACAATTATACCACGTTAAAGAGGACCTTCGAATTAGTGGGAATACTAGAAGAAAATATTTTTTTTTGGATCAAAATTGAAGGCTTCAATTTTTTTTTCTCTTGGCCGAATGGCCCTTGTGGTTGTCTTCTTTCTCCAAGTTTCTTCAATGTTCTAAGAATGAAGAATGGAACATGTGCTATATTTATCATCTCTTATTCATTAATATTGGGCTCCCATGTGGGCCAAGGCCCACCCCACATGGCCGGCCACTTGGCCGCCCAATTTTTTTTTTTTTTTTTTTGCTATTCATGAAAATTTATTTTCCAAATTCCAAATTTGCCCTTAGCCTTCCTCCACATTTCTATGAGTCATCTTGCGAATTTCCCTTTTTACCCCTAGCCATTCTTAATACTTCCACATCAAAATTTTTCATAAACAACTCATATATTAAACAAGATCAAAATATAGCCTTGCCCTTAACTTGTCGCAATTATCTTGACATATCCGAATATACAAAATATGGGATATAACAGTAATATCTCCTACTTTTAGAGTAAAAGGAATATGCCAAATATGGGTTTTCACTAGTTGTACAAAATTGGTCTTATTATTATTGTTTGATGTTTCAATGACTTCTTCATTATCAGGAAGTTTCCAGGAATTGTTGTCATTTGAATTATCGTCCTCATTGACAGAGGTTAATTAGTACTGTAAATCTTGTATTGTAGGCTTTTTCTCTTTAGATGAGAATCTATTCATAACATTTTTCATGTTAAAAGGCTCAGTTGATGGTTTTCTCTTAGTTTTGTTAATAATTTTTTTTTTAATTCAATTAAATATTTTTTCCTAATTTCCTCATCATTAATATGACTGACTAAATCAAAAAGGAATTCTTTTGATTCAGTAGTAATTACGTTAATAGAATTTTGGCTATAGGTACATATAGCTCCTGGGCAGTGACAGTCTTCAGTTTTAGAAGAGTTGTTATCTGAACTGTAATCTGAACTGATTTCATTATTTCTATATTCATCGTTAGAAGAAGATAGAGTGTTATCATTTTCTTCAAGGTTTGAATAACGTTTATCTTTTATTTTATCATCGACATCAAGAAGATTTATCTTCTTCTTCTTTTTATTAGTGACCCTACAATCACTCGCCCGGTGACCTGATTTGCCACAAGTCCAGCATTTATCACCAAAATTTTCTTTTGATGATCTTTTAAACCTTTTCTTTTTGTAAGGTTTATCTGTATTTTTCTTTTTCCTATAATGGGTTTTGGATGTGGGTAGGTTTTTATTTTATTTTACTCGATCTTTTGGATGGGGCAGAGATTTTCTCAAAACCAAAGTCTTGGCAAAAACTACCTAAATCCTTTCGAGATTGTTGTTGATCCTTTTTTAGGAAATTCTTTAGTTTTAAATCTGTGCATAGATCTAGTCCTGTTACATTAATAAAACTAATTAGATCTCCATAAGTAAGGTTTTCATAAGGAATTTTCCCATTAAACATATCTTTGATTTTGGTTCTAACCTTTTCGGCAAATATTGAAGGTAGACCGCTAATAAATCTTTCTTTTGAGAAATCATTACCACAATCTTTCCTTATCATGACTTTTGCTAAAAATATATATTTATACCACCTAAAATCATCTAATTTTGGGCAGCTAAGATTGTTTAGTAATTCTAAACTTCTGTCTTGGAATGTTTTGGTTCTCCAATAAAATGTTTAGCAATACTATATATTAATGTTGCTGAAGCATCTTCTCTTGCTTCATCAACTGTAACTTGATTATTTCCTTCAATTTTTACTATAGTGTCTATTGATATAGCACCTAAAATCTGGACTTTGTTATCTTTAGAGAGATAATTATCCCACCAATTTTTTAATGTCCCTCTGAAACCAAAAATAACTAAGGTTGCTGCATATCTATCTCCAGCATTCTTAACTTTATATGCCGTAATGGAAATACCCATTTCATGTAATTTTTTATAGATTTGACTTTCTGCTAAGCCATCTATATCCATTTAGTTATGTCAGATCCACTATGTGATGAACCAATGAGATACTGATCTTCTTCAAATAGGATATCCGGGAAAGAAGGCCTGCTATAATAATTCTTTTTGGTAGAATATCTTGGGTTAATGGTTAAGCGCTGAATTTCCTTTTCAGGAGCTTTTGAAGTTGTTTGTATCATTTTGATTCCACTACCACTTGTATTAGTAGAGGCTTTTGGCTCAGATATTTTTAATTGCTTATTAATTCTTTCAATAAAATCATCTTTAAGATTAAATTTATCTGGTAATTTTGGGAATTTTTCTTTTGAAAATTCTGGGAGTTTGAATATTGCATGTTTCTCTAATTTAGAATTTGTTATAGTCTCTGAAGGAATTGCTTGTTTATTAGTATCTTTTATCAATTGATTAGATACTACATGTAGTAATTGATTTGTATAACTACTTTGTTGAATTAATTTGTTAATATCCTTAGTTTTAGGATCACTATCAATATTGGTTCCTTCTCTTTTAAAAGAAGAAGCAGTAATTACTTCTTTACCTACTGGTATTAAAATTTCGTCCAACGGAGGAACAGTGGATTCTATTGTTCCTTTGGTTTTTGTATACCATTTGTTGACTAACATAGACAAAGATTCCTTTTAGTTTGGAATTAGTCCCGTTAATTCACACTATTTGAAGAAGTTTATATTACTTTTAAATCTCTAAGCCATTTTTCTTTAAAAGCTATTCTTGTTTCGAAGCTATAGGTATTAACATACCAATCTAATTTTATTTTATTTTGTGGATCTTTTAACTCTTTGTCCAAGGTTTTAAGATATAGTTTAAAGTCATCCGTCCTAAGCATATCTAGTGAGTCTTTCTTTTCTAACGAGTCTCTCATCATATCACTAGTTGTTGGACTGCCTGGGTTTACAAAGGTTGTTTGTGGATAATAATGGACATTAGGGATAGTTTCTGTGAAATTTACTCCTTCAATTATCCTATTAATTTCATCCACTAAATTTTCTTGACTTTGACCAACTTCCTCGGAGGGTTTATGTCACGACCCAAACCGATGGGCCATGACTAGTGCCCGAGCTGGGCACCCATATACGACCCGCTAGATATAATCAGACTGAAACTGAAAACAATATGGAACTATGTAAAAGCATGCTGTGAATTCATCATATCATACATCAGAAAGAACCTGTCTCCTGAGAAGTCACAGTTAACCAAAACATAACAAAGATGCAAGCCGACAAGGCTGCCACTATACATGGGGACGCCCAAGACGAACTACATCGATATAGCTGACCAAACCGTATATGCACAACCCACATATGTTTACAGACCTCTAAGAATATAGCAGAATATATGTCAAAAGGATCTGTACCCAAAATATCTCAAGCTCTTGAACAATGGAGCTCTCCAAGCAGCTGGGCAGAAGTCCTAAGCCGGAGCATCTCAGTGTCTGTACCTGCGGGCATGAAACGCAGCCCCCAAAGAAAGGGGGTCAGTACGGAAAATGTACTGAGTATGTAAAGCATGAAGTACAATAATGAAGATCATGACTGTGCAAAAAGTTGACAGGAGACGAGTAAGATAATCAAAGATACCAATGCATCTGTGCCTTATAAGATGAGTCATGCATACATATATAATATACCGTACCCGGCCCTCTAGTTAGGGACTTGATGAAATAATTATATATATACCGTACCTGGCCCTCTAGTGAGGGACTCGGTGAAATCATCATATATATACCGTACCCGGCCCTCTAGTGAGGGACTCGGTGAAATCATCATATATATATATATATATATATATATACCGTACCCATCCCTCTAGTGAGGGACTTGGTGAACAATGCAATGAGACTGTGCACGAATACATACCCGGCCCGAGACTCGGTGAATGATATATTAACGTTATGCACGAGTAGAATATCATGAGCAGCCATATGCAAACTAAATCATCATCTGAGACACAACAGAATAATCAGAATGAACCAACACTTGAGAATCAAAGACAACTATCATGTCAAGTACCACTGAGAATTAGAGTTCATTGGAGTCTTGTATGTTCGTCGTTCGCTCACTTTATGTAGTTCATGCCAAAAACAAAGAAGGGATAGCTTTACATACACTTTGGAGCCTTTAGAAGTAGAGTCATCATCAATGAGTAAAATTGAGAAAATCTAGAAGTAGCTCCACATTCTCATATTCGCTTTGAAATCATAAACTTGAGTTCTTAAAACACAAAATCATCATTATCGTTGTCACCATCATAAAATCATTCTTATCCTCCACATCATGAGAAGCTTTAAGAACCATGGACTTTTAATTTTTGAAAACAAGGAGGTTACAGAAACATTTATGAAATCATACCATAGGAATCATGCCTTTAAAAGAAAGGGACGAGCCTTATCATACCTATTCAGCCTCCGATTATCTACACTTATTCGTCCGAGCTCGCAAGTCTACATTTAAGAGGATTTACACAATCGTCAGATCATCGTAGTATATTTGTGCTAAGCTCTCAAGTCAAGCTATTTTATATCCTGCTAAAAATCGGGCAACATTTCCCCTGTTTATATGCCTGGCCCGGAATCTCAATTCAGCAACCAACAACAACAACAACAATACCAACATCAATAACATCATTTCCAACACCAATATGTACCATAAAACAGCCCACACGCTGTTTTCCAAATTCCATAACTAACCAACTTACTACACAATTATTTAACGACTTTATCTCCGTAAATAAGCCTTAAATAATACCAAAAGAGAAAGATTCATACCTTTTTCTTGTCAAAACGATAATATCTTCAAGATTCCACCTTGAATACAAGCTAAATCCAACGCAAGTTAATACCGTGATTACAACTACGCACTATCCGAGCCTTGATTAGCTAAATTCACTCAATTCTCTCAACTTTTTATGACCAAATTACCCCTATATGTGCTGAGCTCCCAATCTGATTTTTTTTGTGAAAAAAATGGGGGTTTTCCCCTTTTATAAAGTTCAAATTCGGGTCGGGGGTCACTGTAGCTGTAGCATTTTACTGTAGCAGTACTGTAGCACGCGTTTCTGCTTTGTCAACTGAACTTGTAACATCCATAATTCTCTACTCCGAAGTCCAATCGATGAGCGGTTTGTTGAGTTAGAAACTAGACTCGACGAACTTCATTTTTGGCTTTTGTTTCACCTTAAAACACTTCATATGCTAAGAGATATTCGTTCCCCAATGTGGACAAAAGTTTTCACACAAAACATTACCCATCCTTTCTCAAAAATCGTACTACTCCATTTCTTCCACTCATTTCCTTATAAAACCTTCTGATATACCTTATATACATCCTTCCTCATTAAATATACTTAATAATGCTTGCTCCTTATATTCCAAAGTGGTTTTACTTAACCATAACTCAACATACGTATGTTTCAAATTTGATAAGTGCTTCTTCGAAGATACGGGGTGTAACAGTTTAAGAGGAGAAGGTCTTGAAAAAGACATTCTTTGGCTTGACGAAGGTATTGGAAAAGACATTCGACTACCTAAAGATGAGTCATTAACTGATCTAGATCTAAGAAACTTTAAGTCAATAGATCCATCAGGATGACATGATCTATAGCAGAACTTTCAGGTTCAGCTTTTGGTTGGGTGATAGCATCAAAGTGCCAATCATCTTTTGATAGGATTTCATTCCATTTAGTCATTCATGGAACAAAGGTACTACTATGTTCGTGATTAGCTTCCATGAGTATAGTAACTCCTTTTTGACTCATTATTTTGGCTTTTGGAGCTAAGGTTATTTTCATTAGTCTGTGATACACTCTATATATTACAGCTATTTCTTTTGCATTTACTTTGCTATTCATATTTTTTGTTTTTGTATTAAGAGTTAACGTATCCAATATTTTCTAATCATTGATGTCAATCGAATAGTTTGGATAACAGTTAAAGTAAACCGGGCCATTAGCTAGGTTACTTTGTAAAATTCCTAATAATGAAGCTTCAAAGTTTAATAACCTGTCATCTCTTAATAAGAGACATAAATGTGTGTCTAAACCTAATCTGTAGAGAGGTTTGACAGCAACTTGGACAAGTCCTATATGAAGAAAATTGTAACTTTTCTTATACCTGTTTATATCTTGAAGGATAATAATTTAATATTCTCTTTAGAACTATTTATGGCTACTGTGGATTCAAAAATTTTGATGTTGTAATTTTTTACAAAATCCAACTTTCTTGTATTATATATTGCTTGGAATGGTTCTTTTGGAATATTCCAATTTTGTAAATCACTTTAAACTTTAGCTATATTTGTAGCTTCTGCTGACATATTAACACTGTTTAAAATATTCTGTTTTTCAGAATTCATGATTAAAATTAGGCGGATATTTTATCAATCTGGTTTTGACACCACCTAATACTATTTTCAGTAAAAGATAGATTTTCTTTGTAGAAATCTAATAACCACTGATTACGTTCTATGGTAAGTAAAATTTCTTCTAGAGAAATGTTGGTATTATTTTCTTTATTATAATAAAGAAGAGTTCCTGGAGTTTTCAATTGATTCCAACGCCAGGTTTCTAATTCTAGAATACTTATGTGATATAATTTTTCTCTCTTATCTAATTTTAGTGTCCCATTAAAATTATTATACCAATTTATTCTTTTAAAAGAAGGATGGGTTTCATGAAGTTTTTCTTTTTAGAAAGAGTTGGAGTATGGGTACTATCCTATGGGTATATCTACTATCACTGTTATTTTTATCCTACTTGCTATTTACTGCAATTATTTAGTGCCTACTGTGAATCCTTCTTAATTCTTATTAACCTGTTTCTCGAGTGTCTTAAGTGACTACCCTTCTTTCTATGTGGTATTGGGGACGGGTACACCAACTGTGTCCTGCTCCTATGGCCCTCCGGGCACTTGAGTGACGACAGTATTTTCAGGCAACCAACGTCTTATTGGGGAATTCAAGAGATAATAGTGATCAACAACGTCAATCTAAGTGAATCAAGTTTAAGAAACCCATTAAAGTTCATCCAAGGCAAGGAATCCAAGTGAAGGTGAAACTAGAGTTTTGCTCAAGTGGGGTGTTTTCACCCAAGGTCCATCCCTACACCATCTAAGTTAAGATTTATGGTATTTCCATGTTATTTAAGGTATTTGAAAGTTGAAACACTTGGATTGTAGAAGGATATAGAAAAAATGAGCCATGAATGTGGAAATAGTGCCATTTTGAGTAATAGCTTGAATTGAGTCATGATTCTTGATGTGTTGTGATATGGATATGTTATAAATGATGTTAAGAACATGGGATAGGAAATTTATATAAATGAACGTAGTCGTGTGTTATGACCATGGATATGGGTGATTGGAAATGAATTGAGAAATATAGATAATATGGATAAATAAAGACTATTGTTATGATATTGTGAATGTATTATTGACGTTTGGGAGTTGATATATGATATGGAGGAAGTTGTATAAATAAAGGAGATGCTATCCTATTTTTCTCTAGTTTTAGTCGTGTATGCTAGCCATCGATTTCTAATGATAGTATGACTCTAATGAAGGTAGAAACGTGAGCATGGAAGGAGAACGTGCAAGTGTAGAATAGTTGAACGGGAAGGTATGTAAGGCTAACCCTTCTTTCATAAGGCATGGTTCTTTGGCCAAATATCTATTCTTCTATGAGCCTGTGATGCTATCCAAATGATTCTATCTTCGAAAAGCTACAAAGTCTATAATTCTTGATATGTATTACGATTGTACTAAATTCCTCATATGACGAATAATCCTATAAGGATAGATGTAATGAACGACGATAATGATGACGACGATAATGGTAGTGATGATAATGGTGACAACGATAATAAAGATAACGATAGTGATGACGATGATAGTAATGATAATGCTAAAGATGCCTATGAGCTTATATGTATGTGTGCCTATGTATGGCTATTATGAAACACCGAGCTTATATGGCCGGGTAGAATATATAAATGTATATATTTATGTAACGCGCGCGCACCTCTGCAGTTGAGTACAAATAACCCTGAAGACTTGGTAGGGCCTGGTATGTGAAACCCTGAAGCCTTGGTTGGCTAGGTATGTATGATAACCGAGCTTAGCCATGGTCGGGTACGCGAAACACCGAACCTTTGTGATCGGGCATGCTATATAAATATTATGTATATGCTATGGATATGTATATGATATAGATATGAGTATGAATAAGAATACGTATATGAATACGACTATGGATACGAAATGTAAGTGAGTACGGATACGAATACGGAGGTATGTACACAATCTCGCATTAGAAATGGAAAGTCCCCATGAAAGGCAAGTAAGTGCTTATGACGATGACACTACGATCTTCCATCATATGCTATTTCTTATGTTGCTTATTATGCTTCTATATTGATATTGATCATGCTTTACATGCTCAGTACATTCTTCGTACTGACGTCCTTCTGTTTGTGGACGCTACGTCATGCCCGCAGGTGGCCAGGGAGACAGACTTGATTCATAGCTACATTACTTAGGGACTACATAGCGGAGCTCCATTTCTTTCGGAGTTAAAGCTTTTGGTACTTATTCTTTTGTGTATATATTTATGGGCATAGCAGGGTCCTGTCTCGCCTATATGATATGACCTACTCTCCTTAGAGGCTCGTAGACATGTGTATATGGTTAGGTGTGTTTGGCCTTGTCGGCCTATATTTTGGATATCATTTTGTTAGCCTTGTCGGCTTATGTACATTGATATGGGCGTAGTTGCTAATGTTGATATTGAGGTATTGATGTCCAATGGGATTAGTAAGATTGATGAATAGAAATGTATGATTTTATATATGGCTCACCTAGATGTAAATGTAAAGGTATGTTAAGAGGTGCCTGGGTGGGCTAGCACCGGGTGCCCGTCGCGGCCCTCCGGTTGGGTCGTGACAGAAGAGGTATCAGAGAAGTTCTGTCCTATGGTGTGTCTACGAGGCATGTCCAGTAGAGTTTTGGTTATGGGTGTGTTGGGCGCCACACTTATAAACAAGAGGCTGCGGGCATTTTAGGAATGATTGACCTTCTTTCTTCATCACATCGTGCGATAGAGCTATGATATAAGAACTTGTGTATTGTGTATTTCAGAGATGCCTGTAAAGAGAAAGGCTACGACAGCCCAAAAGGGCAAGACAATGGCAGAAAAGCGGGCTGAAAGAGCACCGCCAACAGTTGTAGAGGAAAGTGAGTCCCAGAATGCGGCTCAATCTCAGTCCTCCCAGACAGTGCCTATTTCTGAGGAGCGTGAGGGAGCCTCAGCTCCAACTCTATCACCTCCCGCTCCTCCCCCGAATGCTTCAGGCCAATATGTAAAAGAGGCTATTCATTTTCTTACTCAATTGGTTGCTACTCAGACTCAGTGGCAAAGTATAGGGCAAGGTGATAGGGCTGTTAGTGCAAGGGCCCGTGACTTCATTAGCTTGAACCCTGCGGAATTCGTTAGATCAAAGCCGGATGAGGACCCTCAGAATTTTATTGATGGAATGCTGAGGACGCTTCAGTTGATACATGCTTCGGACACTGAATCGGTGGAGTTAGCATCCTATAGATTGAGGGATGTCTCGATCCATTGGTACATGGTTTGGATGGCTTCACGGGGAGCCAACGCGCCTCCCCCGGTATGGTAAGAATTTGTTGATGCTTTTCTTCGAAACTATATGCCTCTAGAAGTTCAGCGAGCTAGAGCCGACAAGTTCTTGAATTTGAGGCAAGGAAGCATGAGTGATTTAGAGTATAGTCTCCATTTCAATTCTTTGGCTAGGTATGCTTCGGCCATGGTAGCGGATATGGGTGACCGAGTGCACCGATTTATGAAAGGCCTAGGGCCTCATTTGATGGATAGGTGCTTGACCGCGTCCCTTCAGGACACTATGGATATTTCACGCATTCAGGCCCATGCTCAAAATTTAGAAGAAAGTCTACAATAGCAAAAAAGTGGACGTGAGCATGATAGCGGACATAGCAAGAGGGCCAGATCTTCGGTTCCGATGAGTGAGTTTAGAGGCGGGCACAGACAACAGTTTTCTAGGCATTCAGGCCATTCTATAACTAGTGTGCCTCCACGGTTTTCAGGCCAGAGATTGGATAGATCCACTCATTCCGGGCTGAGTCAGAGCTTTTCGGGATCTCAGTTCAGAGGTGATTCGGGTCAGGTGAGGCCACACGTGCCATGATGTTCCCAGTGTGGGAAGTTACATTGGGGTCCATGCCGATTGGGTTCAGAGGTTTGCTATTCATGTGGTCGAACAGGCCATATTATGCGTGATTGCCTCTCAGTTCATGGTAGAGGTAGGACCCAGCCTTCAGGGTCTGTAGCCGGATCTTCATCATCTGTACGCCCTATGGGGACAGGTTCACATGCGCTAGTCGGCCATGGTAGAGGCAGAGGGAGAGTCCCCAGTTCTAGCGGTCCTCAGCACTGTATTTATGCTTTGGCTGGACGCCAAGAGCTTGAGTCTTCTCCTGATGTGGTCACAGGTATATTATCGGTATTTTCTCATGATGTATATGCTTTGATAGATCCGGGCTCCACATTGTCATATGTTACTCCGTATATTTCGGGTCAATTTAGAGTCGAACCGGAGTCGATCAAACCTTTTGAGGTGTCTACACCCGTTGGTGAATCGGTAATTGCTAGCCGAGTATATAGAAACTGTATTGTTGTGGTTTGTGACCGTCGTACTTTGATTGACTTGTATAAGTTAAAAATGGTAGACTTTGATGTTATTATGGGCATGGATTGGTTGGCTTCTTCCTATGCCAATGTCGATTGTAGAATGAAAGTGATTCGTTTCCAATTTCTGGGAGAACCAGTTTTAGAATGGAAAGGGAATACTGCGTCACCAAAAGGTATGTTTATTTCCTATCTAAAGGCAAGGAAAATGATCACGAAAGGATGTATTTATAATCTAGTTCGGGTTCAAGATGTAGAAGCTGAACCGCCGACTCTTCAGTCAGTTCCTATAGTAAATGAGTTTCCGGATGTGTTCCCGGAAGAGCTTCCAGGCCTTCCTCCTGAGCGGGAGATTGATTTTTCTATTGATGTGTTGCCAGACACTAAGCCTATATCTATTCCTCCTTATAGAATGGCACCCGCAGAATTGAAAGAGTTGAAGGAGCAATTGAGAGACTTGCTTGAGAAAGGCTTTATTAGGCCTAGTTCATCTCCGTAGGGAGCATCCGTATTGTTTTTCCGAAAGAAAGATGGCTCCTTGAGAATGTGTATTGACTATCGGCAATTGAACAAGGTGACGATTAAGAACAAATAACCTCTTCCGAGGATTGATGACCTATTTGACCAATTACAAGGTGCCAAATGGTTTTCAAAGATAGATTTGAGGTTCGGGTATCATCAAGTGAGAGTTAGGGAGAAAGATATCCCTAAGACAGCCTTAAGAACAAGATATGGTCATTTTGAGTTCCGAGTGATATCATTTGGGCTAACTAATGCACCAGCGGTATTTATGGATTTGATGAACAATGTGTTCAGGCCCTTCCTAGATCTGTTTGTGATTGTATTCATTGACAATATCTTGGTGCACTCTAGATCCGAGGCAGAACATGCAGATTATTTGCGTACTGTCCTTAGAGTTCTTCAAACTCAAGAGTTGTTTGAAAATTTTTCTAAGTGTGAGTTTTGGTTGAACTCAGTGACATTTTTGGGGCACATCGTTTCAGCCGATGGTATTCGGGTAGATAGCCAAAAGATTGAGGCCGTGAAGACTTATCCAAGGCCCATGACTCCTACGGAGGTTTGTAGATTTCTGGGTTTAGCAGGTTATTACAGGAGATTTGTTGAAGGTTTTTCTTCTATTTCTGCACCACTCACAAAGCTGACCCAGAAATCAACTAAGTTTCAATGGACAGATGCTTGTGAACTTAGTTTCCAAGAGTTAAAAGATAGATTGACTTCTGAAACAGTCCTGACACTTCCAGAGGGATTGGAAGGATATGTTGTTTATTATGATGCTTCAGGCGTTGGGCTAGGCTGTGTGTTGATGCAACATGGTAAGATGATTGCGTATGCTTCAAGGCAATTACGAAAACATGAGAAAAATTACCCAACCCATGATCTAGAATTGGCTGCAGTGATTCATGCATTAAAGATATGGAGACATTATTTATATGGTGTCCATGTGGATATTTATACCGATCATAAGAGCCTTCAGTATATCTTCAAGCAGAAAGAGTTGAATTGGCGGCAACGACGATGGTTGGAATTGCTAAAGGATTATGATGTTGATATCCTATATCCCCCCGGAAAGGCAAATGTTGTGGCTGATGCTCTTAGCCGTAAATCTATGGGAAATTTGTATGATATACGACCAGAGAAGAGAGAAATGGATCGTATGCTCCAGCAGTTAGCTAGCCTAGGAGTTCAAGTAGTGGACTCAAGTAGTAGAGGAACTACCATTCAGAATTCAACAGTCTCGTCGCTAGTAGCGGAAGTGAAAGAGCGACAATACGAAGATTCCATGCTAATGCATTACAAAGATACACTCCCTCAGAAGGGGGAGTCATCATTTGAGATTTCAGGGGACGGAGTTCTTCGATGTCAAGGCAGATTATGTGTTCCTGATGTGGCAGGTTTACGCCACCAAATATTGAGAGAAGCCCATGGCTCCCGTTATTCTTTCCACCCCGGAGCAACGAAAATGTACCATGATCTTAAGTCTATATATTGGTGGAATGGGATGAAGAAAGATATAGCGGAATTCGTTGCTCACTGTCCCAACTGTCAACAAGTGAAAATGGAGCACCAAAAGCTGGGCGGATTGCTACAAGCTATAGAAATTCCAACTTGGAATTGGAAAGTAATTAACATGGACTTCATTACATGCTTACCCCGTTCTCGACGTAAGTATAATTCTATATGGGTGATTGTGGATAGACTCACGAAGTCAGCGCATTTCTTACCAGTCAGAACAACATATGTGGCGGAAGATTATGCAAAGCTTTATGTTAAAGAGATAGTGCGACTCCATGGTGTTCCGGCATCTATTATCTATGATAGAGGGACTCGGTTTACATCTATTTTTTGGAATCCCTTCCAAGAGGATTTAGGGACCCAAGTGAGCCTTAGCACGACATTTCATTCGTAGACTGATGGACAAGCTGAACGTACCATTTAGACTCTTGAGGATATGTTACGAGCATGTATGATAGATTTTGGAGGTAATTGGGATGATCACTTGCCACTCATTGAATTTGCTTATAACAATAGTTATCATTCTAGAATTAAAATGGCACCGTATGAGGCTTTATATGGGCGAAAGTGTAGATCCCCAATTGGGTGGTTCGAGGTAGGAGAGCCTAAATTGATAGGGACAGACTTGGTCCAGCAAGCCATAGAGAAAGTCAAGCTCATACAAGATCGGTTATTAGCAGCTCAAAGTCGTCAAAAGTTCTATGCGGATAATCGTCGAAGGGACTTAGAGTTCCAAGTGAAAGATTGGGTATTCTTGAAAGTGTCACCAATGAAGGGTGTAATGAGATTTGTCAAAAAGGGGAAGCTTAGTCCCCGATACATTGGGCCTTACAAGATTGTGTGCAAGGTAGGAAAAGTGGCCTATGAATTAGATCTACCTCCTGATTTGGAGTCAGTTCACCCAGTTTTCCATGTCTCGATGCTTCGTAAATGTGTCAGAGATCCTGCCAGGATCGTGCCAGTAAATGATGTTCAAGTGACAGAGAAGTTGACTTATAAAGAGGTACCCATTGCCATACTAGATAGGCAAGTACGAAGCTTAGAAACAAAGAGGTGACCTCAATTAAAGTTTTATGGAGAAGAAATAAATGAGAAGAAATGACATGGGAAGCGGAAGAGATTATGAGATCCAAGTACCCACACTTATTTCAGCCCTTAGAAGAAATCCAAGATGAGACATCAAGATCATAAGGTATGTACGCTTTCTTTTCATACATTTGGGTCGTGTGTGGCCAAAATTCTATTGCTATTATGTTGTGTCCCTGTGAGGCATTTTTATTATGGGCTATTATGACATGATGGTAGTGCCATATTACATGGAAAACTCTAGCGAAAGTTTTACAGAATCCCCGACGACTTAACGTTCGAGGACGAATGTTCTAAGGGGGGGGGGGGGGGAGAATGTTACACCCCGGAAATTCCGTATGTGTTGATTTATGGATAGGTTAATGTGAGATTAAGGTGATTATGAAATCCCTACGAGGTTAAGCAAAGTATTAGATAGCTTGAGGTTCATCTAATAAGATTTTGAAGTTCTATGAATATGTGAAATTTAGTTTGTTGAAGAGAGCGAAACGTAAGTCGTGTTCGGAAAGTTCTGCTATGATTGAGCTAATGTTTATGTGGTGATGTTTTAAAGGGCTAATATAGAGCGTATTGTATGGTTAATGAATTATTATACAAGTTCTAAGAAGGTTCCATAAGGATTGGAGATCAAACGAGTCGACAAAAATGAACTTCGGGAAACTGGAATTATACGGCCAAACATACTGGCCGTATAAAACATACGGACCGTATGTTGGACCATACATTCAGCCCAGATTGGCACCCCTCTCTGGACCAAATCTACAGCCAGACATACGGTCAGTATAATTTGTACGGACCGTATGTTGGTCCGTAGAACTGGTCGGGACAGATTTGGTGTATTTAATAAGGGATCCAAGTCTTATTTCATTTCATTTCCTTTCACACCCCTTCTCTCTAAAACATCTCTATACACATCTCCCCCAAGAATTCAAGAGATAATAGTGATCAACAACGTCAATCTAAGTGAATCAAGTGTAAGAAACCTATTAAAGTTCATCCAAGGCAAGGAATCCAAGTAAAGGTGAAACTAGGATTTTTCTCAAGTGGTGTGTTTTCACCCAAGGTCCATCCCTACACCATCTAAGGTAAGATTTATGGTATTTCCATGTTGTTTAAGGTATTTGAAAGTTGAAACACTTGGATTGTAGAAGGGTATAGAAAAAATGGGTCATGAATGTGAAAATAGTGTCATTTTGAGTAATAGCTTGAATTGAGTCATGATTCTTGATGTGTTGTGATATGGATATGTTATAAATGATGTTAAGAACATGGGATAGGCAATTTATATGAATTAACGTAGTCGTGTGTTATGACCATGGATATGGGTGATTGGAAATGAATTGAGAAATATAGATAATATGGATAAATAAAGACTATTGTTATGATATTGTGAATGTATTATTGACGTTTGGGAGTTGATATATGATATGGAGGAAGTTGTATAAATAAAGGAGATGCTATCCTATTTTTCTCTAGTTTTAGTCGTGTATGCTAGCCAACGATTTCTAATGATAGTATGACTCTAATGAAGGTAGAAACGTGAGCATGGAAGGAGAACGTGCAAGTGTAGAATAGTTGAACGGGAAGGTAGGTAAGGCTAACCCTTCTTTCATAAGGCATGGTTCTTTGGCCAAATATCTATTCTTCTATGAGCCTGTGATGCTCTCCAAATGATTCTATCTTCGAAAAGCTACAAAGTCTATAATTCTTGATATGTATTACGATTGTACTAAATTCCTCATATGACGAATAATCCTATAAGGATAGATGTAATGAACGACGATAATGATAACGACGATAATGGTAGTGATGATAATGGTGACAACGATAATAAAGATAACGATAGTGATGACGATGATAGTAATGATAATGCTAAAGATGCCTATGAGCTTATATGTATGTGTGCCTATGTATGGCTATTATGAAACACCGAGCTTATATGGCCGGGTAGAATATATAAATGTATATATTTATGTAATGCGCGCGGACCTCTGCAGTTGGGTACGAATAACCCTGAAGACTTGGTGAGGCCTGGTATGTGAAACCCTGAAGCCTTGGATGGCCAGGTATGTATGATAACCGAGCCTAGCCATGGTTGGGTACGCGAAACACCGAACCTTTGTGGTCGGGCATGCCATGTAAATGTTATGTATATGCTATGGATATGTATATGATATAAATATGAGTATGAATATGAGTATGAATAAGAATACGTATATGAATACGACTATGGATACTAAATGAAAGTGAGTACGGATATGAGTACGGATACGAATACAGAGGTATGCACACAATCTCGCATTAGAAATGGAAAGTCCCCGTGAAAGGAAAGTAAATTCTTATGACGATGACACTACGATCTTCCATCATATGCTATTTCTTATGTTGCTTATTATGCTTCTATATTGATATTGATCATGCTTTACATACTCAGTACATTCTTCGTACTGACATCCTTTTGTTTGTAGATGCTACGTCATGCCCGCAGGTGGCCAGGGAGACAGACTTGATTTATAGGTACATTACTCAGGGACTACATAGCGGAGCTCCATTTCTTTCGGAGTTAAAGCTTTTGGTACTTATTCTTTTGTGTATATATTTATGGGCATAGCGGGGTCCTGTCCCGCCTATATGATATGACATACTCTCCTTAGAGGCTCGTAGACATGTGTGTATGGTTAGGTGTGTTTGGCCTTGTCGGCCTATATTTTGGATATCATTTTGTTAGCCTCGTCGGCTTATGTACATTGATATGGGCATAGTTGATAATGTTGATATAAAGGTATTGATGTCCAATGGGATTAGTATGATTGATGAATAGAAATGTATGATTTTATATGTGGCTCACCTAGATTTAAATGTAAAGGTTTGTTATGAGGTTCCCGGGTGGGTTAGCACCGGGTGCCCGTCGCAGCCCTCCGGTTGGGTCGTGACACCACGAAGGCGGGCTTCTTGTGATTGCACCATGCCCAAATGCCCGGACATGTCATCGCTAAGGTGGGCTGCTTATGATTCCACCGCGCCTAGAAGGCCGGACATGATCACCACTAGTGGGCGGCATATGATGGTTACCCGGATGCGGGTTAGCGATGATGATATATATATATATATATATGATACGATAATGTATGCCCTATGATGATACATGTATTATGATTATATACTATATATGTATGAAATGCATCCACTCTTAAAAGTTAAGCAGGTTATATCCTCATCTTATGTCTTATGATTTCTTTGTTATGATCATTTCATTCATGTCTTACATACTCAGTACAATGTTCGTACTGATGTCCGTTTTCTTTGGACGCTGTGTTCATGCCCACAGGTAGACAGGGAGGTGATCCAGACTCGTAGGAGCTATTAGCTGACTTGAGAGAAATCCATCGTCCGGAGGTGCCATTGAATTATTCTTTTGTGTATATATATGTTTTGGGCATGACGGGGTCCTGTCCCGTTCCTATGTCTAGCACTCTAGTAAAGGCTCGTAGATACGCATGTGTGGGTAGTATGGTCTCACGATTTTTTCCCACGTGTATGTATATATATATATATATATATTTTGATAGCCGAAGGGCTTATGTATACAAAGGTAATTATGTTTCAAAGTGAAAAATGGTTTTCCTATGATTTGAGTATAAGATTAATGAATGAATGCTTGATGTGTACGATGGGTAATGGTATGAGCGGTGCTCATTGGTTAGCCCCGGGTACCCGTCATGGCCCCTAGTCGGGTCGTGACATTTACAAAAGTTCTCATGTTGTAGGGCTGCCACAGATTTTTTGATGGAATTATTCAAACCGTCTTCGAATCGCCTGCACTTATCTTTTTCATTATTAATAATACCACCAGCATAACGGGAAAGCCTAAGAAACTTCTATTGATATTTAGCAATAGACATAATCCCTTGCTCTAGATTAAAGAACTCTTTTTTCTTTGCATCATGATAAGTAGGTGGGACATACTTCATATGAAATTCTTTCGCAAAATCATTCCAAGTAAGAATAGGAGGTTTTTCCTTTGCATTCGGTACACTTACCCCCCAGTCATAAGCATCTTTTGTAACAGTGAGACAACATACTTAAATTTGGCAGTGTCTGAACACTCTAATTGCTCAAATACTCTTTCCATGTGCTCCAACCACTGCTCGGCATCTGTAGGATCAACAATGCCTTCAAACTCAACTCCACCTATTTTTCTCATTTTCTTAAAGTTCATTTCATTAGGGTCGGGCATTCTTCTAGCCATATGACAAAAGAAATCAGCCATTTGTTGAAAAGGAGGATCACCAGCAGGAGTACTATGACTCATTTGAGGATGTGGCCCAAATCTTGCCCCCTAATTATTTCCCACTTCAGATCCACTAGTACGAGGCAGATTAAAATTAGAAAAATGTTCTTCAACCCCTTCTTGTAAGTGAGGTTGGGCTTTAGAGTTATTTAAACCCTCACGAGCAGCTTCCATAGGTCTATTTGAGGAAGAAGAGGCCATAACTTAATTCCTACATAAGGGAAGATCACAATGCATTAGGGACATGTACATAATGCATTTGCACAATACACGCAACAAAACATGTTATAAAGAAACAAGTATACCAACAAGTCACAACAAAAGTCCTAGAATCACAAACCTAGGCTTTGATACCAAAACTTATAGCTTCCCCTTTGGGAGGATACCACTTACGAACAAAAGCTAACTTCACACTTACAACGTTCAGAAGAAATTTATGCCAAAAGATATTCACAAAAATATATAATAGCGGAAATAGGCCCATGAGAAAAAAGGGTTGAAAGTGCGACATTTTTTCCCCATTATACCCTTCGAAAAATTTCTTAGATGAAATACAATATCAGAGTATCAATTTAAAGTGGTAACACCCTCCTCAAATAGTCAACACATTTAAGAAAGTTCATTTTGAAATTATATTTTCAAATCAACACCATTGCAGGTCCATAAGATACTCAAAACTCAAACTTGCGATTATCACTGAAAACTAGTATCTTCCTTTGTACATAATTACAAGGCAAAATGTAAACCCATTACATGGCATGACTTGGGTTAAAATCACACCTAAAAACAACAAAACAAGTCACCAAGTTCAAGTTACAAGCATATGGTCTTGTGTCCAACAAGCCTCCAAAATTTCGTACATAAATATGACATATGGATCATGTACAAGTCCCCGAAATTTTACAAGACCTAGATGCATATGCAAATTTGATCTTCACTAAGGCTCCCAAAAAGTCTACTCCAAATGGCCATCCTCAAATCACCTCCCGAACATTACCTACGATAGAAAACAACTATCGCTAAGCATAAAGCTTAGTGGCGTATAAACTTTGGGCTTGGAGCCATTAGATTTTCCAATTCCCTTTGGTCATAGGAGCCCAATGAGATAAAAATAAATTAAGTAACCAAGTATATCAAAAGCATCAAATATCAAACCTTGAAGAGTTTCAAAATATCGATATCAATATTCAAAGGCTCAAGTGTCAAGAAATCTTATAATTCAATTCAAGAGAGTTTGTCAAATAACTAATTTCGGCCAATATATACGTTATACCATTACACCAAGCACAATCAATATCAAGATGGACCGAAGCCCCAAATCAAGAAGGGTCGTCACCCAATAATCAAGAGAATCAAGAGCCATGTTGAAAATGGCTTTCCACTCATACTCGAAAATGGACAAAAGTCCATCATTAAGACGAAATGTAAATCCAAAGTCAAGATGGGCAAGATCCGAATCAACGGGCATGCCGATATCGGTGACAAAGTCACTGCAACAAGAAGGACAAAGTCCCCACAAGAATGCAAATTGACCAAGCAATTCGTACAAGTGGGCCATTTAGCGAATATTTCATAATACTTGTGATAATAACCATACAATGATATAAGATGAAGAGAAAGGAAAAACATCAAGATACTTCAAAAATTCCAAAAAATAAGGATATTCCAAGTTCAAGTTTGTACACAAACCTTGGTGTTTTACCACACAAGTAGTTCTACCACAACTCGAAGAGTTCAAATTGTCTACGCCATAGACCAACCAAAGTCCACTTCATCAAACAATTCCTCTTAGCTTGTACAAGAGCATATATACCTCAAATGCACAATCAAATATCTACTTAAGTTCAATGGTTTCAGCACGTCGAAACTAAACATGAAGTCAGTGAAGATCACCCTAAACTATCAAAACAGGAATTTTGGACAGTACTACTGTCTTGTATTGTCGCTCAATTTCAAAGGGGTAAACGACAAAAATAGACTTTGTGTCCTTAATGAAAGTTGTAGATCTATGTCTTGGGGTTTCAGAGAAATTTAAATCACTTTAATAGCAGTTTTTTACTACAAGATATGCAAAAAATACTAATAGTATTACATGTAGGGTTTGCAAAACAGAAATCTGGGCAGCACCTGCCCTGTTGTTCATCACCCCTCTTCGAGTAAATACAAGCAAAACTGGGTTTTGGAGCCTGAACGAAAGTTGTAGGGATTTGAAATAGCTTTCTAGAACATCTTGGATCACTTAAAACTAAATTTTATACAAGGAGATATGCTAAAATCACTAACAACTTTCCAGTTCAAAAATGGGTTCTGAACTTACCTCAATCGTGTGGAGTGGTTTGTGACTCAACCAAAACAATTATTGATAATTGATTTAGTGGGAGTATTTGATGAGTGGAGAGGGGTTTTGGGGTTTTATTTTCTTGGAGAAAACAAAATTGGGGGTGGTGGAGAGGATAAGAGCCCAAAAAGATATTATATACTCCTTAGGATAAGGATGAAAGAAAATAATAAAATAAAATAAAAAAACGGCTGCCCACTTTTATATATCTATTGTATTTCATAATAAATTTATCAAGAGGATGATAAGTGGTAAACATAATAACATCACGAAACTTCCTTGTAAATATTATCACAATCTAAAGCAAGCAATTTTCATATATCGTCAAATTCACGTAGGGAGTGCGAAGTAAAGGTATCCTTACTATAAAGCTATGATTAATCGAAAATTCAAGTATTAGTTAAAAAAAAAACTTTTGGGGTGTTACACAACAAATGGAACTAGAACAGCCCACATAACCACATCCACGTTGTCAAGTACAACACATGTCAATAATTGCATAAAGTGCGACGGCAACTTCAAATAATAGAAAATCATACTAAGCCAGTGGATTTAACACCACAACCATTCCCGAAGGCCTATCATGCTTTCCCCATCAATAACTACATAACACATGTGATTTGCTAATCAAATGTAAGAAAGGTAAGAGAGGTAAGCCATAACCTACCTCGAAGGCCGAACAGGTGCCACGAACCTTAAGCAAGATGGCTTCCCTTTAGGAAGAGCCTCCAAACTATAGAAGCCTAATCAACAAGTTAATATAAATTTGCAACTGAGACTAACGCTACCTTTATTTCCATAAACTTATTCGAATTGAAAAACAACTGATGTAGGCTATGCGACCACAAAACACAATATGAATAGACCTGGTTGAGTACAATTGACGTAGGCTATGCATCCACAAAACACAATATGAAGAGACTTGGTTGAGTACCAATTCCCTTATGCAATGCAGTAGTATAGAAGGCAAGATTTCAATGTGGAAAACTCCTTGCTCAAGGGATTAAAAACCACAACCTACCTCAGTGGGATTTCAACTCCACTACATAAGCAACTTCCTAGCTTACAATCTATGGTAAGCTAGGAACTAACTCCCTTAATCCCTCAACCCTTACAATAATAGCAACCTAGGAACTAACTCCCATAGTCCCTCAAACTTTTCAATACTCTGATTGCGAATACCTCCACTTGACTAACTCAAGCCAAGGAAACTAATACACCTAGACTAACTCTAGCCTAGTGTACCGCTCAAAGGCACCCTTTATGATCTTATCATGACTAACACTAGCCATACAATAATACAACTAAGCTAACTCTAGCCTAGTGTACCACTCAAGAGCTTGTGGAAGTAACTATGAGAATTTAAAACACCTACAAACAACTTTCTTTTGGGAAGAGTAGGTCTACAGTTTAAGCACAAGTAAACAAAGACTTACAATAACCTAAAGAACATAGACAATATCTTGTGTCTGGATTAGATTCTTCAGCTTGTAGATGGCTTTGTTCTTAAGAACACTTGTGAAACTTGTGTCGGCAGATTTTGCACAATATTGATTAGGTTTTTCAAGTCTGCTCAATATGTTACCATCATGTTATATATATAGTGGGAGCATGTGTGATGGATAGAGACCACTTATTCACTTTGACCTAAAGCATGGGCCAACTTACAGTTGTACTTGTGTGCAGCAAGTGGCTCAGCTGTACTTCTGTGCAGTAAGTGGCTCGGCTTTACAGCCATTCTCTGCTGACGGTGCAAGGTGCACAGAGAGCAGGTTACAAACCAGGTCCTTATCTGGTTCTAAAATAGTTTGACAATTATCAAAACACAAATGCACTTGGACTTATCAATTTCCCCCTTTTTAATGATGACAAACGCATAGACGATGTTCCCCCCGAAAACCTGCTTCACACTTGTTCCCCCTGCGAAGCAAATCATCATTTTAGAGAACCTGCAACATGTTAGCAACAGCGCAACACATTTATACGACATGTTTTCCCCCTTAATGACATGGCATATCATTCAGTTATTCTGATCACTGTCGGATGTACCCATTCATATCAT
The DNA here is from genome assembly GCF_019175385.1 of Lycium barbarum. Lineage (NCBI taxonomy): Eukaryota > Viridiplantae > Streptophyta > Magnoliopsida > Solanales > Solanaceae > Lycium > Lycium barbarum. Next base: position 31,033,249 of record NC_083342.1, on the reverse strand, counting down.
CAACAATATCTTCCCCTTTTTGGCATTATCAAAAAGATTCAGTGATGCCCTCTCAGATCTATGAAACATAAGTATACATGATGATAGAGATAACTTATGGCATAAAAACAAAATAATCGTTGTATTCAATAGATTAATTTTCCCACAGGATGAAGTAACAATCATTATCCAAAAGCAGTAGTCTAAATAATACACATATGATAGTTAAAAAGTTAAAACATCATGTCATAGGCAGAGAGGACTGGGGGAAAACAGGGGGAGCTTGAGGGACTGGAATATGGAGGACAGAGCAAGGAGACGAATCAGGGAGCACGAGCAAAGGCTTGCAGAACATTATTCACTTGCTTACTAGCATCTTTTTGATTTTCAAATAGCTTATCACGAAGCTCATCCACCTTCTCTTTCAAGCGAGCATTTTTCGCTTGGAGCTCATCATTTGCACGTACAAGCTCAGTACTTGGACCTGCTTCACATGTTCAACCAATTTAGCTCTTAGGTGATCATTTTCAGCTTGAAGCCGGCTGATTTCAATGGT